>NC_092598.1:19571250-19945000 GCF_047663525.1 Anas platyrhynchos | reverse complement strand
ATGTCACAACCAAAAAAGCTGACTTTTGGATTGATATCAAAACAAATAAAAACTGTCTTTTTTTAAATGCAAGTTCTGGAAACAAACATTAAAAGTCTAGGTGGAGAGTCTGTTTTAATGTGGCAAAATTAAGCTTGATGATGGAAACACACCATTAAAGATCCTTCAAAACTTCATTCCTGTTACTGTGTCTGACGTTTCTGTTATGATGGACAAAAGAAATATGTTTATGCCCTAATAGCTGCACTCCCAACGCATGGTAGCAAGTAGACAGATTTTCTGCCTGTACTGCTACATTTTATGACAATTTTGCAAACCTACTGCAAGAAGTACCCAGTTTTCAGACATTAGTTCATTTGAGATATTGCATTCTACATCCTCATGTGCCAATTAAATAATGAATCCTTTCAATAGCAATTTATAAAATATTAAAAACTTAAGTTTCACTTTTACCTTAAAGTTATCATAAAAAACAAACTAATTTGCAAAAGAAGAAGGTCATAACTGCCTGAAAAGGAAACACAGCTTTGCAAAGACTTAAAAATTGGGGGAAAAAGGGCACAATTAAAGCCTTATACTAATAATATTAATAGACATGCACTCTTTGTTCAACTCAAAACTAATACAAATGCAAATTTTCAGGAGGGAAGACTTACTACATAAATTAGTTTCAACAGAGGATCTTTAAGACCTTGCACCTACTGGTCCTATATACCCTGAAGGAGCTAAAAGCCTTTGTGGAGAAGCAAGCTGATTTTCTATTTTAGAATTATCTTTTAGAATCATTAAAGCAATTCAAGAAAACGTCTTATACAATGTTATGAAGGAGGCAACGAGATCCTAGTTCTCTACCATGGGATCAGCAAAGTCAAACTCCAAGAAACTTTTCTGAAAAAGTCTCACTTCATAAATGTAGTGAGTTCCTTCCTCAACATTGATTCTATTTATGATACTTACATGATCACCAGTATTGTAGCATGTAAAAAAAAACTCATACACCTTAAATTATCTATTTTCAAAATATGCAAGTATGGTAGAGAGTCATGCTATTCCCATTTTGCAGACAGGAATGTAAAAAGAGGTAAAACTTTACCACAAAGCACCCTAGTTGAAAACCTGTTTTTCAAAGAATTTTCTCAATATTCTTATTCTTTTCTTTACCCTCCTTTTGTCTGTTAATTTTAGTATTTGATTAATTATTTCTCTGGTCTAGAGACTAAAAAAACTTTAACTAGATACATAGCTACTCCCCCCATAGTTTTCTGACTAGGGTATGCAATCGTGACTCTTTCAGAGATTGCATTTATTATAATGATAGGCCTTTTAGATAAGGATGTGTGGAAATATGTTAATAGTCACAAAATGATTACAAAATTTACTTAAGTAGACAAAATGAGTTTGTATTTGTACTTGCAAAATAAAATCTACTTAGTGACTCAGACTTCTGCAAACAGGTTCAGATCCCTGCACACACAGCAGAGGGAATTACGTATGACACAGTCAAGACAAAACACAACTACCGATCTTGTTAGAGTACTCCCATCCTAATTCTGAAAGATTCAGTATTGTATGCTTTTTTTCTGTTGATATTTCACAATATATCAAATATAATTACTTTAAAATAAATAAATTACAGTAAATAGTTCAGAAAGAACATTATGCATTTTAGAAAAGGCTATTCAAGTAAGCATCTGTCCTTTCCAACAAGGAGCAAGAAGACACAGCTCAGACTTTTGGGGTATTTCAAATGCATTAGCCTTTCAACCAGGCAACAACCTATTCGTCAAACATTCAACGATCTCCATTAGTTCAGCTTTTTCTGAGAAAGAGCTTAAATTCTCTCCTGAAAAATGCTCTTCATTGGCATTTCCTACTTTACACATCTGGATGAAATACTATTCCCAGAAAGTAATCGAAGTAGTGACCACATATACCCTTCAACAGGCACAGATCCTCTACACGTGCCTGCCTGATGGGAATCAGTTGTCCTTTGGGGTCTCATTGTTACAAAACCCTTTTAGTCTTCTGCTAATTCCTATCGATACAGTCCACGTTGTTTTCTCAGCGTACAAGACACTCCCCAAAGTCCAAATCAAAGAGAGGTGCACTAGTTTTCCTACAGAAAGCTCCTATCTCTGCTGTCAGCTTCTGAAGGCAGTCTCAACATACATAAATGTCTAGCTTGAGACTAACTTCCTTCAAGCTTCTATTTTACATTCACAGTAAATGTGGTACTCAGCTGTTTCTTAAACACCCCTGGTTTCTCAGTCGTTCTACATCTAAATATCGCTCTCACCACACTCTCTGGACAGACGCGTGTCAGTCTGCTCTGTACACGGCACCTCACAGGTACAGCGCTCCCAGCCTCGCCCTGGCCTACAACCATTACCTAATGGGCACAACACCCTGTGAGGGAGGGAGGTATTACTCTCTCCTGTTTCACAGATGAAGAAACAGATGGTGTAAGCGATCTGCCCTGAGCTACCCAACACAGCAGCGGGACAGCTGGGATTAGCGCAATGCCCCCAGCCACCAGCATGCTCCCGCATCCCCCAGAAACACAGGCCCAGGACTCCTCGTCAGCCAAAGGGATCCTTCTCTGGGGCCAGACCCATGAGAGCATATGCCTCAGTCTCCTGGAAAAGGGTTTATGCACCTAACTGTAGGGAAAACATGCAGGGCTTCATGTTTTAAACTTGCCACAATACATCCTCAAAGCCTCTGGTACCACTGACTGAATTTTAAAATCTACCAGACTTACAGAAAAACAATTCACTTTAAAAGCTACTTTTTTTTTTCTTTTTTTTTTTTTTGAGACCCCATAAAAACATCCACGGAGTAAGAGCAGCTCCACAGTCTCCTCTTACTACCCTATGGTTTAAGCTTCTTAGAGCCTTTTAAGATGGATTGAACTAGAGGCTGTTGTCCAACTTTGTCACATCCAATAAACTCAGAGAAGTCTGACATGGCTTTCAGGTGAACCCTAATAGTTCCTATTTACATGTCTTAGTTAAACTGCCTGGAAGGATAGTTCAGCACTGCAGACAAGCTAGGATCTCTAGGACTGACTTTCAGGACTGCCAAAACGAAAAGGAATTTGAATCATAAATCAGTATATGTGGATTTCTTCTGCACAGCAGTCCTTGAATATTTACAGGCAGCAAGATTTCTTTATATTTAGATCATTCTTTTCCAGCTGCATTATTAGTTGAAGGCCTGGACGGGCATCCCTTTCCCCACGATTAGCCAGTGTCAAGAAGCAGCCCTCTGCTTTCTACATATATACACTGATACAGGAAAAAATAATTGGGTAACACATTTCATATTGTTGAAATGAAGTCCACCGAAGCCAGATTTTACAAGACATGACAACATACTAACGCCAAACTGACACAAATTCTCATCTATGCATTTTGGCTTTAATGGGTTAATTAGCTTGGCTGGATACAAATTTTAATTATCTGAGTTTGACATTAATGTCCTTGGAGTGTTGTCTGTAAGGATTTGGGGAATCATAGACATTATTTTAGTTACTTCTGGAAACTGTGTGTTATACTGGGATTTAAATAGTAAGAACAGACAAGAAAAGTGAGAACAGGCTGATCTATTTTGAAACATCACATTTTGTGAAACAGGACAAAGCCAAGGCTTGGTCTACCTTCTAGGTTCAGTCAGCCTTTGGGCGAGCTTTGTGGATATAAGACAGCGACAACTAGAGGGTTTGAAAAAAAAAGATCTCCTTTGAGGATAGGGAACTGGGCATAATTTTAGGTTAATCGTACCACAGAATTCTGTATGTAACTGAGATTTTGAGGTAAGATCTCTTCATCTTCCAACACGTTTTCTCAGGTAGAAGGCAACTAATCCTGTGATGGCTTTGTACACACAGAGTGCTCACACAAGCCAGGGACAAACACGACAAACACCTACCTCACACTGGCAGAGGCAGCTGAGACAACCCGCTGCTGAAGGCAGGAGCTCAGCGCTTCCCTCTGCCACTACGGACCTGCTGGGCTGCCACCACCTCATGTCAGATGCAGGGGAAGGCACATGGGGGAACCACAGCACAGCACCATGCATGCAAAATCTTTCATCTGCAATTTCTAGCACAATTATGACTGACCCCTGAACAAAAAAGAATACCTACCATACAGGCTCTTAATGGAGAATATTAATACTACTGAGGGTGGAGGTAAAGCATCATGCAACCTAATGCACACATCCACTTCTGAATTCTTTTCAGATGGCAGGTATTTCCTTGCAAAAGTACAGTACTACAGTAGAATTACAAGTACTATTAACAGTTCGAGTTATGGCACAGTATTATAAGTGCTTTACTTATTTTCTTGTTTTTCATTGTTTGCGTAAGTAGACTAATCACCTGAGGAATTTTAAGAGTATTTCAGTAAATATATATATAAAATCTACAATAAAATATTTTTAAGCCAATAATCACCAAACTACTGCAAGTTACTTGAAACAAGTAAGATCTACAGTTCTGTAGAAAACAGTATTTACTAAGAGCTTTTCAAAACGCCCATCTACATTATTCTATTCTTTTCTGTTCATTCTTCTAGAGATGCATTTGTTTTAAGATTCAAAAGAGAATCCTGATAGCTTTTTGTGTGTATGGATTTAAGCTCTCTTTGTACAACACCATAAATACATTTGTTCTTTGTAACACCAACTGCACTAGTTCTTTACAATGCAGAATTCTGTGATAGAGCCTTTGGTGCAGTAGCTTTGCACCTTTTAAAGAGAACCTTTGTTCTGTTCTCCATTCTCTTGGTGTCAAAACCAAAGTCATTTGGATTTTCTTCTGCAAAAAATATGTGTAGGTAATTTGACTGTAGGAACACTAGGTAAACGCCACACATTTCTCGCTTTTAGGTTCACACACCTCTGTAACTGCTCAAATTCTATGAATACAGTTAAATTTCTGCTAAATGTAGCAGGCTGACATTCAGACAAGCTCCTCTGATGCCGAGTAAGAATTACTAACAAGTAAGGGCTTCTTTGAACACAATACCTAACCAACAGAAAGGATTCTATTCTCCTTATTTTCTTCCACTGTGTTCTGGTTAAAATACCTTGACCATGGTCCTGTAAGAAACCAAACACCTTTGGGAATGGCAGAGCAAATTTAGAGCACTTAGCGCTTCAAAGAATCAGCTCTTACTTAACAAGGGTATGAAAGGAACTCATGGAGGTTACTAAACGAAAAAGCAATAATCTCCAAAAATGGTAAAATAGATTCAAAACTGCCGTGAAAAAATATTCTCCAGCATACAGAAAAAACAGCAGAAAACGTTTTTCTTTGCCTTTTTTTTTTCTTAATAAAGTAAAGAAACAGCTAGATTTATTTGTAACATTACCTGCACCTTTTGTTCTTTTCCCCAAAAAGTAAGTAGGCAAGTCTGTGTTATTTTCTTTAGAATATAAAGCAAGCTATTTTCACCCTTGGATGAAACATTAAAACCTCTAAAGGCCTCACTCATACACAGATGGGAAATGGAAAGCCTTCCTATCATATATTTTGGAGACAATATCCTTTTTTTTCTGGAAATGCTGATAAGGAACAAATTCAGCCTGGTCCTCATCCGCCTGGATCATCTTATTTATTAAAAACAATGGTATCTTTTAAACCTTGTATACTAAGCTATCGGTCAATTTTGATTGACACAAATATTTGTATTAAAGGTTATATACCGCAATTTATGATTGGGTACTATCACAATACTGTATGTTAATGTAATCAGTATTTTTATTTCATGAATTCATTTGAAGCATGACACTGCAAGGGTATTCTTACATACATTGAAGACACAATTACTAAGTAGTTCAACAATTCTCCTTTAAGTGGGATTTTTTTTTTTATCTGATAAATTTTTAACACAATAAAACCACTCCTAGTTTTGTGTGTGTGTTTTAATTTGCCACCTTTTAAAGTGTTTAGACACTTGGAATACCTAGCAAACTGAATTAATCCACAAATATTTACAAGAAAAATCCATTTAATTTTTTCTATACTAACTACCACAGGGACCATTGTAATGAAAAATTTCCCATCTTAAAGAATTAATGCGATTACTAATATAGAGAAAAAATATAATTTATATCATCACAAACACGTAAAAGATATAATCCCATATTCACAAAAAGAATCTTTATTCCCTCTTTGAATTCTGAGACAATACAGTCTTGCCTTAAGGAGAACAGAAATATCATGAAGTACCTTAAGCAAGATAATTGTAAGAGAAAAAACTACAATTGCATTATTGTTGTGCTAAACTGTGACATACTTAAAAAGCTAATTTCTTTTATTATAATGGAATTTGGTGTGTGTATCCTTTAATCTACTTCAGTATTTCTTCACATTTTACACACAAACACATGTGTAAAGTGTTTCCCCATTATCAGTATTACCTGGTTTAACAAACTGCAACGAATTTAAAACAATTAAAAATACACTAGAGAATTCCATAAAGTTCACTAGATTTCTTTTTAACAGATTTCTTAACTAGATTTCTTTTTTGGAGGTAACTGAACATCTAGAGATGTCACAAAAACGTGCAAAAAATGTGAGATTTATGCAACTTAGATATTATTCTAGGAGATATGATCAATATTTTATGAAAAAGTAACATTTGACGTGACTGTCCCAAATTTTACCAAATACATTTCAACCAATCACAATGCTGAACAGCTTGCATCTAAATCAAAAGCTACACAAACAAAAATATATCCCCAAAATAGGGCTTTCTACAGCTGTGGCAGTTAAAGTGCACTTACTTTCAAAATTCAGTACAGTCACCCTTCAATTTTTCCTTTCCATCAAATAAATTTTAACCAATAAATTTATCTGCTGTGCCTGGGCATTTCTCTGTTTCACAGAAGCAAACATTTGTTCCACTCGTTCTCCTTTAAAAAGTGAATTTAACAAAACTACTAAGACAAAAAGGATGACCTAATTAGCACTATTTAAAGCTTTTATATATAGCACGCTCCTAGTGCTGCCCCTAACTTCCAAGGCTTTCTTCATACTCAGTCCTATCAGTTGATTTATCTGGCACGTCCTATTACTGCTTAGGCATGCAAACTCATTTTGTGCATTTTCATATTTACCTAACATCTACGCAAGGAGTCAACCTGTAAAGAAACTTTTCTGTGAACCTCAATTAAATTAACTGTTAAGTCAGGGGTGGCCTCGACCAGACCATCTGCTGGTCACTGAAGGTCTTCACTGGGTAGACCCATGGAAAACCAGTCAAGGACAACAAAGAAAACCCCCAGAACCGGCAAGAAGCTAGCTACGAGTTATAAGTCTACCTAACAGCCAGTCTCACTAGTAAAATTAAGTCCTGAATACATGCTCCCCTACTCTTCTTGCCACACCAGGTGTGCTAAGCAATTAAAATGCCTTTTATTTCCTTACAACTCTTAATTTCTGTGCAAGCACTGAGTTATTACTGCTACACTAATTAAGTTCATTCTGGTTATCAGAACAGATTTGACCAGATAGTTATGAAAAAGCACCCAATTAAATATAGTAATACTGGGTATTGGGGCCTGGGCCTGAACATCGAAGCCTTCCCACACACACGGGCCATAAGCACAGCCCAGCTGCACTGCCTCAGGCCCTGCTGACAGATGCATGGGGTGCCGGGGACTGCGCTCAGTGCCACCCCTTCGACCCAGCACACCCTACTCACAAAACTCTTCTCCAGAAGAAGATTGTGCACTAAAAATCATATCGCATTGTCTCAGGGTAATGATGGTGTTAAACATACATCACCTTACAAAGCCGCTGTGCATACAGAATGCCAGTGAAAGCAGAAGTGACACCTATTAAAATATCTACAGTCCACTATACAAGAGACCTTAAACACCTATGAAGCACTGGTCTCTCATATTTGTGCCACAAGTGGAACACATACATTTATTTTTTTTATGATTTTAATAAACAAATAAAATCTCCAATATCTCTAATTCACCAATATTTAATGTGGAATGGCTTTGGAAAGAAGAAAACCATCTGTGAAAGAAATACATACTCTTTTCAGAATCATATGTACTAATATGGCTTTTATCATTCAAAACTGAGAATAGTCTTTTAAATAAAAAGTTTTTAGTTAATATCAGTGTTTTGGAGCCTCCCACTGGCAGCCATCACACAGCTGAAGTGAACTATCAGCTAAATGCAAGGTTTATATCCAGGCAGCAGTGACTATTTTGCTTTAAAAGAAATGAGTATTTCTGAGTTCATATTTTAAAAGCAATTTAAAAGATCATAAAGGAAAAGAACCCAGCATTTACTGTGTGTCTCCCAGCAGACTACTTAATGTTCAAACATCTACTATGCAAAGGTCAAATGATTTCACTGAATGTAACTGTGACAAAAATATTCTGCAGTACTGAAAAAAAAAAAAAAAAAGATGATCAAGGAGAGAGATATGGACCTGAGATCTTGCAATACTCACAATAAATAATGTATATTCAGTTCAATAAGAAATAAAATTGAAAAGTAATGTCAGGAGAATGAGATTAAGATAATAGGTAAAACACAAATTACATACTTTTGTATACTTTGGTAAGCTTCATAAAGGTATATTTTAAAGTAATACAGCAAATTATTTTTCATAAAAAACTTTTCTTACACAAATATTGTTTGCATAGAATTGAAAAAAATGTATTCAAGACAGAGAACCCCTGATATATTCTGCTGCAAGCAGCAATGTGGATAGCTGAACTTATAAACAAAAATCCAAAGTAAACACTTATGCTGGTTGTAACATACGGAGGAGTAAAGCTGCAGGAAGCATTCATTCAGGAATGAGACAGATTACAGGTAAAATTGATGTGAAAAAAATATTTACTCAAATGCTTATCTGAAACAAACAGCAAAGGCTAATAGGCATAAATTTATTTTCCATTTGACTGTGCTTTCCCTTCCTTGGCATTTCTATCAAATATTTTAGTCTCTCATTCTTTCTCATATAAAGAAGTCAGGAAGCGTGCTGTGCACAAGGCTTGCTGGGGGTCCTGGTTTTCCAGAGCCAAGATCCCAGCAACAAATAAAAAGAGTTGGAAACAAACAAACAAAATTGCCTGTCTGCCTCTATGATCCTCATCTGCTGCTGTACAGGAACTTGGTGGCCACCAATGCACTTGGATATAGGGAGATCCAGTTGATCTCTCCATGACAATAGACATACCAAGGGTAGACAGCAGGAATGCAGATAAGCAGCAAATCCAGAAAACCAAGCAAGGAAAAAAAAAAAAAGGAATAAAGCATCTAAAAGGGAAAAGAAAGCTGGAAAATAATACAGCCAGACAAAAAAAAAAAAAAAAAAAAAAAAAAAAACAGGACAAGGCAGCAAAGAAATAAGATAAGAGACAAGGGAACAGAACGTGGGGAATAAGGTAACTAAGAGCAAAAATACATTGCAGTGTCTGCTTTCTGGAATACAATACAGTATTTCTCAAATTAAACGAGTGACAGTTTTTTTGCCTGTTCTGTTGTTTTGTTTTGCTTTTGCTTATAATAAACAAATCTTGGCTGACCGTGTAATCTAATCTAACATCAAAACCTGCATTTTAGTAACTCAAGCAACTGTAGCATGTTAAAAAAAAAAAAAAAAGAGAGAGAAAACAGGAATAAAGCTCTAGCTAGATGTTTAAAAAATCATACATTTGATAAAATAACAAGTAAAGATGGAAAATCAAGTGCTAAAAATTGATATTACAGTCTAATGATATTTCTGTTCGCTAGCACACAAAAAAAGTGAATGGTGTAAATGCTACAGATTTTATATATTAATAAAAAGATACATAATATTGACTAATAAATTATGTTCAGAAGCATACATACGTTTTTTTCTGTGCTCAACTAGCTCAGCAGCCTGCTTCGCTGAGCATTTTGAAAACCAGTTGTCCCCAAGCAGAACAGTAACCTCATTGGTGTGGACAAGTTTTCCCGGCATGAAGGCAAGAGGACCAAAAGGTACCTGTCAAAGGCACAGAAAACCAGTGTTGAAAATTGCTGATGAAAATAAACCTACTCATTCATCTCCTAGGTCAAAAAAAAAAAAAGTAAAATACAGAGTTAAATAAAATTCTACACCAGTTATTTAATATTAAAACATTCAAACATATTCAAATGACCAAGCCCACTTGAATTTAGTATTTTAGTTACAAAACCAGAAAAGTAGAATGTAAGTAGAAAACTTGTGTTGTGACATGAAACTACAGTACAACTGAAAAATCGTAAGGAAAGCAAATTAACTTTATCCTAACATGTAAGCTGTTCAGGTGAGTTAAGTTTTTGTTATTCACAGACTACATTCATTTCCCAGTAAAAGCAAGTTTAGCTTTGCTGACATTTTTAACATTCTTAAATAGGTTCCCTAATTTTGAAATTCTTGACAAGGTATTCTTAAATGGACAACTCAAATATGAATTGCTTTTTTCAGTATATGCCTTGCTAAGAATAAGTGCTTAAAAACCTCAGTGTAAGTTCGGGGGACTACCAGCAGGACCACAGTGCTGACCCTCACTCTGTTTTGTCCTTCACCAGTACACAGACCTCAGGCAATGTCCCACCAACTAATGTCCATTGTCCCATGACTGCAGGCACAGGAAGCAATATTTAACACAGATCACAGCTTATGGGACACTGCTTTTTATGATTCAAGACACCTTCTGCAGGCCACATTTGACACACCATTCAAGGGAAGCCCTATCACTTTTAGCCCTCTTGCACTGCTCCTGCACCAGCCCCTGCATTCGCACCCCACCTCAGAGCAGCAGCTGCCTACCTGGCTGCCTTTGGGCTTCAATCTCAAAGTCAGGAGACCAGAATTAAAATGGAGGGGGTGAAAAGCTAAGAACCTCAGCCAGCTCAAGCTTTCTTTCTTAAGATAAAAAGGTCCATCTCGGTCAGTTTGTACCAGTTCTTTCTATTTTATTCCTCTGCTGTCCCCCTCATTTCCTCAGGCTAACCATTTGCTTTCCCACCGCAGTTTTGCTGAACCAGTGCACCTGGCCTGGCAGACCTGCTTCCTTGGAAAGCGTCTTCTCCAGCGTCACCATCCAGGAGGTGCCTGTCAGTGCTTGAAGCAGCTCTGCAGCAGGCAGGATTCATGCCATGACTAAGCAGAATGGGCTTTTCCTACACATATACCCTTCCTGACTTGGTTTTCAAGAAGCAGGATGCACCATTTGCCTGTTCATTCTTTCCCCAAAATGATGAAAGCAAAATTGAAAACATATGAAAATATTTGGCAAACAGGACAGGAACTATTTATATACATTTAAAATAATAGATGTGAGTTGACAAGGCTGCTTTAGCTAAGAATAAGCCATATCTATTTTTTTAGACAGTATTTTTTCTGTGCTTCAAAACAACACAACCTTTTTGTTTTACACCATGTGGCCACGCATATACACATGGTCACAGGCCTATGCACATAACATGTAGAGCTGAATCCTCAGCACTGGAGACAGAAACTTTCTCTTTTACTACCTGGGAATTGTGCTCCACTGCTGTCTTACTAACAGCTCAACTGTACATCAAGCCAGGCTGCCAGGTAAGAAAGCAGTTAGGTACATTGCACTGAAATTAGTTATTCAGTTATTTACAGTACAGCACTCCCCGCTACAAAGACCTACCTCAAAACAGACCTGGAAAGAGGGGAAAAAAAAAAAAAAAAAGAAAAAAAGAGGAGAGAGAGGGTGGAGAGGGGGGAGAAGCCAAACTGACCAAAATTCTGGTGAGTGCAAGTCAACATGATAAAGTTTAAATAGGAAGCTGTACAGTTGTTACAGAACATTCGAAGCACAATAAAAGATCGCTATGTCAATGTGAAGATCAGTGAAACAAAAATTAGCAGCACCTTTTTATGTAAAAATCAATGTTCTGGGGCTTATTTCCATGAATCAGAAAATACTACGGCCACTTGCTTCAAAGGAAGTGACTAAGTACCATAATTCACTCATAATTATAGTTTTCTATACAATAGATTTACATATCAAATGTGTCAGGTTTTGTGTTAGCATTTATGTCATCTGTTCTCAGTTGTCAGTAACACTGTAATTTATAATAGATTTCAAAGAAAAGAAGAGAGAAACAAAAGCAAAGGTTTAACTATTATCATCATAAATGTACCATTATTGAGTATTATATGGCAACCTGAGTAACACCTCCCTGCAGATGCAGATACCTGAATTTCTGGAAGTTTTAGTCCATTATCTTATGTGATAACGTACATACAGCGTACATACCATGATATCATAGGACAGTTTATCAGGCAAAGTACGGAGTCGTTCCTGAAGAGCCTCATAATCACCCTCCACCTTCTTCCTGTTGATAAATTTAAGTTGATTCAATTTCTTTTCTAAAGTGAAGAGTTAACATTTTTGATCTACTAATTCAACAACCCAAAAAATAACAAAAACCGAACTATTTTACTCTTAAACACATTGCTTGATAAATTAGTAAGTTATTTATAAAAAATTACATATAATAGCTAGGCTATTTTAGAATAATGTGTATTAAAATAGGGATATGATTATTTTAGCTTGTGAATGTCTCTGGATTTGTTTTTTTTTTTTTTATGGTGCTAAGAATCAGTTCTTTCATTACGTTTTAGCATATCTCACTTCATGTTCAAGTTCAACAATTATACCACCATCAAGCTTTAGAAAAAGAACTGAAAATCCAGTTTATCTTCAGAAGAGGCAAATTCTTCAATGTATTACTTGTAATACAGAATTCAAGACCTTGGTTTGGGCTGATAAAATGGACAAAATTTTAACTGTTTCTGATTTTCACATCTACTTTCTGGGCCTACTAAGAGTCAACAGTCCTGAAAGATCACTTGACCACTCTGTTTCTGTCCCGTCTTCCAAACCTGACAAACAACACAGGTGTGGAGCATTCCTTCTATTGTTTCTCATAAACCACGTGTTGCTTTACAAGACAGAAATGGCTTAATGAACTTGGATCAATTATCCCCATGACAGATACCTGACTTTGCAGGATACAGCATTTTAATTGCTATGGGAATTTTCCTTTGTGTGCAAAACAAACAAGTGTACTCACTCTAAAAAGCCTTTTTTTCTTAAGAAATTCTTAAACACTTAAATTCTGCTGGGAAGTCTTTTTAATGGACAACTGCCGTTCTGTAGAGATCAGAAATCAGCTCCTACATGAAGTATCTAACATATAAATGTCAGGTTTGATGACATTGTTTACTTGTACTTCAAAATAGTAAACATCCTATGTATGGTAGTAAATTTTGCAATAGAAGGCAACTGAAAGCACGGAGCAGCATACTTCACGACGCTGACCCAGGATGCAAATTACAGGTTTTCTGAGGATGATTCAAGAAAGCAATCTATAAATGTGCTGAAAAATGAATGTCATAGTTGGTAACACAACTCTCAAAATATTATCATTGATTTTTCTTAGATTCATAAGCAGAGTAAAATCTTTTTCAGTATTCATTATGAAAAATTATCTGCTACTCCTCTGTTTGTCTCATTTTCTTCCATAGCTGAACTTTGCTGTAATTACACTACTTTATACATGGAGTTCTTCGTATTTTAAGTTGCTGAACTGGTCACGAACCAAGAACTTAGACCACTTGGACGTTAAAACTGTATTCCATACAACTAATTTACAAAAGATGCTTGCTACTTCTTTGGTTTGATGCCAATTTTTCCAATGCACCCAGCAAGTTTCTTTGTCCACTGCCCTCATTACGGTGACAACATAATTCACTTCCTTTAAAGAGGAAGGCCCAACTCATGAATCTCAACAAAGCTCACAAGATGTTTTGGAGAAAGCAATATAATGACAATTTGGTATCAGTAACAACTACTTAATGACATTTACAAAATGCAGCCTTTGACTTGCAGAGATCTGTGTTTTCAGAGAACAGGACAATGCTGCAGACTACTCACTTGAAAACCAAGCGACCCCCAAACTGAAGGCCTTGACCTCACTTCAGTGGAAGAGGACTCCACAGGAAAAGAATGGTATTAGGGGGAAAAAAAAAAAAAAGATCCCACTCATAGGAGGATTAAGTACACCCATTATTTCATTGCTCAAACCTGACATTTCTTCATCAACCGGAAAGATTCTGCCTTTAAGGTCTGACTGCTGCCCGTTACCGAATAATCTGATCCGGGTACAGCAGAAATAACTTGCTTCAGATACAGCAGGGTTTTATTGCCCTGATCCACCACATCTTCTACACCAATGGTAGCTGGAAGCAGACTCCCCAGAGTGATGATCCATGGGGCAAGATGAGGGAAAGAACATTTAGGAAAGAGCAGAGCATGTTTCCGCACTCAGTGGGAGAACCGCCTCTGACCGGTCAGACCTCTACCACAGCACTCTCTAAGTGCTGGACCACCACAATAAAGAAAATGAAAACATATCCATTTCATGAGCTGACATGGAAGAATGTTACTCAAGGAAGGAAGCAGACCTTTCCCTTCATCTAGAGCATGCGTGCCAATGGTGTGCTTGGTCACCATGTGCAGCGAGGGAGAGGGAACATGGAGAACGGGCACTAGGCTCCAGCTATGAGCATGTATCTAGAAAGGGAAATACCACGTCTAATCCCAGACCCATTATCAGATTCATGGCTTTGAAAATATACTTCAAGATGTGCACTAAAAAATGAAAAAGAAAATAATTTAATGGAAATATATTGAAGTTGGGCATTTTAAAACCCTATTGTTATTCACCCAATTCTATTTAACATTCTTCTGTGTCACTGACTACTTAAAGGTCTTTTATGAACAAATTATTCAAGAGAGCAAGAGCACTCAGCTCTTGCACAATCAGGATCTAAATTTTGAATAGGTTTTCTTAGAGTAAAAACTGTATGGATGCTCTATAAACCGCTTTTCTACATAAAAATCAAATCAGTAAGTTAGGTTTTCCTTATGATATTCTGTGCCGAAATCCCCCAGATTCATAGGATCATGGCCAGAGTTTGCTCAAAACCCAATAGAGAAGCAACCCCTCTTCCCAACGTCTACCCTCCTACCCCATTCTACAAAGCCCAGCCAATTTCCCAAACTTCTAAAAAAATCTGTTCCAATTTTAAGACTGTCAATTGGTTTATTTCTGAAAAAAAATATATATATGTCTCTGTGAAAGAATGTACATGCAGAACTTCACACTGTACCAAATTGGCATGGACACTGCAGAAACTCCCCCAAAAGTATGTGCATTATGGAAATTCTGACTGACTTAACTACAGCAGCACCAGTAGGCACTTCAATAATATTTCCCTTATTGAAAATTAATGCAGTCTCTGAATTTTAAACATAAATGAAACATATTAGTTTTAGATTATTTTTGCAAGCCGATAATCATCATATTAAATTCTGACGTGTATAGATTGTCTTGATTTTTTTCCTCTTATCCAGTGCTTGCAGCCCTTGTGCATTTAAACTAAAAACATTTGATACACACTAAATATAAATTATTTGCTTGGAGATCTTTCAGGCATGAAGAAAAAGCCTCTTAAAATAAATTTAAAATATTATATGCTTGATGGTGTATAACCAAAGGTTTAATCTCACCACTAAAGGGGCAGTTGCTGTGATTCTGCAATAACCCTGCAGACAATAATCAAGACAGCTCCTGTTGCTCTCTCAGTAAAATCATGGTAAACACAGCATGGATATATTGTAATTTGATATCTGTAAGATCAACTCTTATATCTCACAGTAACTCATAATATGTCATTCACCATTAAATGTACATTTTCCTCAGATGCCCTAGAAAACCATTATTTACTAAGCATGTTTTCTATTAACCATAGATTGCCAACACAGAAAAAAGTACCCAGAGATTTTTTTTTTTATGTTTTTACATAACGAATCATTTCTTTCTAAGCATAACAAACTATGCTTTATGAGATGGTTTATTGGGGGGGGGGGGGTAAACAAAGAAACATTACTTTCACATTTTTGTTTAGTGTTTTTTTCCCCAAAAATGTGCTACAACAATTTCCCTACTTGCTCATAGTTAAAGAGAAAACAAGAATAATTGATTCTACTCTGTGAATACCTGTCCACGTATCAGGCCAATTCAGCATTCATCCCACAAGATTACTTGGGGAAATATGGTGAATGAGATGGGTATTTACCATACACTAAGGTTCAGTCTATTTGTGACTTACAGCAATGGCATCAGCGGCAAATACAAACATCTCAGAGAGAGCATATTGCAATAATTCTGAGCTACCTCCCGTCCCCAAAACATACCTGTTCAATCTGGCTGTCATTAGAAGAGGCAGTAGTACAGTAAGTTTACTAGAATACAACTAGGTTACTGATCAGTATTTTAGGCATGTAATCAAACATTTTTGACTTACCAGTGCTGGATTTTTTCTTGGCAGCTAGTGACCACCTGTCATTAAAACAGATAACTGTTCATGAAAAAAACAAGGCTAAGCACACAGCTGCAATGTCAATGTATCAGAAACTAGAACAGTCACTTTACAGATTTGGTAGTGTCTCTATATACATTTTTATTTGTCAGTGCAAAGGCTTGTGAATGGTAGTTACTAAGCTACACACTTTATCACACACTAATGCAGACTGACAACCACTGAAAAAATTACAGTTTTCAATTCATATTTTGGTACAATACCTGCTCCATAACTATTAAGTGACATGATATAAGGTAAGCAGTATTTTGTTTTGTGCGATCTGCAGATCTATTTTCAGTGTTACATGCTTGCAGAATGAGAAAACAATATAAATTATAACATGTCATCAACATAATTTCCATACTTATTCACTAAAAAAAAAAAAAAAGAACCCCACAACACCAAAAACATTTTTCCTTTATCAGTACATCAACAAATGTTTCCACTGGCAGTTTTAATTTGAAAATGCACAAAATAATTTTGTGAGCGTTTAAACAAAAAGGATATTTGACCATTATAAACTGTTGACTTCCATTCTTTTCTGTCAAGATCAAAAAAGTAGTTTTAATCTGAATATTTCACTTATTTCTTCATACTGTAGACCTTCCCAAGAGGTTGAAAATAATTTACAAAATAAAGTATATTGTTAAAAGGTAATACTTTTTTCTTTTTTAACCATATTTTTTTGACACAGCAAACAACCAAGATGCTGAAACCTGTGCCCTTCTCTTCTATAATTATGTGCAAATTTTGCCTTTCAAAACATATTCTGATCTCTGAATAATGGTTACCAAAAATATAACACAAACAATTTCATTCAATTATATGAAATGCAGTGAAGCCATGAGGCAATTAAATATGTCTAAACATCTTCACATTTTTTTAAATTTTTATTTATTTATTTATTTATTTTTACAATTTTTTTTCCTGTAGCCAAAATAATGCTAACATTTGAAAGCAATGAGAAAATTTGCAGAGAAAACAATAACATACATTCAGCTACCACTGAAATCACTGGAGCAGATAATTTTTTTTTTTCCCCAAACAACAGAATGAAAGAATTTTTTTTTAGTTAGCATATGTGCAGCTATTGCAGAACAGATCTCAGACCCTGCACTTTGTACTTATATAGGAGTAAAACAAAAACAAACAAACAAAAAAACGGGGCTGCTTTGTGAGCTAGTAATTCTTTAAATGGAGTAAAGTACTTAAATGAAAAGGATCAGCTGTACATTTGTAGTTAGGCTGTTTCATAATCCATCAGGAAATTCAGCCAGGTAGCTTGCCTTGCTTATGCCAAGTTTAAATTTATCATCTGCTTTAAACTCTTATAAATCAAATTCCTAGCAAGTATTTTCCTTAATGTGCAAATTAAACATTTTTAATGTTAAGACTAAATATACAGACTTCTGCAAGCTAATTCACGCTATCAACGTTAAACCCATTTCAAGAGCAAAGTTTCCCACAAGGTGTAAATCATATGAGCGCAACTACATTTCCTAACAATGCAAGCACACAATGGAGAGCAACACTACCAAGTCAGAGGATATCCCATCAGCACATTTCACTCTTTCAGATTTGGTACTGATTGTAAAGTACACAACATAAGCATATAAAAATGTTTATGAAATCCTTTAAGAAAGTTCCAGTTTAATTGCCCCATTAAAGATGAAGATGGAAAAGACAGGAAGCTTTCCATTCCCAATACATGACTTTCCATGCATGAAGCAAGCTAAAAGCACAAAAAGAAAAGCCTTGCAAACCGTAAGAGCAGCATGTTCATTAACCTCTACATGATAATCCTTTCGTAGCTGCATATTAACTAGTTACATATTCATAATCATTTACATTATTTAGAGGACCTTCTATGAAAATTTCCAGGCTATATCCATTAGCTACGATGTTAAAGGTTACAGAACATAGTCTACTTAATGTTTCCTGGAAGCTTTTTTAATTGGTAAATATGTAAATTGGGCACATATGCTTTTATGTTTTTTAAAAATAGTCCATCTTCAAAACAGCATAGGGGCATATGCTGTTTCCAGTGCCCTTTATCCCTCAAAAAAAAAAAAAAAAAGCAAAGAAAAAAAGAAAATCAATAACACCAATCAATTTTAATTTAATTCTTCTTCTTTGATATAATCTCTCTTGAAGGGATACTAAAGGGTGGAACCAACAACAAACCTTTTCATTTCAGCGGCCAGAATAAAATGAGACCTTTTATAGAAGCGCTAAAATATACGGCCTTGAAAATGTTTTAGACTTAACTTCTGATAATGAATTCTATTTAAAAATATATATATATTGAAAAACAGAAGGAGCTCAATTATGCATATGTCCCTTATTAGGTCAGTCGCACTGTTTGGATAACAACTGGTCTTATTATAGCAAAGAAACAAATAGATAAATGTATAAACAAATCTTTGATTCTTTGCCTTTAATCAAACACAGGAAAATCATTAGTCTATCTTCCCCACATAATTTATATTTGGAATTACAATTAAAGAATGAAAACTTCTCCCAGGGTAAATAAAATAAATCACCTTTTCGTTTGTTCATTTAGGTTCAATTTGTCTGGGCACCAGTGCCACCAACTCTGCACTGCTTCTACGACACTAGAGTGGAAGTGGTATCAATAAAATCTGAATTCTTACCTTTTAGTCACAGCAATATATGAATGTGTGAACACGCAGCGTTATCGGTGGCTTATCTGCATGCTATAATATTTATTGAACTACTCTTGCAGCAAATCTAACATGAGGTAATCACGTGTCTGGTTATTAAAACAGGGCCCACTGTTGGAAAACACATTCCACAACTTCACAAGAAAACAAATAAGCAGGTATCTGGTTTCCTTCCTTTCCCCCACCAGCAGTTTGTTACAATCCAGCACTTCCCAAGCTCCTGCTCAGAGAGCACCACAGCTGCAAGGGCAGCTCTGCATGCCTGGTGCCCATGGCATAATGCCTTCAGGTGCAAATCCGATGGTAAAGCGCATGATGTGTTGGCTCTGCTCTCCTTGCTGCTACACATGGGGTTACTGAGAGGGAGGTGTACATCACTGCTTTTAGGGAAGCTTGCATCTGGGTCTTACATGTGCTGTCAGAGCAGGGCGGGAGAAGCAGCTTTAGAGCTGCACATCAGCTCCCAGGTAGCCCCATTCCCACTGGGCAGCTGGTCGGCTAATGAGTCAAAACCACCCCAAACAACGCATACCATACAGCCACAGACACTGTCAGGCTGCCTGAGGGAAGAAAATCCCTTTTCTCCAGTGCACTTTCCTTCCGGTCTCTTTATATTCCACTTTCTCCAGGATCTTCCATATGAAGAGCTCAAAACCTTTTCCATGAATTAAGGTGTACAGCACTCAGGAAAGTGCTGCTCTGACTTTGCAGGCTGAGTGACTTCACCAGGAAGGCTGCCCAGAAGCAGAGCTGGAACCAGATGCCAGAGCCCCTGACTCAGCAGCCAGGCACTGCAGCCACTGGCACTGCCACGCTGGGAAGGAAGATGCATAGGACGGATGCTGTAGCATGAAGCTGATTCTCACCTGTATGTGTCCACGGGTCTCTGCTTTATTCCCCATTACTGTATGCATATTTGCTGCTTCTCCTCAGCAGGCCCACACCCTCATGTAAAAGGGTACCTTCTTTTTACCTCATTTTTTTTCTTACCTGTTGCTTCTGCATGTGCTCCTGTAACTAACACAATTCTCTGTGGTGCTTCTGCTTACCCAGGCAGTGCACAGAAAGTTTTGGAGCAGAGCAGAGCAGACCTATTTTATTTTATTCAGCTAGCTCCCTAAAGTGGAGTGCATGAACCCAAATGTCTCTCTGAACTAAGCCGCAAGGCACTGCCTACAAAGGTGGTGGGTTTAACACACTGAGGGCAATTCTTACCTCTCTCTCTTCTATTGTGAACAGCACTAAGGCAAGCTGCCATGGTTTTATTTCATTTATGTCTCAGCTTGTGAAAAGTGCTGTACCCAACTCACACTTACATCCAAGTCCCAAGAACTAGACTGTTATTTCCAGGATGAAAGCTAATTTCAATGGAAGATGAAAACAAAAATTCCTCATCAGGTTAGGAATAATTCCGAAACAAACAAGTTACCTCCACACTTTGGGCCCGAATCTCGAAATACACACAACACAAAGTTTCTACTTTAACAGTGAGTTAGGCATCTAAAAGGCCAAACGTGCTGTTTCCATTTGCATACTTGTATGTGTTTTACTTCAAAGCTGTGGTTCTCAATCTGGTTGGTCTTTGGAAATTAGAAGCTAGGGAAATAGATCTAATCCCAGCTCTGATTTCTTCTATATGGCCTGGAGCAAATCACAACCTCTCAGTCTACATTTCTTCATCTGCAAAATGGGGATAATAGTATTAACCTACCCACCTCAGAGTGTTTAATGATGATTAATTAATGTGAGAAAAGCACTCTAAAGATGTAAGAGCACTATATAAGTGATAAAGCATTATTTACCACTTGAAAAGTAATCTGAATAAAATCAGATATGCAAGTAATTTGTTTACATGTAGCAATAATATAATTTGTGACTATTTAATCTTGAATTAGTCTCACTTTAAACATCCCTTTCAATCACATTTCCAGTTACTTAGGGAAAATGGCAGTATGGAATACTTTTTGTGGAGGCAGAGCAAGTAATGAGATGGTAATTAAAGTAAGGGTCTAATAAAATCTAAAACCAACGATTTGCCTTCAGGAGAATGTCCCTGCCATTTGGGACTGTGTAAAGATCGCAGCGTCGACCTTGGTTCTGCTGCTCAGAACCTTCTGCAAACTACAGCGAAAGCATATGCTGGTCTTCTGCAATGCAGTTCCATGTTTACAAGGCTCATGATAAATCCAAGGTAATTTCCTCTACTGACCTAATTCAGATGACTCTCCTGATTTTAACTGCTTAACCTTGTACACTCAAGTATTTACTTCAGTTGATATATCCACATGAGCCACCTCCATCTATAAATGTTTGCAGTATCAAGACCCACTCTGCATCATACGCATAAGATTTCTGTCACACCCCAAAACCAGAAAAATAAAATTAAACTTATTGATGAAATAACATAACCAGTTCACAACATGACTTTACATTACAGAAGAACACTAATGGGTGGTCAAACATTTATTAATGTCTTGGTACAAGGATGTAACAAGCCACATGCAAAATAAACATTTAAAAATTTTCATGTATTTTCATTTTTTCCTCTAGGAAACCACACAGTAGTTGCCTAAAACACAGCAGTCACTGATGGAGAAAGACAGAATTAACTTTTGCACAATTGTTTTTCCTAGAGCCCCATTTTCAATCAAAAAATGAAATAAAACTATTAAAAGTTCTTCAGTCTGTTGGCACACTATATGATCTAAAAGGAAAGGAAGACGGCATTTCTAAGCTTTCATATTCATTTATTAAATCATATTACTGAAAAACACTACATTTCAACAAATTATTAACATAAGTTCCCCTTCGGGTGGAAATTTATGCCTTTTCAAGAAATGTATTTGGGAGAAATACCGAAGGAAGGGAGAAATGAATTTGAATCATGGCAACCATTTCTTTCTAAAAGAAAAAATCTTCCCATTTAAAAATATTATCACAGATTTTACTTATCTGTACAAGAAAACAAGTGGAGATCTAGTGTTTTTGTATTAATTGTGCACACAATTGGCTCTCACATGTTTACAGTGAGAGTAGTATGTAACTATAATTTACCAATACACTGAAACTAACGTAGCACTAAAATGACTGTTGTGAACTTAAGAATTCTACCTGAACCATCTAGGAATTATAAAGCAGACAGAAAAATGCCTCATCTCTCCTTTGCCAGCAGTGAAATTCTGTCCTCTCAAGACTATTTTATGTTGCAATCCCTGCTGTGGCTGTAGGTCACGTAGACAAATGACTTGCAGTTACTTTTCAGTAACTCTACACGCGCGTACCAAAGCATGGCTGCCCGCTCCGCTGAGCCAGCCAAGCAGGCAGTGCTGTGTTACGTGAGGTGGCACCCTTCTTCCCCACATCCAGCTACAAGCTCTCAGCACCCATTTTGCTGTTTCAGATCCTTTTGTCAGTCATTTCAACTCTCAAACACAGCAAATGGAGCGTTTCTGCTAGCTGAGTGAGTTAAATGAGCTCTGAGCCAACAGAACTGGTGCAAGCAAGGAACAAAGTGGAGCAAGGTCTTGTCCTTCCCTGGCAGCAAGGCAGTGGCTGTGTCACGTAACTTCATCTTGAGACAAAGCTAAGGAGCTCATAACTTAATATTTTAGGTTCTTTCAGGTAAACATAATCATGTGGCTATACCATACCCACGCCAGCTCACATACCAAGACAGCAGTAGACACGGGCATGAAACTCCCACAATCTAACCTACCAAACGTCTCAGGCAGGTTTGGCAAGCTTTGATGTAGCCTATGGTGCAACAACTATGCTGCTAGCAATGCCCAAATTAACTAGCTTAAACTGCCTCACAGACATACCTTCAGGCTGTGGTTCAACACTCGGCCCCAGACCTGAGCAAACCAGCCATCAGCCCCTGCCTGTCTCCTCATCCTTCCAACCCCGGCACAATCTGCTGGCACACATTTGTGATGCTGCACTTTCAACCAGATTAGGGAACCACTCTGGCTGAAAAATAATCCAGGGGAAAGAAAAAAGAAAGAAAAAAAAAAATCAACAACAAAGTTTGTTTTTAAGCTGGACCAACCCAGGTCACTAAGCAGTGTCACAGAAGTGACACTCCAGAAGTGCTCAAAGGCACAAACAAGCGACCACAACAAAAACTAAAATTAAAAATCTTTCACCAGGTTACTCATCTGCTTCCTGGATAACTCACATTATCATAAATTAAATTTTCGATCAGGCATCTGTGACTGTTGCTCAGAACTGCTCTGACTTGGTACAAGCACGGCTGTGGCTCCAAGGGGCAACCCAGTTTCACCCATTGCTGGTGCAGCACCTTCCCAGCCACATTCATGCTGGCATTTGGCACTGCTGTCCTGGATTCCACTTACCCCAAAGCAACCTGACCACAAGTGCTGATACAAAGGTGGTGGAGGGATTCACCTTTTTATGGCAGCCAGTTCTTCAGTCTGTTTACACTGATAGTGAAACAGAAGCCTTCGTGTTAACTTATTTCACAATTCTTGTCACTATGTAAACTACTGGGTACTTAATTCAATATTAATAACAGCAAAGACAAATATTGCTACTCTGGGAGACTCCACAACATAGACTAAGAAAGTAAAAGGGATGATCAGTTTCGTAGGAAGCAATTGTCCAGGTTTATTTTAAATAGAATATGGCAAATGAAGCTTCAGACGGGACCTTTTAAACAGTACGTTGAACAAAGCTTCAGATATTATGTCAGTTTTTCTCAAACAGTGTGCAAAATGAAGCCCTACCACCCTGGTGTCTTGTACCCAGGCCTTCTCTAAATTCTGCTAACTTGAATGCAGGCTTGAAAAAGTGCAATGCCCTGGGAGACGCTACACTGGAAAGCACACCGACTGACTCATCTTCTGAGTCCGCAGGCAAACAGCTTCAGGTTTCCAGTGACTCCTGCAGCAGTGGGAAGTGTACAAGACTGTGCTCAATTTCACTGCTCCCTTTCAGGCTGCACAAACAGCCTTAGCACTGCCAAGTTGTTGATTTTGTGGCATAGATATTACTTGAAAAAGACTTGAAAACAGAAGCAGCTAGCCACGTAAGTAAATCATATAAGAAGGAAAAACAAAATAAAAGAGCATAAAGTTTAGGATTCTGCGATTTGTTACCACGTAACCGCCTACAAAGTTGTTTCACTGTTAATAAACTGCAAGTACCCTTGCAGTATCTTGAGCACAATTTAGAAATTAAAGACCATACAGCCTCCACCAATCAAATTCATAAAAATTAAGTCAGTCATAATGCACAGTGGCTACCAAGTTACAGTTAGTTATGGTAATAACTATGCTAAATCTAATTGTGCTTTGTTGTCACGATGAGTGACAGGAGAGCCACTTCCTTCTCCTAATTTTCCTAAAAGGAAAATAAAAAAGTGTGTTTGTCAGGGCAAGTGAAAAAAAAAAAAATATCCTATTACCAGATAACACTGGAATCCATCAGACTCTCCACGACTGTGTTTGCACTCTACAAATGTCTCCTGGGTCTAATTGGTTCTGTAATGCCTCCCATTACATGTATCTTCATTGCATTGCTTGGAAGCTATAGAACACGTGAGCCCACTGTAAATCCAGTCTTCAGAAGTGTTACCAAATCACACCAATCCGACTTGTCAACTTCCTATCAGCTAGTAATCCCAACCCATTTGATCACAGGAATAAATATATATCAAATATTATGTTTAAGTGCAGTCTCTATAGAATGAGAATTCACCTATATAAATATTAATTTCATAATTCCTGTACTAACTTGCAACAGATTTAACACAGTATTTTTAGCTAACATATATTGCTTTTGCAAGTAATCCAAGATACATATAATATATTCTTCCAGAAATATTCAAAACTGTACGCAGGCACTGTGTTTCCAATGATGGTCTTTATCATGAAAATTACTAGATATTCTTCTGTAATTTATCCCCAAGATGCACATTCTTAGTCATGTTTTTATACAAAGTGCCCTTAGTGGAAGCACTGAAAATTGCTTTTAACAGTTTGCTCTTACTATCACTACAAATTAACAAGATGAAATCTGTCCAACAGGCAAGCAGTCCTAAACAAGAATTAAAATTACTTTTCACCAGGGGTCATAAACCTGGAAGTTGCAGCCTCAATCAGATTAAAGATAGAAAGTCACGAACATCCTGTTCTTTTAATATTTTTAAACAGGAAGGAGGCCTCAGTTTGGGTGTTCTCCACAGCAGCCCTTTAGCACTTAAAATCTCAAAACTCGTAGCTAAACCAGGGTTATGCCTGGATGGTAAAATAATCAACAGTGATTCAAACATTATCTTTAATTCTGCAGACAGACAATGCTGTGTTTCACTACCATACTAAAAGTTGCCTTCAGACTAATGGGAATAAATGGGTTTCTTTATACTTAATCAAGTGTCACTAGGACAGCACAGTATCACTCTGATTAAAAGAAATATATGTGCCCGCTTAAACACCAGCACATACAGATAATAGTTCTACATAATTGTACTATTTGTTATGATGCTGGTACTATGATTACTAGCTTACCACAGAACTGAATAACAACATCTCCCTCTCTATCTCTCTTTGTGGTAAGACCAAAACATGAGTCTTCAAATTCAGTAACTTTGTGAGAAAAATATGAATATCTGCAAAGAAGCAGCTGAAACTAAAAGACCTCCTCCATCTTAAAATACAGTATTTTCATAATTGAAAATACTGTTGTAAACCAATTATATGTATTCATTGCATAGAGGGAAAGTCTACTATATCTTCATCATGACACTTCATTGTAACCAAGATATGTAGTTCTTTAGTATAATTTCATATTGAAGCTGAAGTGATCAATTTTTTTAGCCAATTTGCAGAAATTATGTAAAGTTTCCTTATGATAAAATATAATTTTGTTACATCAGCCTATCAGAGGCTTAATTAATGGTCTCCTGGGCCTCTTTTGCACTGGAGCAGATCAGTTTAAGACTCTTAAACTTGCTTACAGGGGGGTCTTACCATGAACTGGGAATAATTCCACATGGTTATGACAGACATCCACTTACACATTAGGCCTGCCTGACAACAATGTACCAGATAAATTATCCTTCACCAAGTTCTGCCACCCTGAAAACGAGCAGGCAGGTTGCTATCGCTGATTACCACCAGCCTAACAGGTTGCTGTCCGTGCAGACTGGGCTCCGCAGGGTGTTCCAGCAGATCCTTACTGCTCACCCACATGAGTGCTCAGTCGATTACGCAGATCTTCCAGCAAGAACCTGGTGTGCTACTCACAAGCGGACACCGTTTGTGGCCAACGCGCCAGGCGAGTCACGCGACTTACACCAGGCCCGCGTTATTCCATTTTCTGAACTACAACAGGTGCCAACGCAACGCACGCTGAAGACAGAAGTCCCGAACTGAGAAGCTCCACTGCGCACCACAGGAACACCTTTAAACGTTTTTTAACGTATACAAAAAACAAGCAGCATGGGGACCGTGGGCAAACGCGCGTTCGTGGCTCTAACACGCTGAGTGGGTCCCCGGGTGCCGGCTGAGGCCCCCAGCCCCGGCTCCCCCCGCTGCCTCCCCGCCCCCCCCCCAGCCCGCCTGAGGGGCTCCATGTTTAGGGCCCGGGCCGCCCCCCCCCCCGCCGTGACGTCACCGCCGTCACGTGCCCACCCGCCGCAGGCAGGCCCGGCTCTGCCGCCCCGGTGTCCCCCGCCCCCCCCCCCACCTCCGCCCCCTCCCGGGGCCCGGTCCCCCCGCCCCTGGGCCCCCCGCCCGGCCCGGCCCGGCCCGGCCCCGCCGTTACCTTCTGCTGCTCCTGGCGGAGGCGGCCGACCAGCGCGGGGCTGAGCGGCGAGGCGCCGCCGGGGCCCTCCATGGCCCTCGGGCCGGCAGCCCGCGAGGGTGCCGCGGGGGACGGAGGACCGGGGGACGGGGGGTGTTGGTGCGGCCGGGCCGCGCCGCGCCGCGCGGGGCCCGATCTCCTCAGCAAGGCGAATGAGTCCTATAGAAATGTTTGTGCAGGGCGAAGCGCCGGTTCCAGAGCCTCATCCACGCGGGGGCCGCCGCCGCCGCCTGGGCCCGGGGCGCCGCTGCCGGGGGAAGCATCTCACACTCGCATTCTGGGCCGCGCCGCCGCCGCCGCCTGGGCCCGGCTCCCGCTGCGCCGGCGGGCCGGGAGAGCGCCAGCAGCTCGGTGCCGGCCGCCGCCTGCCGCCTGCCCGCCTGCCTGCTGCACTCTGGGTAGCCAGCCAGCCGCCAGCGCCCGCGGGAGGCACCCGGCTGCGAGCCGCGAGAGGCGGGCGCTCCACACCCACCCCCGGCCCGGCTCGGCACGGCCCGGCCGCGCAGCGCGCCCCGATGCCCCTGTGTCAGCGCCGGGAGGCCGCCCCCACCCCCCGGGGCTCCGCCACCACGGCGCGCCGAGGGGCAGGTGCCCTCGGTCGCAACGCAGGCCCAGAGCTCGTAGGCCTCAGGTTGAGAAAATCGAAGCTGGTCCGTGAGGCGTTTTCCGTCTGAGGCGTTTCGGCGGATCTGCAACAGTATCGTGCACGCCTAGGCACGCATAAACACAGAACTGTGTGTCTTCTGTAGAATGGAGGTTATGCCACAGCAACTAATCTCAAAGTGCCCCTTCTCACAAATTCACAATGTGGGAACTTCCACGACCTGCAGGATGGCAAAATACTTTTAAAGATTCACTAAAATCAGTGCAGCACTCGGGCTTCCCGACACTGAGCGGTTACACATGGCAAGCTAGTGGTGGATGGACGCTCCAAGTGCCACACAGTAACCTACATGCTGTACATTCATTAGCTAATTTCATGAAGGGTATTAGGCACGTCCCAAGTAACGGTGGCAGCGGAATGCAGCCATACCTTAAAGCTGCACGCTACAGCAGCCAGCGTGCCCGATCACAGTGCAGCCAAAGAGCTGAGTAGCTTTGAGGGGAACTTGACTGACTGCCACAAAAGGAGCTAGCAGTATGTTTTAACTTTCACACTCTGAACACCATGTAAGTGGGTTCAGTTACACAAAGGCCTTTAATTTACTGCTGCACCTTTCCCTTGAGTGAATATGGAGTTGTAAACGCCCAGTGTATACGTTCATCAGTAGAGTAGGGGTGCTTCAGTTGTCCCCTCTCTCTACCAGATGCTGGCAGCTTTGTCATAGCATGGTGGTAGAAAGACACATCTGTCCTACGTGTACATCAGGGCTTTGTCTCTCCTGCAAAGGAAACAAGACTTCCTTTCCGTGAGCAGAACTAACTTTGTATACACCACAAAACAACTATTTATGTTATATACAAGACATAACTATGTGCTGTGCACTTTTCTAAACCCAGGTTCCCATCCCCCTTAAAGAGCTTGTTAAAGCTCCACAGATGAGGAATTTAGAAACAATTTTCAAAGCATGGTTACTCAAGCTGGAAGATAGCTTTTAGCCAGACTTTAATACAGCTTCCAATACTGCAAATAAAAATTTGCAACTGCAGCTGGGTAGTTTGGTTTATGAAATAACTACATCCATAATCTTCAAGAATAATTGAAAGTTAGCTGAAATCTCTGGCACGTATTTGTCACTGACGGATTCTGGATCCTTTGAACAGACAGGATATACTTCTATACATTATCTTCAGAAAACAGCTCACTAGCAAACTCCCAGCAACTAACTCCCTTTCAGGCTGTTTAGAACCTCTTCTAAACCTTTTTCCAATTAACAGTGTTCACAGAGGAGATAGTACAAATACAGGTAATTTATAAATGCTTTAGTTTGATCCTGTATCACCTCACAGCTTGATTGGACAACAAAATGAGGATACATATTTTAAGATTTTAATTTGTTGCCAGAGATAACGAAAAAATACTTAGCTAACAAGGGGAGCCACAAAGTAATAATTTTATATCAAAAAACATTTTTTATTTTCTAAGTAAAATAAAAAAGACATGCCACCGCTTCTCTCACATCATGTTTCAAGGACTTAACTATTTCACATGCCACAAGTACATCATTCAGTCACTAGAACGTAATGCATTGCACACTTCCAACAGTCGGCCTACACAAGAGGCTGCATCATTATCAGCACAATGACCATACGGGCTTGGTTGCACTGAATAGAGTATGGAATAGTTTACTGCATCCTTATGTACATTTTGTTTTTCATCTGCCAAAGAAAAAATGTTGTAATAGTGACAAACAGATGGGATACAGCATTTGGCAAAGAGGAACACGAAGCCTGTCTCTGGGTCACATTCTTTTGCACTTATAACCTGTACAAAGCCATTGTAAGTGAAGCTTACGTGCTCTCTTCCAAGTGGATGGCTTAGCAGTCAGCAAATGCGTCTGTACTGGAGCTGTGGCTGTTAGCAGTGCTCTTATGAGCACCCAAGCCAGCTAGATTAGATGACCTTTTGCAAATGATAAATTGGTGCCATATTTTTGGTTCTGGTATTAACCAGATATTTGCTCTACCAGTGAGAGCAAAGGATTAGAAGCCAAGTTTTGGAAAGGCCAAGTTAAGTTGGCAGCAGAGAACTGCACACCAGGGCTCTGAAGCAAAAGACATTCTTTGGTGATGAAGGCTGCACCTTACCCCATAACTCCTGAAATGTCATTCATCAGTACTCCACAAAGAGGGCTAGCACAACAGAAAGAGGAAAAAGGGAGAACAGAAAGAAGATAGAGATGGGAAATGGTCTGGCCAGCCTATCTGCTTAGAGAAACAAAAGTGAAACCAAGACAACTGTCTTTTACAAGACTGGAAACTTAGTTCCAGAAACAGGAATTGAAAAAGAAAAAAGAAAAAAAGAAAAAAGAAAAAAAAAAAGACAGATGAGTACAAGAAGCTTAAGAAAAAATGAAATCCCCAGAGCTCACACATGTACGCATGGACACAATGGACATACAGAACTACTCAGTGGCCAAGAGTTGCATTTGGATCTTTTTTTGCCCAGTTGCTCTGGGGAAAAATGATGAAATGGAGCTCATAGTTATCAGGTTGGAGAGTATGTTATCCTGAATATCTTCTCCTGTGAGAAGAATACATCTTCTGAAAACAAGACACAGCCTACAAAGACCATCCCTGTTGTCAGCATGTGTGGACAGTCTGATAACATGAATGATGAATGAGCTCCCCAGACCAACAGCAGGCTTCCTGATCTGTTTTAGGAAAAATTCAAACTCATTCTCCTGGCATAGGATATATACAACATCACTGTTGTGTTTTTTTTTTTGTTTTTGTTTTTGTTTGTTTGTTTGTTTGTTTTTCTTGGATCCATCTCCAAAGTGCATGTTTTAGGTTTTTAAACCACAAACGTTACTATATAGTGCATTGCTGTGGTCACAGACAACCTGCCTTCTACATGGGTACCTACAAGTCTTGGATCTTGAATCTTGCAGAGCACTAATTCTAATGGACAGTTCATGAAAAAGAATGCAGTAGTTGGAATAAAAAATACAGTTTCCTTATGCTAAAGCTTATTTCAAATCAAAATGTCATAAGATTAATATTATAATTATATAATTAATATTATTCTGACTGTAAAACTCTCAGTACATGCTCATTTTGAACTCCTAAAGAGACTCTTAAGTTTCTTTTAAATATTAAGTCTTTTTTGTTGTTGCTGAGACTTGACAGATGTGCACCAGCAAGCATTTTAGAACTGTCTCAGCTCTGCCAGTAGAAATATTTTTTTTTCCTATCCAAAAGTTTTTTTTCCTAACCAGACCACCATCAACATTTCTAATGAACATTTTTCCTAAGATTGCAGTTATACCCTTTTGTCTCTTTTTTGAGCTTCCTCTTGCAAAAATGTATGGCCATGAGCCTCCCTCCATCAATAGATCTGGAAGGAGACCCAGTCCCTCTGGGCTCAGTGGAACTGCTTAGCCAAGTGAAGATATTCAGTGCTTGCAGAACCGTGGTCAAAGGCTGCATCTCCTTCAGTCTAATTGGTCTGAAACTGTCAGTATTTTTTGTGTTTAGCTGATGACAATGAAGTCAAACCGCTAGACACCTTTCATTGCCCAGAAGTGGAATGAATAAGGGTTTTAAATGGCTGTTGGTCTGAAACATCAGCATGCAATAGTGACATTAGCATGTTCAGTGGTGCCCTTTGAAGCTTGTTTTCTCTACACTGCCTTTTCTCATTAAAGATAAGAGGCTTCAGAGATGACACCAACACACTACTGATTTTTCAGTTACACGCTTAAACAGCTTAACTCCTGCTTAAAATGTATTTTTGGGGGCAGTAGGTAACAGTTAAGTATTTGTTCAACACAACAAACTTACCCTCTCCTTTGCCAGCCATCCACCCACCTATCCCATGTTTAACACTGTAATATCTGAGAAAAATCAAAACACTCCACCCTCAGGTTCAGCTCTTTGGCAGCATTGTGTGTTAAGTAGCTTGATGCTCGTTTCTTTCCAAGGGGCCTGATTTTCTGTTACATGAAGATTTAAGCTATCGCAACATAAAAGGACCTTAAAGTCTGTCAGTGCATTGGTGATGATGTAGAGGAGCCTGAATTTGGATTAAACAATCCACATATAGAAAATAATCAGAAATTACCCATACATATGCATACACATATCCACACACATCTATGAGTATCTATTTAAAAAGAGCTGGGACAGGCTGCAAGCTTTCCTGGCGGAAGCATCTATAGAAATCTTGTTTCCTGATCCAAAACACATCTATGTAAAATATGTGGTATCTTTGGAAGGCAAGAAAGCCAACTGTTGGTGTGCACTGTTTTACTTTTATGTTTGCTAATAATAATAAAGAAATTAACATAATTTATTTTTACAATAGTAGCATGTAATAAAGCTCCAGGCACCTTGCAGCAGCACAGCTGACTGTATCCTAGCTCTTATACCATGAGTGCTGTTCTGGCTGGTTTAATACATAAAACTTGGATGCTTTATTTGTATGCTTTGTAGTTGCTCCTGCCATCTTTGATTAGTATCACCTAGAAATCCTAGCTTTTCTGCATGTAGTCACACCCAAGAGGAAAGCCTGACTCAGAAAAGATTAGTGTCACTTTGCTTTTTTCCCCTCATCTTTTCTCTGTTAAAGGAGGAGAGCTTTCTGATCATGTCAGTATATTAGTAAAGATAGCCTAGATAGCTGAATACCTTAAGGGCCTCAATCTCCTCTCATATGTACGAGAATTAAAGCTGGTATAACTCTGTTGAGTTCAATGGTGATTTATACCTGCATAAGTGAAAGGAGAATCAAGTTCTGAGACTTTTATGAGGTATACTATGAGATTTGTTCTTTTAGCTTGTTAAACAGACAGCACCAAGTTCACGTTTCCATTAAAGAGAAGATTATGACATTAAGGATGGCTTTCGCCCAAACTATTTAGCTCTGTATTCATTTGCTAAGGTGGTTATGAGGGTGGCAGAGCTCGAGTTGTATTTACAAAAGCTCGGTGAACAGATTTAGGCACCTCCAACACTGCAAATGCACTAGTTCTTTTCTAGTATTGGGGTACACAAACTGTTTTCAATGTAGAAGCTGGCAAATGTTCATACAGGCAGCATGCACAAAGCGGATACCGCATAAAATTTGTATGAAGGTTTGCATCTCCCTTTTGCAAGCCAAAATAAAGCTTTCAAACTTTGACCCATGGCAGCATGCTTAGGCCATGTAACACATCACATCCAGGCAGGAGCCACCTGGACCAGGCCCACAAAGAGTTCTGCACCAAAAGCGGCACTGTTAAATACTCTTTAACTAGATACATGTTTCTGCCGATTATCGATCAAGAGCAGCTTTTTGATATGACAGAGATAGCCAGTTTGACACCATTATACACTTGGGAAGCTGTTTCCCAGTTCCAAAGCCCAGAAGGTGTGCCTGCTAACTGCATATTTCACACAGGGCTCTTTCAAAGCCACAGAAGCGATGGTTGTCCTGAATGAGCAGTCTTTTCTCTGTGCTACAGCAAACCAGCATCACAGCATTAAAATGCTTCCCAAACTTTTTACCTGGGTTTCTGAAGGTGAAGTAAATCTTGTAACTACAAAGGTTGGGTTTATCACTACTTTCTGTTAATAACTTTGTCTATCCTCTTAATTGCAATTTCTTATTCATTTCAGAGAACTATTTACATATATTTACATATATTTATTTATATGCTTTAACAAATGTACTCATGTGAAAACAGGGCATTTCCCTGACAAGCTTAAGCCTGTTTCCCTATCATCCAACATTGCTTTTATTTCACCTTTTGTTTCTTGATATTTATCCCACTCTGAAGTACTCTTTTTTGTTGCTGCAGATCTCTTTGGTTTCCCGATACCCTACCAATTGTTTAATTCTTCCTCAGTAAAATTTCAAATAGTACTAAACATTACATTGATTACATTAAGCTTTACTTAAAAAACGCCACTGGAATAAGAAGGACTAAGACAAACTGAAGGAACTGCTGCTACAAAACCAAAAAGCATTATGATTCACTCCTGGATGCCCTTTCTTAAACCTGTAATCCCATTTACTGAAACAGTCCCCATGGTTTCAGCAAAGTACTTGGATGATTAAGGACTCTCCTTGAGGGAGTAAAATTCAGTTGACTTGTCTAAAAAAGAAGAGTTTCTGTGGAGGACCTAGGCTAAGTAGGCTCATAATACAATTTGAACTCTTTTTATGTCACCAGATCAAATCTGGTCTTGGTAATAGTGAGAAATCATTACCATCTGAATTCTAATCCATGGCATATGTAATCAGGGCTGGGTGGTCTCATAACTTCTAGGAGAGCAAGCCTCATCTCTCATAAACCACCACTGCAGGTGGCACTTAAAATGGAGGTCTCGAGGCTCAGTGGTGTAAATCCAGCACTTTTTACCACTGTTGAGTTCACACGATATCTTTAAGAAAATGAAACAGTCAGTTAGCTTTGCATTTTCCATCTTATGAAGGTTTCTACTAGAAGTTTAGTGTTATTATTTAGGAAAAAAAAAAATGGCAAGTGTTTACGTTGTTTGGAATGATGTAAACTACAAATATTTGAGAAATCTCAGTGAGGTGATCCCAGTCATTTAGTCTAGCAGTCCTTGGGTCCAAAAGAGGAGAATGGTTCCAAAGATGACATCTATTTTTTCAGGTCACATGCACAGATAGAACCTATTTTATATAGTACAGCAAATTAGGATTGATTAGACTCCTATTCAAAAGATGTAAGCAGATATTTCCACATCCTTGATATGATGACATATCAAATATAGCTGATCTAGATGACTAATAGTTTGAAATATTCTGACCATTTTAATCAACCTGAACTGGGCACTATCTCAATTTATAAGGTGAGCCTTAACTATTTACTACTTTACACTGCAAGAAAGTTACTGCCTGACCATCTTGTTAACTCATTTCTGTTTCAAGTACTACACAAACCCAGTCCACACTGCTACAGCAACAGCTACCAGGCATCCTTGGGCTGGCATCTTCATGGCTTAAAATTTGCTTAGAAAATTAGTAGCTAGCCCAAAGGAGAGCCCAGCCAACAGCAAGAACATTGTTACTTGTGGTAGCAGAACTAGAAGGACAGAACCTCTGAACACCTGCTCAGCAAGACTTTTGGTCAGTGGCATTAAGTAAATGGAGATACAGCAACATTTACCATCCTTAGGAAGCAAAATTGACAGGGCTGATTCCACGTAAAGATCCCTCAACTTGGAGCAGATACATTTGCGCTCAACTAAAAATAGCCTGGCTCTCCTCTAAAAACAAGAGGTTTTGACATGAGATGGCCATGATAGGGGAGCTGCTCTTTACATACAAAAGTTATGCTGATAAGCAGATGGGACATTATTTAGTTCAGTGAAGAGTAGATACTATTTTTACATTTGATTTCAGTGTATTTTGATTTTTTTTGAAAAACATCTAGAATTTAGATGTGTATTTGTATATAATAAATCAAAATAAGTGAGAAAGTGACAGAATAAGGAAATGAATACTTTCAATATGTTTCATTTTAAAATTACAAGAATACATACACAAAATCTTACAGGCCTCCAACAAAGCACATATATGAATACTTAATTTTATGTCTCCCTACAGTCATGCTTTGCTGGGTTGAGGCATAATAATGGTAAACTTCTAGGCCAAATTCTGGACTGAATTCAGAAGATCCAGATGTCTTTAAAAGGAAACAATATGTGTATGTAGAAAGCACATCTCTAGACACGCATGCCTGATCACTTGCATTCATGTTCTGAAATTGTCAAAAGCATGAACATTTGTTTTCCCAGATTTAAAATGCTTCCATTATTATTTAACATACAGCCATGGACATGCTTTGCTATGCAAGCAGAAAAAAATGGTCTCTACCCAAAAGATCTTTCAGTCTAGTTGTAGACAAATAGCAGGTAAAACATAAGGTCGAGGAGGAATGAGAATGGAGGAGAGCTGGAGTAATAAGCTCACACGGTTATTCATTATAGACATGTGCATTTTATGGTTGCCAACATATAAGTTATAAATATAGAAGTTTACTTTTATGTAGAAGTAATAATTATTAACAGAACTCAAATCTTAGAGGGCTCTACAGATCATTTTGACAATCCAGAGTAAATGGGAGTTTTGCCACTCATTTCAATAGCATTAGGCTTTTATACCGAGCCTCTGCGTTAACCCATGTGTCCCCAAAAGAGAGCACATGAAAGTCTTCACACCTGGACAGGCCTGCCCTGACCTGTATAGCTCTGAAACTTGAGTGTCAACAACCACTCGCTTCCAGCTCCCAGGATTATTATCTATAGCACAGCTGTAAGCAGCAGCAGGCCATGCTGCCTTCCTAGCTAAGCCCCCTAATTAACCTCACCATCCTCCAGAAGCAAAGGAGGAACTGGCAGAACAAGAAGTTCCTCCAGTACACCTCCCCTGCAGTTCTGCAGTGCTTTTCTGGAGGGCATGGCGCATGGAAGCACGGCTGCATGATGGCTGGGTAGGACAGCACCACAGAGGTGACAGCCTCCTCCCTCGGCACCAAGGAGAGGCTGGGGCTCATCACAAGCCTCCCGCAGGAATGGGTGCTGGCACCAGTGCCCAGGGCTCTCACCCCCTTCCTGCCACAAGGAAAGTGATTTAAAACTGTCAGGCAGCAGCTCTAACTCTTAGCTTTCTGTTTTCAAACAGCTGAGAGAAGTGGAGGCTTCGAGGAAGTCTGGGGCCAATTTTTATTTTTAGATAAACTGCCAGGGAGATAAATCTCACAAATGATTTTCAGTAACTTTTATAGGATAACTGACAATTCACAATCATGACTCAGTATTTGCTGAGTACTCTGTGATATTGTGTAAGCACTTTAATTTCATCCTTGATTAGAAGAATTCAAGCAAAATTCAAAGAGACATTGTTCCTTTAGCACTTCAGAGGTGTTTCAGCACAGTGTAAGAAACAGGTAGCAATGGACAGACTTCACTGCTTATTGAAGTGGACACTTACAGAATCATGCAAAGTTACACGAAGCTGATATTTATCTAAGATTTTGGAATTTGTGCTCCACATAAAACACAGAAAATTCACTTACTGTAGAGAAATAGAAACTAGCCTTAATAAAGACATTGGTAAAGTTGGAGTAATATTTGGGCTGGTCATACTCTTGGCCCAGGTTCATGGGACTGGTTGAGGAATGAAAAAAGCTTTCTCAAAAACTACTAGCAAAATACCTTTGTAGAACTACTGAAGAATTTAGTCCTCTAAAAAAGTAGAGGTGTTTTGGTTTTAAAAAATTATGTCAAAAATAAAAAGTCAAAGAGTAGGCTATGAAGCCCGTCTGAGCTGAGGCACAGACTGCATTGAGCTCTGAGCTAAGATATGGCTTTAGTTCAGTGACTTCAACCTGGCTCCACACAGTCTGAAAGGTCCATTCACGGGGAAGTTAATGTAACATCTTAACCTGAATTACCTTACTTTTATCACTACCTCCATGCTACTTAGATATAGATATTTTTTTTTAAGTTAAATGTACTTGTTAAATTTTAATGTTCTTTTGAAACATTGCTGAATACAAATGCCACCATATGCAGCGTGCCACTTTGAAAGAGTCACACAGCTGGAGCAGAGCAGCACTTGAGCCATGCTATAGCACAAGACCTCAGTTTAGGCTTGATGTAACACTACCCAGCTAATAACCTTAACTAGTTATCAGTGTCCAATTTTGTTCTTATAAAACAGTATAGGAAGCTATGGTTGAAATGCATCTTCCCCCAGATTGCCCTATAATGATCCTTTTTGCTCACTCTTACCAAGGGAGATCCTTCAGTAACAACAGACACCCAGCTGTCTGTGCAAGACAAGCATGCTCTTGTCCAAGGGGACTATCCCATTTGCAAATGCAAGGCCAAATGCAGCCATCACTGGGCACACACAGCTGCAGAGTATTTGCACTATCACACAAACTCAGACTTCTGAGAAAATTAACTCAACATAGCAATAATAGGGGAAACCAGGTATTATTAGGGAAGGAGAAGAAATAAATGTTTAATTTGTTAATTGCAAGAGTTCTTCTTGCCTGTCAGGGTCTCTAACATGGCACAGTCTTGTGAGTATGAGAGTCATTGTGGTTTGGCTGCTGGCTAGCACACCTGTGTATGAGCTTGCTATTGAAGGCAAATGCCTTCACAGCCTCAGTGGTGGGGGGGTGCAACATCCCAGCATGGACAGGGCACTTCGTCCTCCCCTCTTGGGAGCCAGTCACTGCCAGGATGGGTGTGAGAAAGTTACCCGAGGCCACCCCTGTCCCTCCCTGGTCCCCTTGGGGAGAGGGTGGCTCAGCTGGGGCAGTCACAGCCTCTCCCCTTGGAGGAGCACAGCAAGAGGCCAGCCCTGCACCACGCTTGGAGGCAGCAGTCCCATAACGCAAACATGGCAAGCTGAGCTGTTGGCAAGGGCTGCTCCCATTTCCCCCAAAATCCAGAGGAGGGGAAGCTTCCCAGCTCTTGCACCTAACACCCTAACCACAATACATGCCCTGTGACAGCCCCAGTGGGTCTGTGCCAAAGGGATGTGCCTGAGCTGCTGATAATCACTGCTTGCGTGGGGAAAATACTATTAGGTTCTTTGACACATGACACAACTCCTGGCATTGATGTCATCACAAATCCTGTCAAGGCTTCCCTGTTTGGCACTAAAACCATACCTATTATTTATGGGTACCCCTTTTTAAAATTAGATGATTACAAATTAGAAAATACATGCTCTTAAATCTGTAAGGGCAAAAAAGGGGTTATAAATATGCTAAGTCATTCTTTTATGTGACCTGAATAATTATGGAAACTAAGAGTTGCAATTTAAAAGGATTTTCAAAACACATCTTTCAAAAGACATCAGTAGAAGGTCATCTGTGACCCCTGCATTGTGTGCTTTTTTTTCCTGATGGAGTAGATAGACCTAAAGATGACAGCTGCCCTGCCATAATTATCAAGTAGGAAGCTGAAACGAACTGAAAGCTACCCAAAATATCACTATCAAAGTGCACTCAAATGGAGTCAGCTTAAAGATAAGTATTTCACTTAAATCCTTACAAGATGCTGTATCTGAGCTGAAGGGAAGACCCTAATTTTTAATGCAGACATAATACATCTGTAATTATTATGTACTACAATTATTATAGAAGCATATGGAAATCCTACATGCTGCAGTGCAAGACTAGGCGGCTCACGCAGACGACTAGTTTGTGCAGTCATGGCAATCACAACATAACCAGGAGACAAAACTGCGCGCACGGCTGTACTCCCGCGCTGGGAGCTGGGACTGACCCACCCTTCTGTCCCATTAATCATGTGCCCATCAGCATCACAGCTGAGCAGTGTTTATATATTCAAAAACCAGGAGTGTCAATTCTAATACTAAGGGACAAGTTCCATTGTCTTCTAGCATCTCATTTTCTTTGAAATGACTTGTCCCAGATTTTTAGATTAAAAATAACAAGTATAATTCATATATACCACATAAATTTTATATTAAAAAACTTAAAACCATACCTACAGTACTTTAGTACCTGACTTGTATATTTATGTGACTATTGTTAGAAGTGACTAATTGGGTTTGATTAGCTTCATCATTAATATTCTGTCCATAATTTAACATGCTTCAATAAAATACCCTAAAGCAGTATAATGATTAGATTTCAGGAATATGTGTTTTGCAATTAAGTTGCTCTTGATTTTGATATGCAGATTAAGAAATGGTGGTCTCATTTAAAAAAAAAAAAAAAAAAAAAAAAAAAACTGCCCTTATTAACTCAGCAGTATACTCTGAAGATTAGGTAAGAAATCCAAGATTTTCTCTTTGTATATGCTAGTTAAAATGTATTTCAATCAAGCATATGTGGGCAAATCAGATTTGATTAGTTTAAGTTCACAGTCATTCTATCTAAATGAATAATGTGTCACCTAACATTGCAAAAATTTGATTAATAGTTTATCAGTTAATTAAAAATGGGGTTTAATTTTTCTTTTTTAGGAAAATGCAAGGTAGATATTCCTTGTCTTCATCATAAATGCAAATCATTTCAGCTTGAATCTATTGTTCCTCTTTCGCTTCTTAGCCAACTGGCAAGAAAATAAAGCTTTTAAAATGATCTCTTTTAGAGAGAAGTAGTAAAACTTTGTTTGCTTACACATATGGCTGCCAGTTGTCTCAGTTCAAGCAGGATAATATGTGCACATCCTCCTTCCTCCCCCAGCCTCTGCGTGGACTTCATGGAGTAGGCCTCAGCCCACGTTTGCTCCCTCCCATGGCCGGTCCAGGCAGACGCCACGGGTAAAGCAGTTGGGTTAGGAACATCGGAGGGGCTGGGGAAAACAGAGACGTCCTCTTCTCCATGGGGAAAGATACAAGCCTCACAGCATGGGAGCTACCTCCAGCCCTCCAGCCTGCTGAGCTGACAGTCCTCAGCATCCCCTCTGCAAGTTAGCAAGGGTGCTGAGCCTTCCTGTTGGAAATAACTTGCTTGTAAAGAGTGATGGGAGAGGCTGCTGCCCACAGCTTATGTGATAAAGCTCCTCCGCATGCCCACACAGCGATGTGGGAGGCGGTGGCCCAAATAACGCCCTCAGGGCTGCTCCCAGTCACATCACAGGCCACCAGCCCGTCACTAGCCCAGGTGGGAACCCAAATGAAAGGCTCCCACAGGACACCCTGCCCCAGCTGGCCTCCTGGCAGCGCCTCAGCACCACCCATGCACGGGACCCATCAGGAGGGACCCATTGGATCACACCCCAGAGCTCCCTACAGACTGGGGGTCAGGGCTTTGGGGTGCTGTGGGAGGCAGGGGACGAGCATCAGGGGTGCACAGGGCTTGCTGGGGGTGTCTACAGCAGAACCAAACACAGGAAGAGGGAAGGATTTAGGTGGATTTAGAAGGATTTAGGTGACTGGCAAAGGAACAAGTGCAGGAAGTAGAGGGGTAAGGGGATAAAAACGGCCAGCCACTGGTGACAGTTGGCTGGTGGGGACTTGTCTGGCTGTGCCCTGCCTCCAAGCAGCACAGCCTGTCCTGTCCTATTAAACTCCTAACTGCACTCAGAGCAGAGGCTGGAGAGCCCCAGCATCCATGGCGTACACATGAGGCAAGGATGTGGTCACCAGCAAAAATGGAGCTGGACTAGTGGGTGAGCAGGTGCCATGGTCCTACCCTCGTGTGAGCGCCTGTGTCCAAGTATGAGAGCACAGGGGTTCAGCTGCAGGGCCAGAGGAGTCCCAGACAACCGCACGTGGGATCATTTGTGCTAGTATCAGGGCCTGACACGTTTCGGGGCCAGCAGCTGGGGACACTGGGATCCAGGGGCAGCTGCTGGGTGTCTCAGCCTGGCTGTTGTAGGAATGAACATACACATTTTGTATATTCACTAGTGGCTGCCCATCCTGCTCAGCTAAAGGAGAGAAGGATAAGCCTGTTGGTGGTCCCTGCATTTGTGCAAGCACTCTGCATGTCTGATTTGTGTGGCCAGCTGTGTATACGTATGTATGCGCTTATGTGGCATGTGTGCTCTGCATGCGTGTTCCTGCTGGGAGTACATCTTCAGCCTGCTGCTGGTTGGACCTGGAGATGGAGCTGTGGCAGCCTCGTCTCTCTCAGGCACTAAGATCCTGCTTGGTAGGTTTTCCTTGCAGAACATCTTGGGAAGGAGGGGGATTTCCTCCATCTAACAGCTTAGAACGTTATTTACAAACACCAACATGAAATAAATGATTGCACTACTAAAATCAAGCATGGAGTCAAACTGGCAAAGTGGAGGTTGCCTTTGAAATCTCAGTTCAGTTACTCAGAGCAGCCATATCATACAGTTTTAATTATATTCTCCCATAGCACACTTTCTGTAGGATTTTACATTATCCAGTGCTCAGCATGAATAGCACTTTCAGGATTAGCAAGTGTGAAACATACATCTACACGTGGCATTATCCAAGCACACAATTTAAAACATTTTGGAGAGCAACTTTTAAAGATGCTCTCACTACTCCCCATTACGCCCTAGGGAAACAACCAGGACTTGAGCAAGATCCATAGCTTCGTGCTGCAGAAGACAGCCACACAAGGTGCCACCCGTCACTCAGCCAAGCGTGGGACCATGATGCAGAGCAGACTACACACTCACCACCATCTCAGAGTGGGCAAGACAAGCCAGATGACATTTCCTTTGATAACTGTTCAGCAGCTATCAAGAAAGATGTCCTGCTTTTGCTTTACGTGTCTTCTTTTAACTTTGCATGTTAATTGCAATGTTAAAATAGTCCATATTATTAAAAATACCTACTCCAAAACAACCAGCTGAACTCCTCATACATCCAAGCCTTACTCTTTGCCCCCAGTCTTGGTCACCTCTGATGCTGTCCTCTCTGGCACTTAGATGCATCGTGAAAAAAAAAAATGTATTTGACTTCTCAAGTGGTCTGAGTACCCAAACTGTCCCATCCTTCTCAGACCCTATAATGAAACCTCTTATTTTAGAGGTTAGAATTGACCCTTCTGTTCCCTTTGTCACCCATAGTTTCCATACTTTCACTATAACTATTTTTCATGCATAAGGCAACCTCCCAGAACTGATCAAGAACACTATTACCTTTCTTTCTTCTCTCTACAGCCACTACTGCTGCCACGTCAGGAAGGAATCAGCTACTTAATTACAGTGTATGAGACAGATAAATGCCAGTTTTGCCTCCTATTTATAATGATCACTTAGTTCTGCAGGCATCCCACAAAGAGCAGAATCCGCATACTGATCCCTCATATTTTCATATTGTTATTAATAATCTGAGCATGAGTGAGGGGTGAAAGAAAGGAGATCATATTTGCTGCCATACAGAGTTCTACACTACACTAACTGTAGAACAAAAATACCGTTTCTGAGCAACTAAATGCATTTCCGTTAAAAAGTGTCAATGCTTTCCTGACCTTAGCTGTCTCTTTTGACTTTACAAGCCAACTTCTGACTGATCAAGCAAGAAAGCTAAAAAGGGAACAAAAAGTATTATTTGATTACCCATTGATAAAAACAAAGAAAACTGTTAACGGTAATTAACAAATCTCCAACTGCAAATGGAAGCGTACAAAGATTATATTAGAGGACTATAAGTAACCCTGAATAATGGATCCATCAGGAGACACAATTCACTTCAGCTGAAGCTAGGAATAACTCAGACTTTAAAAAAAAAAAAAAAAAAAAAAAAAACAGGCCTGTAAAGACCAACACCTAGATAGCTGTATCCCTAAGATAGCAACTAATTGGTCATGGATAATAATATAGCATGCTTGCTCTCCACCATTAATATGTGGCTATATTAATATATCATGGCTTGGTAACGTGGCATGACTGGGATCTATATCAAATGATTATATCAATGGCCCATTAAGCAAATAGTATATTAAACCAGTAGAAAAGCATTGAGTGTTTGCTCCCTAAATGGATGTATAACAGCAGGTTTAGGATTTAGCTAGGCTCTCCAATAAATGAAATACTATATAAGCTGCAGGTTAGCAACAAATTTGCTCTACCTCGTTGGTTTCTATATAGAACTAGATATGAGGAAGCATTTTCTAGCCTAAGATTTGTACTATAGCCAATTAATAAGAAATATTTTCCTATGAAAAGCCATACAAACATGACCATGTAATTCCCTTCTAACAGAAATGTTCCATTAACATTTCTGATAGAGGTCATCAATTCTTCATCATGGTAGTTTCACCATGTCCAGCAGTTATCTCTAATACCAAGGACACCAAACATGCCTCCCACGCTTTTTCCCCTCCAATGTTTAAGTTTAACTTGCTACAGAAGTTTAATGATGATGAAAGCTCCTGAACAGAAGCCTGTACGCCTGGAAGGACGGTGAGCCTCCCCTTCCCATTGCACCCCCAGTGTTACAAGGCAATTACCCAGACAAAAAAATTTGATTTCCATGCCAATTTCCCCTGAAGCCTTGCTATTAGGGCTTCCAAAAAGAAAAATTCAAGCTGTAACGTGGATATTAATCTGTTGAGGAACGCATTAAAATTGCAACACTTACACAGGCCACTGGGCATTTAGCACTTGGCACCAGCTCCTAGCCATGCCAGACGGAAGCCAGACTTGCAGCCACATCCAGGTGCGAGGCATCACATACTGGGTACAGGAGAGAGCTGTCCTGAGAGCACTGCCTCCATGATTATTGGGCACACTCTTGGCCTGAGGCTGCTGCAGCTGCCTTTTGGGAGGTCACCAGCACAGACCATCCAGCAAGCTTGCCTGGCCTCTCGCTGCAGCTTTCAGGAGGGATATCTGGCCCCCACAAAGGCTGTATTTCTCTCCCAGAGACATCAGACCCAAGCTAATTGCAAATGAAACTTCTTCCTTCTCATAAAGAAAATATAAGATTTTTTTTCAAACAAACAGAAAGAAACTGCAGTTAAATTATAAAAAGCCTTAAGCACCTCCCTGTGTATTGACCCACCAAAACACAGGGCTCACATCTTCAAAGTTGGGCCCCTTTCTCTGTCCTTCAGTATGCAGCTAAGTGATGGCAGCAATCACCCCCCCAGCAGCCCCATCCCAACCTAGCAATGCTGTATACAGTATCAAGAGTCACCTTTCTTGTGTATCCTTTAACAAATTCATGTAAATAAAAGCCATGTGGGATTGATAGACACTATTACTCTGTAACAAAGACTTCAAAAAACAACATGGAGAGGAGACAGAGAATCCAAGGTTCAACCCAGATATTATAAACTAGAAAGGAATTCAAAAATAAACTACTGAGTCACTCAGTACAGACTGCAGCTGGGGCCAGGCCTGCATCTCCTCATGCTGTACAAGGAGCAGCGTGCAACCTCCTGCAGCCCTGTGCAAGTGCCCGCACCCAGGACGTTCGCAGGCTCCAGTTGCTCATCGCCTCCTCTCCCCTCATTGCTCGAAGCAGCTGGTGGTGCTGCCAGCACAGATCTCCCACCTCTGTCACCAGTGCCTGCACCTCCGCTGAAGCTGCCCTGTGTGTCTGCCTGGTTACTGCCAGTGGATTTGGGGATTTAGTGGCTTTGTGCTTACTTTATCCTCGCTTTGTGTTTAAGCTTTCTAGTCTATATGAAGTAAACATAAAATGCAGTTTTAGACACTTCCGTTCACTGTGCACAAAAGTCCTTGAAAAGATGCAAGATAGTGAAAAAACAGTCCAGTGCCTTTCTGCCTCACTCATGCCTCCAATATTATAAAAAAAAAAAATCGATAGATTGCAATTTGCATTAATTTTAATACATTTGCATAAATGCAGGCAAATGTATTAAAAGCTTTGTCCCTAACAATCCTAAAGTTATGCCTGAGCACAACCCCAGCACAAAGCCCACAAGCAGCAGCTGTGTTGCAGGCCTGGTCAAGGGGGCTGGCATCACCCTCCATCCATGCAGGGCACAGTGCAGGCAGCCACCCAGGCTCAGCCACAGAACCTGCCCCAGCATTGATCTTCAGAGGGACAGGCACGTCCTCAGCTAGAGCAAGCAAGTAGCTTCAGGGCAGACTTTGCCAGGCCACCCAAGACTCAGCAGCATGCCCACCTTGGCCATATTCTTGTTTCACTCTGGGATTATTATAGACCCGGTGTGAGGTCCCTGAGGCTCTGAGCAGCAGTCACTATGCAGTGGATAGCTCAAGGACACCAGTGAGGGCTGTTTGAAGTCAGAAGACTCAGATTCAGGCAGGCTAACAAGCCCTCTCTTCCCTTGTCTAAGCCTCCAGTTTTGATCTGCAAGTCCACCTACTCCAGACTCCCCCAACCATCTCCAAGCAGGGATTTATCTTTTCAGAACAGCATACATCTTGTTTCCCAGATTCATAATTGATAAAGTAGAAAGTTTGCTGCCAGACATTGAGATTACTTAAAATGCCTTGGTTGGATTCAAAAGCTTTAGATACCTTCCTTCAGCCTCGCAGTACAACATTGTCCCACGGGGGACCATCCCCTTGCCCCACGGATGGGAGCACCCTGCTGGTGTGAGGCAACATCCGCCTCTGTAGGCCAGCCCTCTGTTGTGGCAGGAGGGCCATTGCACTGTCCCCTTTGCTCAGCAATTCCTCTTGCTTCTCAGCACAGTCTGAACAGGAACAGGACTTTTCCAAGTGGGTTTTGAGACAGGTCATTCCGTAGAAGTGCTGTAGGTGACAGTCATAAGTACGGTGCCCTCAGCATTTAGCCGCAGACAGCGAATGGCCACACAAGAACCCCAACTAAGATTTAAAAAGGAAAATGTTGCTGCTTACAGGCCCAACAGCAGAAATACAAGAGTAGAAGTGAAGTAAATAAGCACTCTTCTGCAAAACATATAAAGCAAATATCATTGAGAGAGTAAAATCTGCAGTTAGCTAGAATATAAATAACAAAAATCTCAAAAATACACCAAGTCATAAAAAACTGCAGCTAGACCAAAGAGGAGCAATACATTGGAAAACATTCTTTCAAATCAAGTTCAGAGAAGCTGATTTCTGATGTTCTTCAACTCAGAGCCTAGAAAAAAAATTTTCCCCTGTAGGAACTTACACAAAAATGACAAAGCAGGAAAAATATATAAAAAGCCAAGAAATAATGACTTTTTAATCTTTGATGATATCTACTCAGAGGGTAACTATCTGTGAGGATTGCAAAATTTAACCTATTATTTTCATAGTGACAACAGAATTTATAGATTAAAGATTTATAGATTTTAAACATTTGGAATGAAACCATCTGGCTCCGAGATAGCCAGCCCCAGACTCAGTACTTCAATAGCTAGAGCTCTTCTAACTGAACAAAAGCCAAACCTCAAGTCATCAACAGCATCTGGCTATGATAAAGCCTTTCTCCAACATGAAGCATTCAGCAATACAGTATTAAATTAGCAGGACGCGCCTGAGAAGCTGGACTACATAAAGGGGTAGCTGGAGATGCGGTAGGTGTCCTTTGAGAAGGCCGGACATGGTGCCGAGCATGTGTCTTGCTGAACCAGGAGGAGGCCAAATAGAGCTGGGTAGACACAAAATCTGTAAGGCCAGCTCCATCAGGGGCAAACGCTGCCCAGGAGCAGCTTGTGGGAGGGTGCCGGGCAGCAGCCAGCTCCACACACCTGCAGGAGGTGCCCCGTGCTCCCCACACAGACCCCACCCAGGCCTGGAGGCCCGGGACACCCCAGGGCCCAGCTCGCAGTGGAGGCCGCGGGGCTGAGGCCGGCCAGAGGCTGGTTCCTGCCTGGTTTGGGGCCGCTTCCGTTCCTCAGCCATAAAGTAAAAGCAAAAGGCTTCAGACAAATCTCTTTGACATCTTATAACTGCGTTTGCACTAACAAATGCAGACAACACATTTATTGACATTGTAACAACTCCTCCAGGACAACAGCATTTTTAAAAAAATGGAAGAGTAAAGATAAATCTCCCATAGATATTGCAATGAATCTTACACTGACATCGTAACAGCTCCGATTCAATCCCTGAATAGGGAAGAGCTCATTAAAAATATCTTCCACAGTCTCTGCATGGGGCCTATGGCTCCTTCAGATGAACTCCAGTGACAATGCAGGCACTGTGACTCACACATGCAGCTGGTGATGCCAGACAGGAAAAATTTATGGTTTCATGAAATTGATGAAGTGACATATACGCTCAGATTAGTATGTTAGTAAGAGTTGTAAAGGTTTCAGGCCCAGATTTTGTGATCTACAAGTTTAATTGGCCCACGATTACCATGTCTGCATATGCAAATTAGATCAGAACAGTTTCACATGTAAATGGCCATAAATTGGGCATGCCAAGCCTGGTGTGTGCTCTGCCCACATGGCACACACTTCAGCCCCATAGCTCTCTGTACCTGCATGAGTTGGTGCTGTGCTCAGGACCCCACCTACACAGCAACTCCTTAATTTTGTGAGCAATATTGGATGCTATCATAAAGCACATCTGGCAGATCAAGCACTGGGACCAGAAAAGAGCATGAGTGATGGTCAAGAACACAGGAGGGGGAAGGCTGGGGTTGCAACCCAAATGACAAGACAGTGACTCCCTTCTCTTGATGCAGTTCTCTCACCACTTGAAATCCTTCGTGAGGGGCTCACCTGTGCTGATAACTGACCAGCAACAGGAAGGGAACTTCATCCTAAAGTTTTTCTTACAGATTTGGTTGCTTTTAAGAATTTTCACAAGCTTTTCAGACTTTACTATTCTTCCCACCAAGACAGCCCATCCCTCCTGTGTCTTGGCTGAAAACAAGGTCCTGCTGCTGATGGGAACCACTAGGGTAGCTGTGGAAGTTGATTGAACCCTCAAGTTTAAGGTGACTCTGTAGATTTTAATCTAGACTGGTACATTTCCATCCAGCACCTGAAAGGGTCGAGAGATGGGAGTTTAAAGCCTGGCACGTTCATTTCTGCCCAGGCAGAAGGCACCATGCAAGCTTTAGTCACATCACCAACCCAAGTTCTGGTCTCTGCAACATACAGAACAAAATACACAGGGAACAACATTACCAACTACTAATGCAAATCCAACAGTTTAGTTCAGGTGGAAAACTTTTGCTGTGGATCCACATTGCCATTTTGGCAGCAGAGGAGGGTGGCTGGGCAGGGACACGTGGTGGGGCAGCACCCTGCCTTCTCGTGGGGCCCTCAGATGCGCCCAGGCCTGGGCTGAGGGGGAGATGCAGCAGCATCCAGGGACACTGCAGAAGAGCCACCAGCTCCAGGCAGTAGCTTCCACTCTGTTTCCCTAAATATCTAATTTGCACACTGTATTTGTTGTTGTTCCTTTTAATGAAGAAAGACTTCAGATCTCCAGCTGTAGACTTTAAGCTCTTCAGAAAATTGAAAGGATAAAAGCCTAATATTAATGAAGAAAAACAGAGCTATGCAAGCCTGAGACAACTAATAACCTATGCAGAGCTATAAACAGATAAAGATTTGTTGGTCTCTAGTAGAAAGCAGAACACCAAGAGTTTTCATATAATACGCTCTTAAGGAAGACTCCAGCATTCAGTATATCTGAACAGGATGCTTTAGACTTAGTTTGCTTTAGACTTTTGTGTCATTTATGGACCATTTCTGCATGTAAAACAGGAAATTAGTGCACTAAAAATGACTTACGCACCAAATTAGTCTGTTTTCATACCCACAAAATCCCAAAGCAGCTGTATTTAACTCTGACCCAAGCATTCACCTCAGGGGTGAATTACCTAGAGAAGCAGAGTCAGACAGAAAAACATTCACCACTTTAGGAAGCATATTTTGCATATTCACCAATAACATCATGTCTTGGAAAAAGCGTAGGTTCTGTGTGCATCGCAACATGATGCAACGTGGCGGTAGCAACTTCCATAGCACCAGATCTCCACAGTACTGGTCCACCTAGCCAGTTCTGTTACTCTTGCATCTTTCCATTTCAGGCAAGGCCTAAACATATATATTCCAGCTTAAAAATCAAGCCCAGGAGGTATCCAGCCTCAACAAGCCACACGTGTGACAGTGCCACCCTTCCCATACCTGGTGGTAGTGGTAAGTACCCTGCAAATGGAGGGGTACTCAGGTTTTGGGATCACGCATTGGTCTCTCTCCATCCCACCCTACACCTGATGGGAAGAGCTGAAAGGCACTGGGAAAGAAAGCTAAAACCGGGTCATGCAGTCCAACAGCCTCTCAGTCTGTGGGATCTTTTTCCATTTCTTAGCTGGGTGCTTTCCAGAAGTGTAGGAACCCTCCCAATTTCAGCAAGAGGTACTGCTCAAGATGTTTATGCAACTGTTACAGCCTATGGACATACATTACATTAGGGAAGTTAATAGTGAGAGCTGGAATTGAAGCTTACATCCTTCACTCCTTTTAACTCAACACAATCTCCTCTGCTTACATCTGCAAGCTGGACTCAGCAAAAATATCCTGCACAGATGAACTTTACAAGTTCATAATAAGTAAATAATAACAATTACAGTTTGTGTTAATATAGCACCTCTAATCTAATTATCTGAAAGCTCTTTGCAAATACTAATTAATTAAGTCTCACAACACCCCTGTGACATAGGTTATTATTATCCTCACTTTGCACATGATAAACTGGAGTCACCACGATGCTGGTTCCCTCAAGTGCATGGTTACCAGCATAACCAAAGCAAACCTTGGCTGCACAGACCCCTCATCCTGTGTGCCAGCACCAGCCCTTGCTCTGCATGCATGTAACAACAAATTTTGAAAAAATGCAGTGATTTTTTTTCTTTTTTCTGGAAAGAGCATCTCACTGCAACACCATAACAGTGGAAAGGTTCCTGGCCCTGACAGACCAAGCCCTCATGTACAGTAAGCACCATGCTCCCACTTGCTGCTTTCCTGCTCTAGAGGACTCCCCAGAGGCTTATGGATCCACACAAGAGATTATGCGTTGCCTTATCTCTCTGGCCATCAGGAAAAAAACACTGCAGCAGAAGCAATAACTTTGCTTTAGGTCTGCTCTAAGGCAGGGATCTCAAAGCAATGAAGTGCAGGACAAGAACCCAAGTCCCAAAAGTGCTCACAAGAGCACAGGACTCTTTTAGGGTCAAATCTGGTCTCTTCCAGGTGACAGGAATTTAAGCATCCCCAGGGAAAAAAAAAAAAAAAAAAAAGGAAAATAATAATAATAATAATGTAATTTATCACAGGTGGAGCCATTTCTGTTTAGTTAGGAAATGATCCCTCCCTAAAAGTGAGGGTGGATGGAGCCTGGAAGAGAATGCTTCCAAATAGTTCTCAGACACCTTTCTGACAGCAGCTGGAGGAGAATCCAGCTCAGCACTATCTACAAGGGTGTTTACACAAATAATGTGTGCTGAAACCTTTTACACATCTTGGCAATTTCAATATTCACTTTATTCATCAGTCTGTTAAAAGGGATTCTATCATCAAGAAAGAATTTTTTTTTATTATTTTTATGATAAATTCATCACTGAAAAGAAAGAGACAATTGTTACCCACTTCTTGCTGAAAGCAGGGTAGGTTACTTTAGGTATCCAGAACATCACGGCAAACCACCTGTGCCAGCTGCCTTGCTGTCCCCAACAGGGAAAAGGACCACATGTGTGAAGGGCTTTGCATCTGTTACAACTGTTTTGCACCCACACTGCTTTAAACGAACTGCTGTTGGGTGGAAGAGCTTCCACAGCTCTTCTGACCAGCCAGCTGACTCGGGAATACTTTGGGGCATTTGGGAGGCAGGTTTGGAGCTGGCCCTGGGCTGGGGCACACACCCAAGTCGCATCCCAGTGCTGTCCTCTGATCCTAGACACACTCCTACCCAGGCACAGAGCTGGCTCCAGGCGCATCCTTTACTCTGAACTTTCCCTGATGCCCGTGCTAATATTTTACATTCCCATTGTATCTTTTGAGGAATATGTTGTGTTTTCTTTCCACAGAAGAGTGTAGCCATCAAACTGTTCCATCCCTGCCACACAATGAGTCATGGGCTGCTTGGTAATACTGGGGGAAAATACCCCTTAGTCTGCAATGAAATCCATCCTCCTTGTTTTTAACATCCAAGTAATAAAATTCACACAGCTAAATGAAAGATGTTGTTAATTATTTTACAGACTCGTTGCCAATTCATTCTCTCCCGTGTTATATTGAGGTCAGTTAAGTGCTGCGGTTTGCTCCATACTTCACCAGCGACACAGCATGTGCAATGCTGAGAAAAATGGGTGAGAAGGTGTATTTCTTTAAGTCAAACAAGATAAAGTTTGTTTGCCAGTTGATTACTAAACCTAGGAAAGATCAAACGTCTCCAATCAAGGAGAACTGGGTACAGCGGTTCCTAGCAAGTGCTGTGGCTAATTCCAGACCAAAGGGGAAGCAGGATAAGAGGAAATTTATGAGTAAGCTCTTGAAGTAATGAATCGAAAGTAATGCTGATTGGCCTCATTTACAGCAGTTCAAAAGCTGATCGTCATTGCTGAAGTAGCAAAGGATCAACTGACAATTGGTCCCACGGCAAGGAGTGGAGTTGACCCGCAGGAAGCAGTGCTGGGGGCTGCAGGCTGGGCTGCCACGGCCACTGGCCCCTGTGGCCCTGGCCCTGCTGGGGCACCAGCGGAGCATCCCTGGGGAGCAGGGCACACAGTGCTGAGCATCACTGGCTGGGTTTTGCCTCCATGAAAGAGGGGGACAGGAGCTGCAGGGTGGTTGAGTGCGGCCATCAGGTGCTAGCAGATGCCTGCCGGGAGAGGAAAGCTGTGAAGCACAAGGCCAAGCACTGGCCCAGGGCTCATGCAGGGTCCTCGCTGCCCGCCCGGCGCCACCAGGGCTCTGCTCGCCTCCAGCAGCCAGTCAGCAATAAATCAAAGCAAAAGCCAGTAAATCTTCAGTGATTCCAGCTCCTATTTTTAGAACTAAGGATGTTTCTCACCAGCGCATCACTGTATGCTCACGCAGAACCAGGGCAGGGAGAGCGAGCAGCACATTTGTTACCAATATACCTTCACTTTGAGATGGAGTCTGACCCATGTCTAGGTCAGAGCTGTCCAGGAATATATTATTTGTGAACATGGAGCCATCTGGAAAACATGTGATTCGGCTGAATTTGGACAAAAGCATCTGCCCATAGGTTGCACCATGAAGCATGCAGTGTATGGAAATGTTTGTCTCATCCTGGCTGAGGTACATTGTTATGACTAATTTTTGTAGGCCACACTGCATTCAGTCAGGATGTGCAGTGAAAACAACATGCCTGATAAAATTTTGAGGCAAAGAAATGTATAAATTTTGAAACTGTGGAGCGAAAAATGGCATTTTCCACCCACATGTATGATCCTTACATAAGCACCAACTCACTGCCCGCACACCCGCGTGGCTGAAAGCCTGGCATTTCCCCATGGGCTTTCTCGTAGCTGGGGACAACCAAGGGCAACGCTCAGAGCCGCAACAAGTTTTTTTAGGCTCTGCATACGAGGACAGGCTGAGAGAACTGGGCCTGTTTAGCCTGGAAAAGAGAAGACTGAGGGGAGACCTCATTAATGTCTATAACTATCTGAGGGGAGGGTGTTGAGAGGGTGGAGCAGGTCTCTTTTCAGTTGTGCCCAGTGACAGATTGAGAGGCGGCAGGCACAAACTGAAGCCCAGGATGTTCTGGCTGATTATGAGGGGGCACTTGTGTACTGTGAGGGTGACTGAGCACTGGCACAGGCTGCCCAGGGAGGCTGTGGAGTCTCCTTCTCTGGAGATATTCAAAACCCGTTCTGTGCATTGTACTCGGCAGGGGGTTGGGCTGGATGATCTCCAGAGGTCCCGTCCAACCTCGGCCATCATTCTGTGTCTCTCTGTTTTGCCACAGGGCGACCCAGCGCGGCCCTGGCGGCCCGCAGCCCGGCCGTCCCGGGGTTCCCCCCGCGGGTGCGGGCCCCAGGGCAGCCCCCAGAGCCCCGCAGCCGGCGCTCCCCGCCCGCTGGGCGCCCGGGCAGGCGTGGGGCGGCCCCGCGGAGCCGCCAGGTGGCAGCAGACCCCCGGCAATACGGCCGAGCTGCGGCGGCGCCCCGCGGCCGGCCCGGGGCGGCGAGGCCGGGTCGAGACTCGGGAGCGAAGCGACCCCGCTGGCTCCCGTCCCACGGCCGAAATCGCTCGGGCGACGGGGCACGCCTGAGGCGGGGGCGGCGGCACAGGCGGCCGCTGTCCCGAGGGCAAGAGCGGCCCTCGCCCCGCGGGCTGAAGGCCCAGGCGTGCCCCGCGAGACCCGGGGAGCCGCGGCCTCGGGCCCCGCAGTCCTGGCTGTGCAGGGCCGAGCAGCTCCGCGGCCCCGGAGCTGAGGGGCCGAGCGGCACCGAAGGGCGGTGTTGTTCGCAGCCACCGTGCACGGCCGGCAGTGCACACCCAAAGGGGTACCGTCGCGGTGGTAGCCCCACATGGGCACCTGTGGGGCTGAAGTTGTTTCTTCATAAGCTGGAAATGCGGACACAGCCCTGTCCACACTGATTTTTCTCCTCAACGATCTCATGCGCAAATGGAGACTGCTCCACATCGCCTCAATTAAGCGGCCAAGATGTGCTGAATAATGAATGAGCATGGAAAGGCCTCAGCTGCAGCCAGGCCTGAGTCCCGGCGTGGCTCCAAGTGCCACTTTGCTGGGGAAGCATCTCTCAGATGAATGGGGGCATCGCGGGTACCTCTTCTGTGCCCATCCCACCCAGGACTGTGAGCCTACAGGCACTGGTGGGGAGAGGATTGAGCCCAAGGGCAGCAGGGAGAGCTTAGACCCAAGCATCCCACAACCCCATCCCTTCATCTCCCTGCCCAAGGCTGCCAGTCCCCCACTACATTTCTATCTCTTGTATATAGACCACTGCCTGCTTTGAATGAGTTACAGTGCCTGCGTTATGTATATGAGATTAAACTAAAAGTTAATAAAAGTCGCATCAAGCAAGACCATCAAGTGTTTGTTACAAGAAACAAGGAAAATAAGTCTTCCATTCCACTCTGTTTTTGCATTTATTTGGGGGCAAAGTATGCACAGAATGGCATTTTGCTCCCACCTTGTGCAGCAACATACCTTTGTTTAAAAGACTATAAAGAGCAGAGATGTGAAATGAGTGAATACAATTTGAGGTTATTGCTTGGGTGGGCAAGAGAACATGAAAATTTAAAACATCGCAGCAGCCTACAGATGTAGGCAAACTCCTGGCTGTTCAAGGAACTGATTGTTCAGTAAATGCAAACGGACAAAGCAAAGCATCACTGAACTTGAAAGATAAAGGTCGTAACAATAGAGGCTTCTTAGAGTGGGAGTCATTTTTTCTCTTTTTTCCCTGTTTATATAAGTAAAATACAATTTGAGCAACTGGAACATCAGCTCTTTGCAGTGAAAGGTAATTTGGCTGGAACAGCCAATAAGATCATGTAAGATTCTCTAAAGAAAGCCCAAATGTGTGTCCTCGTTTCATTAATAAATGGCTTGAATCCAAGCATAAAAATGATGTGACTATAATGGTTTATCCAACTGGTAGCCACATTCCTTGTTAGCGAGAGATCCCATGTGGGAACGTTAAAATAAGACATCCCCACATAGCCTGGAAGTGATGAAACGCGACCTAGCAGCTTCAGCACGCATCAGAGGATGGAGCTTAGTAATAAAATATTCAAATAAACAATTCAGCCCTAAATGTTTCTGTACCTGCTGGGTGTCCAGATTTTGAAACTGGGATTTAAAGATCTTTATATTTCTATGTGCCAAGTTTCCATAAGTAAATTTGAAACGAAATGTAACAAGCTGATAATTAGGAACTGATTTGTAGCTGGAAATATAACTGGATCATTTAAACCCGTATGTTGGCTTAGCGCTGGAAAACCAGCAAAATCTAGCATCTCTTTGTGAATAAATCTTTGGCATGCCACAGGTAGGAGAGGGACCATGTGATATGGTAGGTTCTCATTTTTTGCTTCAGTAGACTCATTTTTTATTGAATAGCAGAGTAAATATTTAAGCAAAACTAGTGTAAACTGCTGGCAGGTATGCCATGCTAAGTAGCAGTCATTTACTTTTAAATAATTAAAAGTCAATATACAAGCATAGCATTCTTGTTTCTGTGCAGAGTACAGTACCACTGCTCTGCCTACGTGTCACTTCTGAGCTTGATTTACTAATAAAACGTTTAGCTCAGCTCATTCTGAAAAAGAGAAAAAAAAAAAAAAAAAGGGTTTTAAAAAGCAGCCCACTCTGTTGTGTATGTTTTGGGGTATTTTGGCTACACAGACCCCAGCTATTTCTGCATGTGAGACTGAATTTGCATTACTTGTGGGGCTGATAGGGAAAGCCCTGATTTCCTTTGCATTATGCATAGTGGAAGTGTCAGGATGGCTCTGATGGCGTTTAATTAAATATTTGGCAGTGTTTAATTAATTAAATATTTAAACATTAAATACTAAATAGGATGTGATATCTGCTTAGTGGACATTATGTCTCAATAGCCATTAGTCATTAAATAGGACTCAAATTGGCCCTAGAAGACTCCCCTTAGCTAAGCAAGGTCTTAAGTACATGCACTTTCGGATCTTCATTAATAAGTAATAGAGGCCAATTCAGACTATGTAGCAACACAGATATCCCTATTAACGAAAATGTTAATGTCTCTGTTTGAGACCACGCTCTCCAGCCCAGACAGCAGGCAAGGCGCTGGGCTCGCCGGCTGATTTATGGGCAGCTGGCCGGAGCTGGATCTCCCGCCCAGACCTTCCCAGAGAAGAACAAAGGCGCAGAGCTCAGATGCCTGTGGTCTACCAGGCCCAGTGTGTCTGGATGGGACTATTTTAGGTTAACTTCAGGGAATTTTAAATTAATGACGTGGTTTAGCATTTGCACACACTTGCACTCTCTGCAAGAGCCCTGCTGCCCGGGGAGCCATGTAGAGCCTCGGCGCAAATGAGAATCAGGCTCTGCACATCCTCCCTCTGCCAGATTCTCACAACCATTTGCCATGGTCGGATCCAGCCAAATGCTAACACACGCCAGCACTTTCAACGCACGTTCTTCCCATAGACATCGGGAGAATGACTTACACGCTTAAAATTAAGCACGTGAGTAAGTGCTTGGATGAAACAAGGTCTATAAAAAAAAGGGGGGAGGCTGATGCTTTAAAGATTTTCCCGTAAGATATTTTTAGCAGGGAAACAATGTTTTACAGGCCCTTGTGGTTTCAAATTTGCTATTTCATTATTCTCTATTCCCTAGACAACTACTAGTGGCAAACACTTCATACTTTTCATCTCAGCGATATTTTTGGTAAGATTTATCATTTTTGCCACAAAGCCCAAATGCTGCACTCCAGGACGTGCTCTGAGCTTCTTTCAACACTGCTCTGCTCAGCAGTGGTTTCTCAGCCCACACAGGCAGTGCCCAAGGGCTTGGCGGGTCCTGGTGGATCAGGAAGGGAAGGCGGGTGACCAGCTCCCCCAGCAGCCCAAGACTTCTCAGAACTGTGCACTGCTGTAAGTTAAAGCAACTCTGAGATTGTTTTAAGTGATGCTGAGGCCAAACCAAAACCTGGCAAGGGCATCCCTGATCAGCTCGGGGTCCCTTTTCATTGTGAATTTGATGCCACTTGCCACATGTGCTCTGAGGCTCAGTGGAGGCTCAGCAGAGGCTTGGTGTGGGCAGAGCCTGCCTGCTCCACCTCCTGCCCAGACTCCTCCTGAGCCATCCCACGTCAGCCCCAGCTCCCAGGCTGCCGACATGCTGGTAATCAAATTGTGCTTCTGTCCGGCGGTTTTTACTTGAAGTATCATTGAGTTAGCTCTTGAGGGATTTGTGTCTGGTGACATATATATTGGTATAGAAGTCAGAGGTCTTCTATTGCAAAGATCCTCTTGATAGGACGATTATGGAAAAGCTGCTCTGGTTAGAAGACTCTCTAACTAGATTTGGTCTTCTCCCTTCAGCCTCACATTAGTGACTCCTGGTTTCTCTCGCTCTTTCAGTGATCCAATCTTTCTTCTTCTGAATTTCTCCCTTGGGACCTCTGTACACAGACATTTTAATATATCACACTATTCTCTGCAGAAATCACTTGCTCAATAAAGAGACCAGATATTTTTTTTTAATTTTACCATTAGCAGCACTCAGCAGCAGCCACAGTGCCCCATGCCTGTGCTTGGCAGGCACTGGGAGGGGCCGATCCTGGATCGAAGCCCCCTCAGCAGCGAGTCAGTCCTTGCACTCGGGTGTCCGTACTGCGCAGCTGCCACTGGCAGCCATCCACCACCACTCTGTTCCTTGCAAACCCTGGCTGCACTCTTTGTGTGTTTTAAGAAACCGTCAGAAATGGGATAGGCGCTATAAAGCCAGCGACCTATCAAATATTAAGCAGCACAGCCACTTGCTGCATTACTAGCTAAGTGCCAAATGCAGATTTATTTCTCAGTTTTAATACTTCCTGTTGTGTGATGTCAAGTTGTCAGAAGACACCGTCTGTGGAACACAAAACAAACCTCAGTGCCACACTTAGGAGTAATTCAGACAGCTTGCTCAGCACCCTCTGCCCACACCAGCTTCCAGCGGAAGCCAGGTGAGCGTGGGTGCAGGCAGGCTGCTCTGCTCCTCTCACCTGCTGCTCACCCAGTTATTTCTCTTGGTGCTTTTGCATGCTTGTTGCATTCTGTTAAAAGGCTTTTCATTTCCTGACAATTTATAAATATGTATTGGGCCTGAAGGATGAGGGTAAAGCAACTGCTGTTTCTTTTTTTAAAGAAAATTAAACATGACAAACTTAGTTATTCATGCAAACCATCCGCCTGTTATCTCTGATTATGCAGGATCCAAATGGTGAATATGAGTGAATGAGTGCATTCATCAAAGTAAACTGTCAGAGGCAGGAACACAGTTTTAACCTACCCTTACCTATTCTCCTTTGTACTTACATTTCATCATCTTCAACAGGCAGTTCAGCTGCTTGGTACCACGGGCACTTATTTCACTACTATCTCTCTATTTTAAAGGGATTAATTAGCCTCCAGAGAGCAGAGGAGAAACATTGCATGTAGCTCTCTCACGCTTTAAAACGTCACTTTATCGGGATATTTTAAGCTCACTGGCCAGAACATATGGTATTTCAGGAACAGAAGCTGGAAGTGCAGTACCCATGTATTCCTTCGCACACCCAGCACCGATGGAGGTTACGTATTTTGTTAAGTGTGTCTGTATGCATTCATATGGATGTACACGTGGGAGAAATATGCAGAAATAAACTTCACACACAGAAAGGTGATAGAGTTATTTTCACCCATCCACCAACCTTCCCCATGGCAGTAGGGAAATCCTGGTATATGTGAACTGGAGAAAATAATATTTCATCACGCTGCCTGAAATCCATGACAAGTGACACAGCACACCAGCCCACTTTAATCTGGAGAGGCTGCCCCAGAGGCACCCATACTCAGGAGCAGGATCAGCTTCGATGTGGCTGGGCACTGCTGAAGCATTTATGCTGGGGAAGCTCCCGTTTGCCTGGCCCAAGGAGGAGGCTCCTGCAGGTGCTGCAAGGTCCCCCAGGCAGTGGCCATGTCCTCGTAGCTTGGCTTTGGCCACGGGCAGCGGGAGGATGGGGTGGTCCTGAGGAACAGCCTGAGGCACAGCCTCTCTCTGCTGTGCTGTATAGCCACTTGCTGTTGGTGATTGCTTGCTTGTTACTCGTGCCTCACTTGGTAACCCGTACTTGTGTCAGCCAGTAGGCACAGCTCTGATCCCGGGTTGTGCTGCAACGAGGGGCAAGGAACAGCACGGCAGCAGCTGCAGTACTTCAGGGTTCCTACGCTGCAAAGCTGGTCCTGTTCACAACCTCTTCAGTTCTCTCCTCTGGGTGAACAAGGACTCCACAATGCCCAGAGGAAGCAGGGCATGTCCCATGACCCCTCGGCCATCCCCAGAACACAGAGGCAGCAGGAGGACACAGGCCTCTGGGACAGACAGACACAGAAAGAAGAAGGCTGAGAAGTAAACTAGAGCAAAAGGACTGTGTTTTTATCCCTACAACATTGGGGTTAGCCAGAGGTGGAAGCCACACCTTCTGGTATTTGAATCTGGAGAGCAGGCCGAGGGCCTTGCGTAGGCCTAGGAGTGCCTGGGCCCACCTTCAGAGGGGCCAAGCACCAGCAGCTCGGCCGCTGCTGACTCCAGGCCAGCTCCTGCATGGCACAAACTCAACAGAAGCTTTCCGTGTCTCCAGCCATGAGAACAGAGGGGAGGGAGCTCGGGGCTGCTCAGGAACAGCCCGACACCTTCCCACCGCTCAGCAGAGAAAGGGAGGAGGCTAAGATGAACCGAGGAGGCTCTGGTGAAGACAGAATCATTTTGAGCATGCTTGCTTCAAGTAGCTGACAGAGTAAAGACCGCAGTTAGGCAAAAAAGCAGTGTACCACAATGCCTTACTAGCACAAACATAAACACTTGCCCTGTCATTTCTGCCCGAACTGTAACAGCTTGCACCAGAAAACAGGCTCAAGCACGTACATTAAGAGGCCTATGCTACCCAGGGTGTGCACATGCAACTCTGTAATGTCTTTTAATACCTTTTTATTTATCTCAGAGCGCACATACACAATGGGAAGGGCCAATTACTGTTTAATGTGGCACACTTGGATCATCTGTGCAAAATTTGCAAATTAATTAATTGGTTACAGCTCTTCTTTTCTTCTTCCCCCAAAAACATTAACAATGTGCTGAATAGCGATGCTCAGGAGACCCCGGAGACTTCGCCTCCTCCTCAGCTCTGCCCTGCACCTTCCTTTCACCGCTGATCCCACCCATTTTGGTGCAAACCAGGGACTCGAATTTTACATTTTTGGTGATGCTGAGAGCAGACACCAGCCCTGTGGTGCTGTGCAGTGCTGGAGGGTTGAGCTGGCCAGGGGCTTCAGGGTGGGTGGAGGGCAAGAAGGGCTCTTTGCAACTTGCAATCCCTTCTGTACTACAATGTGATGCTTCAGCACCAGGAAGAAGCTACCACACTCTCCACGGTGATTTACATGCTGGTTGAGTCAGTGTGACAGCGGGACTACTTAACGCTACCTTCCGCTCCCACTGTTACAGAGTTACAACTTTAAACGCCGAGTATGAATCAAGAGTTTGCTTCCTATTCAAATCCTCCTTCGGCCCTTCTCATCTGACTCATTTCCAAGCTGACCACTGACTTTCATGCTAATTGATCATTACTAGTAGATAAGACTAATGCAGCTTTGTACTTCTTGATTGGCACATTCTGCTTTTTTTTTTTTTTTTTGCATGGACTATGGTCATCCAAAATTCAATCAGAAGCTGGTGGACAATACCTTGAGAACCCTGTTGCATGCTGGAGGGAGCTGCCATGTTGTTACATGCATTGCTAAAAATGTCTGGAAAGGCTCCCTTCCACCAAAGCCATCTGTGACAAGGTAAGTGATCACTGGTTGCACTGCGCTGAACCCTGCGGTGCTTCACTGGTGTTGGCTCAGGAGGCCACTCAACACCACCAATGTGCCCTAGTGAGCCATGCTTGCCTGACTTTGGGCACAGTGAGCTGGAAAAAATGCTTGTGACTCACATAGAGTTACTGTGAGAGCCAGAGGCACAGCTCAGAGCAAGCTTAGTCATCACTGTCCATAGGCTCTGCTCCAGCTATCAGGTAATGCCAGCCTTCTACAACGCGCGAACACTGCAGAGCACATTTCATACACGATTATTACTGGAATCTTGTAGAGTCACCTCTTGAGACCCTTGGGAGCCTGACTAGTTAATATATATCACAGCAGAAAGGTATATAAAGCACTCAATACAAAGACAGAAGCACATATAGAAGTCTTGAAAGGGAGAGAAGAGCTGGAGTAGTAAAACAAATCTGCATGAGATACACGACTCAGCAGATGGGCCTGCAAGTTGACCATATAAACCAGATCTTCAAGCACTTCAAGGTGACGTCTTCAGAAGTATCACCTCAAAACCTTCAGATTCCAACTGTATGGCCACCAGTTTTTCCAGAAACCCCGTCAATGATACAGCAATGCTCACTCCTTACCAAGTCACAGAGCAGTGACTTCAACACACAGCCTGCACCACTCAGCTGCTCATACTTTTCCCCCTTCATCCAGCCCTGGTGCCCAAAATGAAGAGCAGCAGTCCTTACATGCTACTTCTACCAGTTGAGCCCTGGCAGTGAGTGCTCCAAGGACCCACTTCAGGCAAAACAGAAAATACATGAAGGAAAAAAAGAGATCAAGTCACACATCTTACATCTCAACTACATGCCTTGCCCAAATCAACTGTGACAAATGGTTGTACGAAGTCTGAGTAAGGCTCCTAGCTGGCTAGAATACAGATAAAGCATGTGTGGGCTTCTCACACATTAAGCAGAGCTCATTACAGGGAGATGATATTCATTCTTTTAATTCTCACCACATCATTCACTTGTCGCCTCCTTTAGACCACATTTTGCCCAAGTCAGGCAGGTGATATGATGGCACTGGCCTTGCTACAACCACTGCTGCCCCTTGCCGGACAATCCAGCAGCAGTAGTGACCTTTGTGCTGGTGCAGCCAGGAGATCTCACCACGTAAAACTGCACAACCCCACTGAAACACCACCAGTGTCTTTGTGGGGCTGTGCAACTTCCAGTCCGTGAACACATCTAATTCAAAGCAGAGGACACTCTCCAGTGGCAATGCCAAACACACAGATTAATGACAATGCTTTGCCTGTGAAAATAGCGTTGCTGAGTCCAAACACGTTCTCCTGAGATGCCAGATTTTGTAAGTTAGCGAAAACGTTGAGCTGTCTGTTTGCTTTAAACAATTATGTCAGCTCTGCAAGTAAAATATGTTCCCTCGGCTGACCTCCCTGTGCTGCTAGGTAGGGTGGTATTTGGCTGTCTCTGGGTCTAACACAGACGTCAGGGGACAACTGGAGAAATTCCTTGGAAAAAGCAGGGTGCACCCAGCCAGGGAGCAGTGGAGGCACCAGGGTGCTGATGGGCTCCTGCAGCAACAAGCTTTGCTATAGGCAGGCATAGTGAAGCCCTCATGCCTCAGCACAGACAAAAGTCCTGCTCAGGCATGGATATACTGAGGGAAGGACCGCAGCCACAAAACATTTCCCCAGCTGCCCCCCCACACAGCTACCTTTCCACCTTTGGACTGGATTTCCAGAGATGAAAATTTCCAGAAGCATCCCCCTTACCTCTTCACAAGGCTTTGACCAAAGGTGGAAGGTCTCTGCATCCAGAGCCACCTCTGGTCACAAACCTCTCTAATGCAGACCAAGTGCCAAGTGAAAATAGATCTGTTTTGAAAAGGCAGCTCTTTGAATAGAAGGCATCTGATGCCACACTTTTTTAGAAAATACATTCCTAAGATGAGATGGAGGAGGCTTTTGTAACTCCTCCCACCTCTCTCCCCAAAAGGGGAGCTGCTGCAGAAAGAGCGATTCAATTATTTATCTGAGGTCACGCTGGAAGTTTGTGGCAGCACTGGGAATTGCCAAGCATCCCCTGGGTGCCCACCTAGTACATTAAGCACAAACTCAGCCCTCTTCTCAATAGCATGAGGACCAAAGGCCAGGGCAGGCAGCCTCACTGCTGAGGCAGCCTGTCAGCACGGGCACTGGGCTGTTAACAGAGAAACACTCGCTGTCTGTAGCGAGGGCAGAGCAGCAATATTTATATCAGAGCTAATGGAGGCAGACACCTACTGCTTCCTGATGATTTATGTCAATTTAGACCAATCTCAGCTGGAGGAGCCAGGTCCCTCTGCTGCCTCCCCAGAGGACATGAGGCTGTGCTCAAAAGCAGAGGGAGCCACACCAGCACCCCCATATCGACCGCACTGGGTAATGCCACACCGTAGGGAAATTTTCCCATGTAAGCACTCACTCGATTTTTTTCCACTTTCAGTAAAATGCATCTAATGTAGCTTAACCCCAGGGCTTATAGGTAATGTAAAACCACACAAAGCTCCCAGCCTGGAGGACACACCAGAGGACCACAAGAAAAAACACAACTGCGTGGCTACAGGCTGTAGTGAACAGCACTGGAGGTGAAACTAGAGGGCAACCTCGTTCCAGGTCTTTTTTTTTTTTTTTTTTTTAATTGGGTGGGAAGGGGTAGTCTTCGCTTTTGCCACTGTGCTGGAGGACAGTGGGATGGCACATGTGGGGATCCCCAGACCACACAGCTCCTGGGCACACTGGTGTTTCACATGGGCCTGGTATTTAGAGCTGTCTGTCCTGCAACAGGAGCACCACACCACCTTTCAGCTGCTAACACCAAGGAAGTCATGTCTTGGGATGCAATTGCATATAAAGCCAATGTCCATCTTGGCTGAAACACAGAAAAAGGTGCACAGGGTGGTTATAGAATGTTATTTCCCACATTGCAATCACATGAGGAGAGACCACAATTGTGTAACAAATACAAAAACTACAGCATTGTTGTCTGTGATGTTTCAGCCTCCAAGCTGTCAGCAAGTGAGAGGACAGCACAGCTTGCTCTCTCCAATATTCAGATACAGTTTAGCATCAAAAAATCTTTCCGAATGATGATAGTCCAGGAGAATACATCTAATTCCTTCTAAAATAATTTGGAGCTTCACTGAGTAGAAAATTGCTATTTCTGCTCCAATGCCAGAGAATTCCATTTTTAATTATAGAAATTTCTGTTATGCACAATTATAATATTATTTCATATTCTCTTTCACTCTTAGTTCAAACATACTATTAGCTTTTTAAACTACTGCTATGCATTGAGCAGACAGAGGTCACTCCTGATGCAGAGGAGCTCAGACATCCATGCCTCTTGAACCAACTCAGGCCTAGCAAGAAAGTACAAAGCCTTTTTTGTATGTTCTGGGACAAATTATCCAAAATATCAATGACTTCTGGCAGCGACCAGTTTTGATAAGACTTTCAGTCAATTAAATGAAAACAGAAAAATGCTAAAGACCTTCTCCACAGAGTGGCTACAGGACTGATAATGCCTTGTGCAGACATGAGTGGTCTAAGGACCCATTTCTGGAAGGAGTCACAGAAGTCAGTGAAATATGTCAGGTCTTTGGTACCATACGTGTATGCAGGGTCATAAAATAAATAAATCCCAAACTGATAAACACAACATTGCCTTTATGCAAAAATCATCCTGTAGAATTAATCAGTCAAGTAATAATAAAATTAATTTAAAAAAAAAATTCTGACAGGCTGGCTGTTCTTGGGCAATGGTCTGGGATTCGCAGCTCACATCTGTCCCAGATGAAAGACTCAGAGGGCACAGGAGCTGGTCAAGACCTACATCCTGAGGATTAGTGTTTATAAAGAGACAGAGATGATAAATCAGTTGCTTTAATCCACTGCTGCGTTAAACAGATCGTCTCTGTAAGTTTAGTACCTGCTTTTTCAGTTCCGACTGGAATTTAGTACCTTTACTGATCTGAATCGATAACTTTAATTGGTAGTTTGGAGTTATGTGCAAGGCACATTGACACTAATGAAAATTAGTTGCTTAATTCCCCAGCCATGCCGGGGAACATGCCAGGCAAGCCAGAGGGAAGGGGGAAGAAGGAGCAGCTCCATGCCCAGACCTCAGAAGGAAGATAGGATGGGGACAGCTGCAGCCCAGCAGTGACAGGAGGGCACGGGGGCAGCTCCCCATGCAGCAGCAGCAGGGAGAAGTCACTCAGACAGAGGCACCATGGAGAGACATGCATCTGCCTGGTGCTGCCGTTGGTCAGGGCACAGAGTGTATGCACAAGGACGTGGAGGACAGACAGACTCCTGGCTACTCGTGTCATACATGCCAGCTGTACAAATTTTCGGGGTTCAAATGCACCAAACAGATCTCGTGCTGTTTGATGAGGAAAATTTCTTGATACCAAACCCAAACCCCAGCTTCTCTGCTAGGAGAGAAGCAGTGTGGACCAGCAGACAGCCCACCATGAGTCAAGGGGCTGCAGGAATGCAGGCACCATAATCCCTGCACCCCACACAACCTGAGTCCACTGCCCAGAAGCATTCCTCCCTTTGTCCAAGCCCTCATGCTTTCCTGTGCTCAGAAGGGACTCCTGCACTAGTATTATGCTGAATCCTCTGGCGTCTGCTCTGACAACAGCTACACTCACAGAATTGAAAAGGACACATAAAAAAAAAAAAAAAAAAAAAAAAAAAAACAGCACCTTCCAATTAAGCTCTTCTAGTATGGATCAAAAATAAAACACAGTCATCATGTAGGAGTATTTGAAGCTCTCACTAGCCAGCAAGTAAAGGGTCCAGGCTGTCCCTTCTCCCTTTGAATCATGCCTGCTGGCTGTAGGTTTCTATAGTGTTCTCTTGCAATTACAGCTCTTTTCAACTTCTCTCTCTCTCTCTCTCTCTCTCTTTTAATTTAAAGAGATTGAGAGGAATTAAAAAAAAAAAAAAAAAGAACCCCATCAATCAGATTTATCAAATAAAACTGTGGAGGTAGGGCCAGCTGCAGCTACACATGTCAAACTCAGCTGCAGATATGGAAGAGAAGGCTGTAATTCACAGTCAGGGTGCTGTGCTTTTTAAGGGCTTCGCAGTGAAGTCAGGCCTCCTGCTCTGTTCCTAAGCCTCGAGGCGAGCCCAGTGCCATGCTGGGTGAGGGTACCCTGTGCTGAGGCTCTGTGCCCGTGTCTGGAGACCTCGCCTCAGGGAAGCAGGGCTGTGCTGCACTGGCTGCAGGCCACACACCTGTGGTTGACTTTGCAGATGTCCCCCCTCCTGTGGGCTTGTGAAGTAGTTTCTTTCCTTGCCCTGCTCCAACATGTGGATGAATACAACATTTGTCTAAGACAGCAAGCACAAATTACTCTGGTCACAACAGTTCAAATAAAAGCAAAGAGAATAATGGCAAGACTTCTCATGGATTTACATGGACCTGTATTTTATTGGCCTTACTCAGTCTTCCTCACCAAGGCCTATGCTTGTTGAATGTTGAATGCCATTAGCTGAGTGACAAGGCAGAGAAAAAAAAGAAAATAAAAGAAAAAGAAAAAAAAAAAAAAGAAAAAAAAAAAAAAAAAAAAAACAGAAGTGGTTTCCCCAGGTGCCCACACAGGAATCTGGGGGACACACCGAGGTGCCTGCCCCCAGCGGGGATCGTGAGGGGAGGCTGCCCCACCACACACATCCTCACTGCTCATCTGGTGAAGAGGAAGGTGAGCTGCAAACAATGATGGGGCCTATATGTCACAAGGAGGGATAGAGTCAGGGTTGGAGTCACAGTTATTATCACACAACCCCCCAGGTGTCACAGCTCGAGGACACAAGTGAGGCCTGTGGTTCTCCTGCAGGCCCCGCCAGACCCTTGTGTCCTCCAGCAGTCCCCATCTGCTGTGGTTTTATACAAACAGCTCCTGCAAGGACAAAAATACATCGAGTTGGATAATATACACTTCATCTTTTGTTTCTTTAAGCAAATCTGTGCAATTTTGGAGATATTTTGTAAATTCAGATTTATGATTATTATTTTTTATACTGTGGCTATCACAGTGACCACAGAGAATATATTGAGGTAATAATGTCTTTAAATAGCCAATTTTCAAAAAAAATGGAACCATCACAATGGATTAACATTGAAACCATTAATATTCAAACATATTAAGTCACTTAAAGGTTTTTCTGTGTGTGGAATTTTGGGGTATATTCTCCTCATAATACACAAACAGAAGATGTGCTTTACTGTTGACGTTTAGCACATTTTCTTTATTGCTTTTCATTTCATTATGAGTAAAAATGTTATTTGTCCACCCAGCCTTTCCTAGGACAAATGTCATCATTTCTGTTTGTAGAGGCAACCAAAAATTAAAGGAAATATTTTAGATGTCAACATTAAATGTAAAAAAATGATTTTAAGTAATTGCTAATACCCTGGCATGTATGCATTTTATTCAGAAAATCCCTGTTAAAAATATTCATCTGGGGATATTCAAATTTATTATGTAGAACAACACAGCGTTAACACACTAGCTTCTATTTAATGCTTTGGTTCATAGCAACAAAGATACCAATGGGAAATCATTAGACAAATACGCGATTTTTGCAGCATAATAGGTCTATGTTTGGTATCATCTGGAAAAAAAATATCCTCACCAAGCTCAAACTGACAGAAAAAATGCAATGATCAGGCAAAGTACAGCAACATTATAAATGTTAACAGATTTCAGAAAGTGATTTTATGTTAATTCAAATGTTAATGTTGTCCGAGGCTGCTGAAAAGAAGGCAGGGCTGTGAAACAAGATAGACGTGGCAGTCAGTAGGAAAGCAATGGGAACACAAAGGGCCGGCTTGTGGTGTGGGTGGGTGAGTTTTATTAATTATATTTCCTTTAGTGCTGTAACAACAACCTGTCAGTAATCTGCACATCCAGTACTTAATTGACGTTAATGATTTTGCTGGCTCCCTGTCCTTGCCACCATCTCCCTGCACTGGCTCCGGCCACAGCTCGGTGAGAAGGGGTTGTGAGAAGCCCAGCCATCTCACATATCTCTTCCCAATCCCAATTAAGTCAATAAGTGCAGTGCCACTGAGCTGGGGCTGTTATTTCCAAGCCAAGTCTCATGTGCACAGCTCCCAGCCTACTTTCTGAGTATCTCAAGAAGCCTGCAACCCCCAGCACAGCCCCTCACAAAGGGATGTATTCAGGCATCCCTTGCCTCACCCCTGGGCCACAGACACAGGGATGGCCAGCAGCTCTCTAATACTCATGAGCAGCAGGTGCCAGGAAGAACACAGCCATCCCAAACCCAAAGCGTCCATTGTCCCTGCACTACCTTCATGGTGAAGGCATGGATATCTTTAAGCGCTTTGCTAGATCAGAGCAATTATAGAGGGTGAATTGGTGCAACTCAGAATTACCCTCTACCAGGGTTGCTCTGGTATCTCCATCATTTTCCTGGTGCCACCTGCAGCTGCCAGACAGCAATACATCCCAAATTCGCCATGATTTACCTTCTCTGGAGCTTAGCCCTGCCATTGTGTCTACCCATGAAACAGTCTCTGCATGGGTAAGCCAGTGGGCCCCCTCTGCAGCAGGAGGATCCAAACGAGCTGCAGCTACAAGCACAGCCCTGGTGCTACCAGGCTCCAGCCCTCAAGCAGCCTGTGGAAACCACAGGAGAAATCTGCAGGCTGAGCATGTGCAAGCAGTAGAAATGACAAAGCCAGGTTGTTCTGGACATACACACAAAGGCTTCTTGTTAGGTTCAGCTGAGACATTTCTTGCATCATGCTAGCACAAAGGTACGTGCACAAGTCAAGCAAATCGGCCTATGACAGCAGGACCAACAGAGCTGTGCTCCTGCGCAGTGCTCCATCCCTCCTTGGAGGGTTCTCAGCCTCAGCTCGTCCCCCTTCAGGACCCTCATTCCAGCCCCTTTGGATACCGGAATTAGGTCACAGCTGCCAGTGCAGCACCCCCAGTTGTCCCCACAGCCATCGTTCCTCATCCTTGTCTTCCCCCAGCTTCCTATCTCTGCCCTCTCAGCACCAAACCCTGCTGTTGCTCACCCAGGGCTCTGGTCAAGCTCTGAGCAGGGTGGCCAAGCCTTTGAGCCTTTCTCTTTCCCAGATCTCAGTTTTCCAGGGGAGAAAGCCAACAGACAGAGAGGAAGAAAACAAAAACCCTCATAAGTCTAGTTTTAATAGAAAAACAGGCTAAAAATTAAACAGGAAAAAGAAAAAAAAAAAAGAAAAAAAAAAAAAACTAAAAATAGAAAAACAGGCTAAAAATTAAACATAAAAATCAGCACATTCTCACAGCAAGCAAATGCCATCTTTTACCAGAAGACTTTGGGGGAACCATCCAGTGAGAGCCTGTGAACACCTAGGTGCTTCTCCCACTCTATGCAAAGTAGGTGGCCCAGGCAGCAAAATATTTAACAAATTGTTCTGCTGCCACTTCTCAGGGGAACACAATTGCTTAAAAAACTCAGATGAATATGGAGCGATCTACGGGGCACTTTGTTATGTTAATGACTGTTACCAACTGTCTCTCCTTTAATATAAAGTGTTGACTCATTGTCAGTGAGGGTGAGCCAAGACAGCCTGCTTGTGCCTTGCAGTCCTTCCACACTCACCCAAACTGCTCATGTGAAGACACTTTAATATGAAGAGACACTGTCTGTGGCCATTATTAATCTCCAGACTGAAGCCCGGAATACTAATAAAACCACAGAGAATAAGCTAACCTTTCTTCAGTGCATTCTTCATTCTGCAAGATTTTGGCCAAAATTGAAATATTTTTCTTTGATCTTACTAGCCTGTGGCTGTCAACCAGACTGCCCAAATCAAGGCTTAGGGAAGTTTTCACTTGACTTCCACTGTGCTAAAATAACATCCTTAGCCTGGCACATCTAAAAGGGGACACCTCCAGCTTCACAAACATCAGAAACCAACATTTTGCAGATCTGGCTGAGATGACAGAACAACTTGTTTATTCTCAGGCAGACCTTAAAATGTAACAAGCTTGAAGTGTAACAACCAAACCTCACTGCAAGCTGTATGGTCCAGGTATTACAGTGAGAGCTGGCAGGTACTTGGAAGATGAATGTTGGGGTGAATTAAAATGGTTATCTGTGAATTCTTTTGTCATGGTCAATAATCCTTAAGCATACAGAAAACTGGGGCTGAGGCCCTGAGCTGCACAGGCTGGCTTCTTGTTAGAATACTGCCTTCAATAAAGGCAAAAAACCTTGCATAGAATTATCAAATAAAGCACTGTATTACACTTTTCTTTCTGATGTTGTTACTCTGGGATTCAATCCAAAAATGCTCATACCATTTATTCTAGCTACACGCAGGGCACGCAATAGGTGAGTTCATGTTGCTGGAGTCTGAACACGATAACCTGGCAAACCGCTGTTGCTGCTTTTTGTTTTCCCCTGTGAAGAAAAAAAAAAAAAAAAAAAAGGAAAAAAACATTCCTACAAAGCTTTATTACATCTCTACTTCCACTGCAGCAAGTGCCTAATTTCCAGACAAGCCATTCATTTTCAGTCCTACCTGATGTCTCTTCCATCCAGGTTTAAAACCAAAGCGACTCCTGGAGTAGAGCACAATGACCTGTGCCACTGGCTGGTGTGGCAGCAGCAGCTCTAGCCTCCCAGCCTTAATGGATTTCTCATCCCTACATCATCAATGCGCGTGGCCATTCCTTTCCTGAAAGTCCACATCTGTGCACAAGTTACATTAGAAATTTTTATTTAGAGTTTCCCTGACATTACTGAAAATAAAAGAATCTGCCTCCAATAGAGGAAAATACGACTGACCAAGTTGAGCATTCAGGACTGGGAAAATCATCGACGTACTATGTCCTTCAGCTGCAGGATTTTCCAGGAAATGTCCAGGTTTGTTGCTTGCCTCTGTCACAAAAATTGTTTAGTTCATGATTAAAACAAGAATCATTTCAGTTTCAAGGAATTTTATTATATACAGTTAGTAAACAAAAACACTTCATCATTTGATTTGCTTTTATAGCTCAAGAGTCCATTAATATACGTAGCTGAATACTGTTTTTTTTCTTTCTTTTTTTTTTTTTTTTAAACAAAATGAAGACCAACTGAAATATTGCAAGGCATTAAATGCATTTAGATTTAGAGCACCATTTCCCCACCACAATTATGAACACTGTCCATAAATCCACTAGCTCCTCCTCTTTCCCAGGCTCATAAAAATCTAAGAAACGAAACCCTTGTTTCTGTAGCAAAGCCCAAGACAGAAGTGTAACATTTAAGTCTTGCGGTACATCACAGGACTACATGCTGATAAAATAAATATTTCCTCACTCAACAGAAGAGACAGTCTTGTTGGGTGATTGCAGGCAGTTCTTTACCCCATACCAGAAGGTGGTGCCTGCATCCAAGTACCTGCACCAGTCAGTAGCAGTAAGCCCTTTGTCTCAGGCCTAAGGGCAGAGGATTTTTGCACTCCTCACATTTAGTGGTCTCTTCAATTCAAACAAACAGATTCTTAAGAATTGAAATGTCTGGGAAGAGGAAGCACAGGTCTACCTGTCGCACATCGGCCAGACAATGGAATATCGGGGTATGCTTTGTGCATCGCTGTTGCTTGTATCCCAGGCAATCACATATCTCAAACCAAACAGAAACAAACCTTTCAATTTTTAATTTTTTTTTTTTCTTTTGAGCAGGCTGGCTGAAGTCTGATGGTATGTCAGCTCATGCATCTGCTATGCTGCTAGAGCACACAGGGACCCTGCACCCTGGCTGGGTGCTTGGAGTGCTGCAGCCACATCCACCCAGGCCTCGCAACCAGGTGCCAACGACCATTTCCAAACCATTGACGCTACAGCACAGGGAAGTGAACTTTAAAGACTAAGAGGAGGAAAGTTGGTTGGGGTTAGTCAGTTCAATGGTAAACCATTGAATTTCATCCTGGAATGTTATTGCAGCCCTGTTGAAACTTCAAAAAAAGCAGTACTTCATAAAATACATTTGCCTTCTCACTATACTCGTTACACAAGAACATATTCAGCTCGGTTAAACAAAAATAGTTTCCAAATACATATACAGTCAGTCTGCTTCTCTGAATCGCCAGTGGTTTTAGAACCAAAGCACTCTGGGATCAGAAAGTTCCTCCATTCTTCCTTCATAGCCATTTAATCTAATGTGCCCTCAAACATACCAGCCTGCAGACTTGAAAACCCTGGTTTTATTCAGTGTACAAACAACGCTTTTTCTTTTTCCAATCTCAAACTCACCATGAACAGAAATAAAAAGCTTCACATACAAACTTATTCTTTTGTGCTTGGCTTGGACTGATTATTTCAAGAGACTGAAAGAAGACAGATTACACGGTATTGAAATATTCTGCAGTCTTAATTAAATGTTTGATTAAGTATAAGTTGTGTCAGTAAAAGACAATTCAAAACTTGAGATGCAGATTTTATACTTTAACAATAAGACCTAATTTGAACCATTTGCAGGTAGGATGGCTGAAAGAGCCAAATCTCCAAAATATTTACTGTTCAAAAATCCAAACCATATGGCTGTTTTGTGTAGTCATCAACTCTGAAGCTCAGAAGTTTCACGGATTTTCAATAAGTGCTACAATGTCAAGAAATATACTGTAAAGTCTTCACCCCAATTATTAAAGGGTATACACCCTTTACTTCCTGACATCTTACAGGTAAGTCTGTTACTCCACCTTGGCTTTGTCTAAGACACCCTTTGCAGGTCTACAGGCTGGCACAGGCAGTGCAGGGAAGAGGGCAGAGGCAGTACTGCAGCAAGCAAGCAGGGCTGCTTCCTGACCCAGCATCATGCAACAGATCCACACATGGTGCTCATGGCACCCGGTGCCAGGGCCCAGGCCCAGCAGGAGAGCTCTCTAGGAAGGCTACAGCAGCTCAGGCCAAACTGACCTCAACCTTGATAGAAAGGAGGAGATGTGCTTAATGCCCGGCAAATTCAAGGCCAGACAAAATCTGTGCTATTTCACAGTATACCTGCTGGTATCGCCATCTCTCTCCCTCCCATTTATTTATTTGTTTATTTATTGGAGGTGACAGGGTTGGGGGGGGGGGGGGGGGGGGGGGGAAGGAAGGTTTGGATGGGGAATGAATGCGTAATGTGATACTTTACATGCATGCTGTTAAATGCCCAGAGGAAGTGCTTTCCCAGAAGTGGAAGGGGATTTATACCATCAAGCAGGGTAAGATAGGCCCATCTCATAACAAGCAGTGTGCTGCCCAACCCTCCCACCACACTGCATGTTGCTCCCCTGACTGTTTACCAGTGCACATTTACCTGATCTTGCAGTACCCTCCCTGGGTGCAATTCCCATGGAAGTACGGAGGAGAGCCTGATGTGGTCTTGGGTAATTCCCAAGCTGAGAACCAAGACAAGATGCTGACAGCATTGGGCAGATGATCCTACTGTTTTGTAGGAGACAAGACAAACCATGCAGGAGATATTTCTATGAACCACCATTAGATAATTGCAGCATTCTCTACAACCCAGCATCTAACAAAACCACAGTACTACCTACACATTTTCATTCTTTCCATTCCCCATTGCTCCTGTTTACTAAGACCAGCTCACAATTACAGCCTCCACTCAATAATTCAGGGCCATTTCCTTCAATACAATCACAGCTACCACTAACTTCCAAGGGCAATTTTACACTAGCAGTAAGAGAGAATCAGCACTTCCTTTTCACTCAGTTTCTCCAATGTCCCCAGCTTTCAGAACAAGGTGAGGTTTTGATACATAGTTATGACAAACCTTTCAGGAGGAAGATAATCATATGCCACCTGGGTTAGCACAGAATTCAATTTCTTTTCCAGCATGCTTTACACCAGCCTATAGCTATTAAAGGGAGACAGTTTCAAGCCAGAGAATGCACGGTAACGCATAGCTGAATTGTTTTCCTGCTATTCCCAAGAGCCCACAAGCCCCAGGCTCCTGGGCCAGGAGCATGTACCGTCTTCAGCAAGCAGCATCATGTGTTACTCTGGGGCCTTCTTCCCCTGGATCCCTCTCCTCATCTTTCAGGTAATGTGCTCTAGGTTCAAAGCAGCTTGCAGAAGCATCTTATTTTACATCAGCTCATCTGCTGCACAAACTTTGGCCCACTTGTAAAAATACACTCACCCTTTTTCTCCTGTCTCTTCAGGCAGAGCTGCCTACTTGCTTCTGCCCACCCAACAAAAATCCATCTCCAGCTTGATTCATAACTTGAAATAGTTTATAAGAATAGGATTCTCAGGCAAAGAAACAGGGATGGAACATCCTGTTGGTTTTTTTTTGGTGTTTTTTTTTTTTTGTTTGTTTGTTTTTTATAGGGACAATTATTTTCCTTCAATAAATATTTTCCTTTAAAGAATTCCCCTTAAAAAAACATCCACTGTTCTTCCCCCAAATGGTTTCTACTCTATAGCAACTAATGCATAATTTTTTTAAGCTACCCTAGAAAGACAGCACAGAGACATAAGTATCTACACATAGAGCAATGTTTTAAGAATATTTTGTTTGTGGCTGTGTAAGAAATTGACAAGAAAACAGATAATATGGTAGGTTAGCCCTCTTGGAAAGCATAGAATCTCTGGTGTGTGGCTGCATTGACCTAGAAAGCTCCAAGCCAAGATCTCCACACACTGAGCAGACCACTTTCACAGAAATAAAGCAGGTTGACCTTTGAGGAGAGTGGAAAAAAGTTATATTGGTGGGACCAACATTTAACTTGGAGATATGATTTAGGAAGAGGCCAGTTACATGAATAACTTTAAGTATATTTAACAAATAGTTTTCCCACACAGCCCAGAGAACAAGGAATATTGACTAGAAAGTTCTATTTAGCTTAAACTAAAAGCTTAAATATTCATAACTGTGACATTATTACAGTTATTTTATTGGAGTTAAAAGTAACAAAGTGTAATTCTCATTTATAAGGAGTCAGTCAGTTTTAAAATGACTTAAAAAAATTCAACTAAGCACAGAAGTAACAGAAAAACTAGTACCAAAGTCCCAGGAAGAGGTCCTCCCTACCCACCCTCCCCCCCAGGGTTTTGAATTCTAAATGTAAGAACAAGTACCAAAATGTGTCCTGACACTTCTTCCACTGTTACAAACACTTTTGATAGCAGGCAAATATAAAATTCCTTTGTCTAGGACATGTAGAACTCTGAAAAAAGAAAACTTCTCTGAAATGGCAAACTTGTTGAGCTAACATTTGCACTTGATCACATAGACTTATAACCATTCATTACAAGGAAAAAAAAAAAAACAAAACAGCAGCACCAAATAATTCACTTACCATTAGTTACAGTAGGCATTTTTATTACATCAGAGCTTTAACATTTACCAGAATACTGGGTCAGGTAGAAGGGAAAGGGAGAATAACTTAAAGCAGCCTTGGTGGAAACTAACATTTAGAAAAGTTACCATCAGCAGAGTAGGAGCTTCCAGAAATACAGATGTTCTAGCATCTACACAATCTACAGGACGTGGTGAACCCTAGTAGTCTCACAGATGTTTTCAGTGTTGTTGAACAATCCTTCAAAGTGAACATCATAAGAAAAACAAGCAACCATTTTTACATCTATTTCCCTTTTCTTCAGAAACATGACTTTCCAGAAATGGTCTTACTATGAATTTTCAGATGTTACCAAGATTAAGGACAACACTTGCCATGAAACTGTAATTAAAAGGCACACACCATCCAGAATTCAAATTTGCACAAGTGACTAATTGTCAGAGAATATGCCAAAATCCCGAAGTTTAAGTAATTTTTTTCTTTAAACATAAGCTTCTTTCCTACTTAATAGCAAGAAGTGATCAATACAATAATCCAGACACTCCAATTCAAGAAGTTCCCAACACATTTGTCATTAGCATGTGTTGTGAAAGGATTCCCCATATACTCATCATACTTATTATCCCCTGTAGTCATTTGCAACTGAATAAGGAAAATCTAACTGCCCAACATGAAAATTTTATCTTTAGTATCCAAAAATGATGCTTTCATTGGTAAGCCAGTAGTGGTAAATAAATAATGTGATAGTTACTATATTCTTTGCACCCAACTCCCACACTACTAGTGGTCACAGTCTGAAAAACCTTAGCTGACCATAATTAAAAGAAAAGTAGGAATATACATAAAAACCAGCTGTCTTAGACAGCATTTTTATTAAAAATGGATACACAGAGACATAGCAGCATTTACAATAAAGAGTTTTTAAAAAGGCATCAGGTTGTAAGCCAACCATCTGAAAAAAAGGCTTTGAAATGTAGTCTTCCACAGCACATTTTGCCCATATGTCAATAGGGAACAGTATAACTGCCACTTATCCAAAGGACAAACAGGCACAGACACAGTAACTCATCTAAATTTCAATCCCTTTTTCTGAATAGTTGGTCACATCAAGCATCACCCTCCATAGCAGCATTTGGAGCACTCGGTGTGCTTTTAAGTGGCTGGTGTACTTGATCCATTTCTTTAAAATATTTTAACGTTCAATAAAAATATTTCAAATAGAAAAAATCTTCTGTCATGAAAAAGGCAAGGTTTCCTTTTCAAATTCCATAAAAGCTTATGAACTTCACTGGCAGCCTTTCCATAATGGAGCAGAAGTTAGAACCAGCAGAACAGGCACTTCAGCAAAATTGTCTGTCAACAGTTTGTATAGTCACATCTGCTTCAGTCCAGCCGACTGTTTCTTACTACTTTGTGGTGGTGTAAGGACCCCAGTGGGGAAAGGTGAAGTCCTGTTTTGCTCAGCCAATATGGCTTGTTTTGCTTGAGCTTTGTCCTGAAAGCACAGAAAAAAGGGAGAAAATCTTTACTTTGCTATATCAGTGGAACAGATTAATATGATTTGGTGTTTTGTAACTTCATATATTAGCAATCTGGAAATGCATATATACTAGTAACTGATAAAAACACTATTGCAATACACAATAGCCAGTGAATGAGCCCCAGAGATTAATATTGAACTTTGGGAATCTTTTGGAATCTGATGGTCAGCATTAATAGTATTAGTATTTTCAAGACAGTTAAATTTAGAAGCTACTGAACAGTAAGAGGTTTAACTTCTACTATGATTAAATAACCTAAATATTAAAAAAGTCTGATTGTTTAGATTAGGTAGATTAAAAGGCACGATTGTTGGACACGATTTTGATCCTTTGCAAGTTTCTCAAGCTAAGAACCACTACTGCTTAACTTCTTGTCAACCACCATTGTCACATAGCAGCTCCCTGAGATCAGTCTCAAATGATCAGTCTTTATTTTCATTTTTCATCAGATAAGGTTTTATTTCCCATTTTTCCTATAGAGAAAGGTCTAATACACAATATTTGAAGTACCCCAAGGGCAGAAATATGCTTCCCATTTCTAGGGTAATTATTTGTTGTTTGAGATGAGGCTGAAATCACGATCACCTTTTTGTACTAAACACTGTATAAGTCAGGTTTCTTCCCCTGTAATTTTGCAGCTAGAGTACCACCTTATGTCTTTTACCATCTGCACACACTCAAGTCTCAATCCAATAATGTTTCACTTGAACTTACTGTATGTTCTAACCAAAGAAACAAGATTTAGGAGATTTTAAGACAGTTTGTCTTCATTGTGCACATACGTACCAGCAAATCCAAGCTGTTTATGTGCGTCTGTATATTGTGCAAGTCTTCAGGAGCTATACCTCTAAAGTGTTTGAGTTTGGAGCTTCCTACTTCCCGTATAGCCATAGCAAATGGAACCATCCATTTTACACATTCCTCTATCTCACACCATTCATAACCTGGAAGACAAGACACATGCTGATCTGCCTGAATTAAGGCTTATATTTGAAAATAAATTAGACTGTCTGTAAATGCCAGCATTACATACCTGAAACTTTCTGCATCAACTCAGATGAAGAGAAGTGGTACAAAGCAGAAGCTGCAAGTACACCATATGTATATTCCAAGCAGCCAATATCCAACACACAGAGATCCAAGAGCTACAAGACGACAGATGTTTAATAAGTCTATTGCAAAACAACATTTTTTTCAGATGAAAAAGCATTTGAAGGATGAAATCAGCCTTACCTCCGCTATTTGTACAAATATTTGTTGTGGATATTGTCGCAACAATACCTCATAAAGCTCATTTAAATATGCAACTTGCATGTAAATGTTTAGCCATGATACAACTGTCAGTGGATTTAAGTTCCAATTAAGAGCCTGAAACAGTAGACATACACAAGACTTCAGTATTAATAAAGAACTCATAACTTAGACCATGCAACTTTTTTTACTCTAGATAGAAACCTATGATTCCTGCTGGTCAAGGCATCTTTGGAACATGCCCATCTAACCCTCTCCCGTACATCCTCCTATTGATAGGGTTGATGAACAATTACTTCTGTTAAATATTCATGTATCGGTGGATACTTTAAATCACCTATTACCTAGAAGACACTATTTTTCAATTAGAAATTGAATCTCTTACCAGCACTTAGGATTAATTGAGACTCTCTGCTTTTAGTTGACTATGCTATACCTTTTTAAAAACATAAAGCAGAACTAATCCTACTTAGAAATATTACCTTCATAATGATCAATTCCATACTGAGGATTTCATCTTCTGTACAAGCTCCATCCGTAACATAGGCAAACTGGTGCAACTTTGGTGGATAAATTTCCTGAGAGATAGGAGATCAAGCATTCAATATGAGAAATAGTTTGTAACTAGTCCCATGTGTTAAAAAGCAGAACAACCTACTGCCACTTCAGCATTTCAAGGCAGATGGGGGAAAAAAAAATAACCTTCCCATCCTAACTCATTATTCTCCTTTACCTTTAATATACATAGACGTGTTTTTTAACCTTTCTGCCCTTAGTCTTCATCTTTCACTTCTGAAAGATCAGTACAGCATGCATTGTTTGACTATAACATCACTGAGGTGGTATCATAATTGACATTGAGATTTACTATTTTTAAATACATCCTTTTATCCTTTGTGTTGTGTAGCTCTAATGGTCACAGACACTTGTATACCTACCAGGGTGTACAACCTTATAAAAACTGTTAGAGTAATGACATCAGGTCTTGCAAGTTGCAGACCAATACCAATTGACCATAGAAGTTCCAGTGGACAGTTAAAGGTAGTAGCTGTATCAATGCAACCACTATCCTTATTAGATTTTCCACATTAGTGTTACTGCTAACACAGAAGCTGAGATATATTGCTGGTCCAAGGTTAGCTGCAAGAGATACTGCATGGATTGGAACAGGTCAAACAACTCCTCAAACCCTACCATTGGAACTGAGCTGCTTTTCAACCTGAGGAGACAGCTTGGCCTAACTGCTCAACAAGTGCAAGGTTCACCTTAAACAGAGTTCACTAATGAAATCTAATTGTTTAGAAGCAGAAGAATTTGTGCTTAAGAATAGACTGAATATTAATATGCCTCTTAAAAGAAGGTGATAACTTAAAATAATTTAAATGTTCAATTTTTTCCAGTAAATAAGGAATAAGACTCTATTATCTGGTAGATACTCCACTGACAGTAGAATTGCAACAAGTGGTCTCAATGTAGAGCAGCCAGCCAAAAATTCATTTAGCAACAACAATTAAAAACATTAGATTTGTTCTAACACTGAAGAAATTATTCTTTTAGGACTAAAGATAGATACTGTGATGTTAGTTAGTCTTAACTTTAACCACTTCTAAAATATAGGAAGAATTTTGAAATTTATTTTTTTGTCTCCCACTCAAATGATAGCATCAAGCTCCATAAAGCTTGCCAAAATGCATCTTGTGCATAATAAGTCTGCTGTCTGTCCATTCACTTTTTTTTTTTTTTAAGGTAAAAGCTGGAGATACTTACCTCAAGCTTTGCTGCTATGAATAAAGAAGAGATCCCAATAAGCTGTAATAGTGTTTTTACAACATTCTGTTGCGTTGCCATAAACCGATCAAAGAAATCTTGTGCTAAATAAAAAGTTTCTCTATGAAGCTTGTAGACTTCACAAACCTAGAGAGGTATCAGATTAAAAAAGGTCAAGAACAGTGTTAGAGTCAAAAGCAGATGCTACAGATGCATTAAAAAAATCCAAGACCTAGACGTAAAATTCATATTAGGTTTCTGCTTCATTGATACTGAGAACTAATAAGTTAACTAAGAGCAGAAGCTAAGCAGTTTCCTTTGACTCATGAGACAACTGCCACTACAGTAACTCCTCAAAAAAAAAAAAAAAGCAAACAGATTAGAGTGAAAGCCCTTTTAAGAAATGCATGTGTTCTAATAATGTCAGACCTGCAGTTCCTCATATTCACTAACATGCATCACTCCAACACCTTAAAAGAGAAAATTCTCACAACTGCTTTAGAATGAAGAATAGAGACTATGTCACCAAGTCATTCAAGCAGCAAAAAAATACTCCCATACAGACAGTGGGGTTGTAGTACATTCTACAAGCCAGTAACAGATAGAGGCTCCCCAGAGAACTTAGAGCAGCCTACTCAAAGGAGGCCTACAAGAATGCTGGAGAGGGATTATTTATCAGGGAGTACAGGGGTAATGCACTCAGTGGAGGACAAGGGGTAATGTCTCTAAGCTAAAAGAGAGTAGATTTGAGATTAGATATAGGGAAGAAATTCTTTACTCAGAGGGTGGTGAGGCACTGGAACAGGTTGCCCAGAACAGTTGTTGACCCAACCCTCGAAAAAGTTCAAGGCCAGACAGGATGGCGCTTTGGGCAACTTGGTCCAGTGGAAGGCATCCCTGCCCACGGAAGGGAGGTTGGAACTAGATGGTCTGTACAGTCCCTTCCAAGCCAAACCACTCTATGATTTATGTTGTGAGATGCATCTAGTCTCTAATGCAACTCCCCTTCCTTCTTACAGTAACTTGCATAATCATCTGTGCAGGTTTTCCTGCAGCATGAACTTAAAAAGCTTACATCGCAGAGCATTAGGGACTAATCTAAATGAATATTGGAATACATTGTTGGTACATGCACCATCAACTCAATTTACTGTATGGATATATATGTTTTGCAATTTGGTGCCACTCGTTGATGACCTTAAGATGGTGACAAGTGTCTAGTGATAATGGATTATGCAAAGATCACAAACAGTAGTCGTAGCAGTTACAGCATACTTCAGCAAAAGCATGTTTGAAATACTCTCAGGCACAGAGAAACTCACCTCCATTAGCCAGTCTAGAAGAATTGTTCGCATTTTAGGTTGCAGGAGAGGGTGCCTTTGCATATAAAGTTTATCCCTCACATATGTATCCTCTTTGTTTATCATGTTTTTCCATACATCATCTCTGTTGGCCCAGCTAAGACAGAAGAATATGTTTAGTCTCAAGTCTAAGACAAAAGAAGACAGACAAGCAGTAGCAAAACAGTAGACTTACCCCAGAACTGGTAATGGTGAAGCTCTAGTTGGAGCAACATTTAGATGTATAAAGTGAGAGTAATCAACACCAACTGGATCATCATCTTTATCTGGAGTAGGAATCAGCATATGGGGATCTTTGTTAATGTTATTCCAGGACGGCTATTAAATGAGAGAAAATATTTTACACTATGACTTTAAAATAATAATTTTAGCTACAAATAGATGATAGACGTTGGAAAGAAATTATGACAGAAATGGTGATTAATTCTTTAAACTGTACAGAATCAGAGGCTGGAAGGGAATTTTGGAAGTCATCTTGCCCAATGCTCCTATTGAAGCATGGCTATCTACAGCAGGTTGCTCAGGAACACATCCAGACAGCTTTTGAATATCTCCAAGGAGAAAGACTCCAGCCTCTGTGCAACCTGTTCTAGTGCTCTGGTCACCTACACAGTAGGAGAGAATTTTCTGATGTTCAGACAGAACCTCCTGCATTTTATTTTACCCCATTGCCTCTTGTCTTGGAGACAGGCTCTCTTCAGTGGTGTCCAGAGACACCTGATTGTGTCTTCCCTTATTTATTTATATGTATTTATATACATTGACAAAATCCTCCCTGAGCCTTCTCTTCTCCAGGCAGAAGGGTCCCATCTCTCTCAGTCTTTAGGAGAGATGTTCCAGTCCCTTAATCATCTTATGGAGCCTTCGCTGGACTCTCACCAGTACTCATCTGGTTATGAGTCTCCCTTGTAACATGGAGCCCAGACCTGGACACAGGACTCTAGTGGAGCAGAAAGGTGTTGCTCATTTTCACAGCAAAATTTGCAACTAGATCTGAACAACATTTATTTTGTTTTGCTTTTGAAGGACCATAACTATACTGTGGAAGGGTATTTAAGTCAGTGTCTCATGTTGTCATGTCACATTTTGCCTTCAGGTAAAGAATAAGCAGATGCAACTTGAAAAATCTAATTTCTGCTTGAAATTATACAAATGCAAGGTCAGAACTTCTGGTAAGCAATACGTAGGCAGAATGCCTGGAGTTCTTGGTTCCCTGTGAAACATCCTTGACAATGAACACAGCAAAACTGTAATTTATAGAATGTTCTTTTCACTTGTTCTTTGCGTAGTGTTATGTTAAAAAATAAAACACTTCAGTTGATCAAGTTGTTTCATGAATAAAGCAAGTACATGTTAAGGAAGTGCCACTAAAGCATCAAGTCAACCATTTCACAGAGAATTTTGCCAAGGCCTGCAAACATTAGAACCTATCACAGCCTTTTTCTCTGATTTGGACCAGAATGTACATTCAGAGTTACTTTCCTCCTGGCTAACTGTTAAAGCTGTGGGCATACACTTTTCCCATTTCCCCAGAAAAATACTACTTCTTTTATTTCACTGTAAACTAAAAAGCCAGCCCCATGTCACCATGCATAAGCAAGTCAAAACTTAGCATTTCCCTTTAAGTGTAAAAGGCAGCCATCTTGCTGCAGCAATAAAAGGACAGAAATCCTTAACAATATTCCTAATATACTCCAATAATAATAATAAAGAATCTCTAAGATGCCAGCAAGTAAAACATTCTACCTGAAATTTTGCCCCTCTCAGAGAAGCTTCCACACCTCGTTTTTGCTGTCCTTGCTACAAGTGACATCACTTTCCAACAAAATGGCTACCTCCTAGCACCAGCTTCAGAAACAGAAACCACTAACTTCAGAAATGAAAGCCATAGTTCAATCATAGTTATGACTGATTTATACTGTGAGATAGATAGGTAGTTTTCTTTTGGATTTCTACATGCAAACACAGCATAGCTCCATAGTGCCCAATAGTATGTAGCCCATAGCTACATACTCACCCAATTCCATGATTTAATTCAGGCAGCGTAGAAGGAAAAAAGACAGAATAGAATCTTTATCATAAAAATGTAAGATTTCTTATGAACTGAAATTTGAATAAGTGTCACATTAGCATTGCTTTAAGTTAATTTTTGCCCTCCCTCACAGACAGACTTTAGATACACTTTGTCCTCCCAGCTGCATGACAAGCCCAGCTGCCAACAGCTTTTGGAGAAGCACTGTCTTATCAGTTAATCAGCAAACCAACAGAAAAGCCATAAATTATAATATTTAAAGCTACCTACTACATCAGCAACATCTAAAATAAACGGGTTTTGCTCCACAGAGTTCTTTACCAAAGTAGGTATCACACATACTACAAGGAAACAACAATGGCAATTGATTTAAGAAAGATTTCACCATTCACAATCTTCTATAAGGAAACAAATCAGGGTTCAAGAGCCTCTTAGATGTTTTGAAAAGGGAAAACAAAGACACTACATTGCATAGGAGTGGGAAAGGTCAGTTGGTCTCACCCCAAAAAGTAGCATCTTAACAGACAAACATCAATATCAACTACTGGACTGCAGCCTTACTTTGCCCATCAGAAATAGTAATAGCTATAGTTCAAGCCATTCTCCACTCACAGGAAGCATTAGAGGTTGAAGCATAGGGCTTTTCTTCACCATTAGAAAGGGATTCCAGAAGTATCAAAAAAAAAAAAAAAAAAACACAGAATCACACAGAATTTCTAGGTTGGAAGAGACCTCAGGATCATCGAGTCCAACCTCTGACCTAACACTAACAGTCCCCACTAAACCATATCCCTAAGCTCTACATCTAAATGTCTTTTAAGAAAAGAATAAAAGAATAACTCACATAATCAGATTGTTCCCATTCTTTTTGAATAGCATAGGAGATTCTGGTACTTTTAATTTTCAAAATGGTCTGAATATCACCCTGCCCTACATTAGGCCAAAGTCAAGCTCTCAGCTTGAATATGGTTAACATTGCTAACATGCTTGTTCAGAGATGTGTTTTTTGTTTTGCTTTCTCTTCCCTTTTATAGAATCTCTTCAGGAGATATTTTTCAAATCAGTTAGATAGAACATTTTGACAGCAGTAAGACTGGATTCTGAAAAAATAGCTAGCGAGAAACTGATCAAAACTATTTCTGGAAAGTTTGCTCTGTCTCTTAACTCAAAGCATTAGCTAGTTCCATCTCAAGACTTCTTACAACTTCTAGTTTCCATTCTCCACTCTAGATTGGGGAGACCATGTTCTTCGAATCATAATTGCATGGACTACTCTAATCTAGTTGGATAAATTTGGTTTTACACAGAGCCTTGGAAGTGCATGTGTCCCCAGAAAGCAGCCAGAATTAATATGAGAATTGCTAGCAGAATTACAGCAGTGCCACTTCTCTGAAATCAAACACAGAATTTATGCAATATTCTGCTGTCACAAACCTGATGATATAGCCACCCTTTCATCACATAAAGGGTAACGGCATCCTAATTAAGAACTCAGGCCTTATGTTCAACAGAAGCAAACTAATGAATTGACTATGAAGATGCCATCAAGTGGAATGTGACTACGATATTTTGCCTCATGTATAACCTAGTGTCAGTAAACAATTTATTTAATGTAAAAGTCATGTGGTATAGGCTGCAGTGGATTTATAGCTACTTGCATTTCAGAATTGTTGTGCCTCAACAGAATAACTACCTCACTGGCTATCATACAAGCCTGCTATACTGCTGCTGGAACCATAAACATATTCTCATTAGTGGCCCATGGCAATTTGTATCAGAGAATAGCTTGTGTCACACCATAGACTGAAGAGCTGCTGCTGTGCAGCCAAATGTTAGCTTTTTTAAACAGATCTGTAACAATCTGGCTACTTTGTCACAACAAAAAACCTTCTCTATGTAGGGACTGATACACAGGTATCCATTTTTATCTATGTTTTACAGAACCAAACAGCCAAATTCCTACCAGTATTCTATGAGTAACTTGATAAATTCCTGAATAAATATTTTGGACATCAATTACTTAAATTACCTACATTTTAATATACCAGTTATTCCTGAAAATAACATTTAATAGCAGCACACAAAAACAAACAAACAAAAAAAAAAACACAACATTGGAAGTCTATCTACTTTAAAAGTTGAAGATAGATATATGCAAAATATACTCCAAGCTTCTTTCCACCATTTTCCTGGATTGGGTCCACAATAAGTTGTTTTTTTTGTTTTTTTTTTTTTGTTTTGTTTTTTTTTTTTAAACAATACCTTATTATTATGCAATAAACACATATGAGAAGCATTTACTCAGTCCAAACAGAATGAATCTTTTGGTAAAGAACTGTGGTGAAGGACAGGCAGCTCTTCCTTGTCAGAAGTGAGAGATTAGTTTAATATACTGCACAAAAGAAAGACAGAAGGGAAGGAGAGATCCCCTCATTAAATGCTCACCATTTGAGCCCTGCTTAATATGTTGACTGATAACTAGTATACGCAGTTGCAACAAGCAGAGGCCATTCCAAACAATGATGCCCATCTGTTATGGTAGCACTTCAGTCTTAGAACTTCCAGCTGCCACTGCTGGTTAGATGTGCCACATTATGCATAGCCTTGCGTACCAAATGAGTACGGTCTGTACTCCCTGATCATGACTTTTGCAGCTTAAGTATCACTCTGCATGTGTGTTAACTGGCTGAAGTCCTAGCAACAGAGTGAGCAAGCATGTGTGTGTATGCAGAGGAAGAAAAAATTGAATAAAACTACTTCAGAAAGTAGGCTAATCTTGCTCTTTTATTTAGAGCAAGCATCTCAATATATGAACGCATCATGCTTTCAACACCGTATACCAACGTAGCATCCAATATAAACACCAATATCCAGAGCATGCCAGATTTGAAGAATATAAGGGCACTTAAGGGAGTTAGAGGATGCTGGTGGAATACATTTCGACTTTGTAACTCGGAGCATTCTGTGTCCTATTCAGGAAAACTGGCCCTGGTCACGACTAGCCTCCACTGAATGGCCTGATTTAAGTCCTTTAGCCACAGCTTAAGTGACTTCCCAGAAGTTATCCACAGAAAAATTAAGCCTACTTCACCACCACAGTAGCATCTTACAGCATAAGCCTCAAGGTTCTAATCAGGAACTTCTAGTACTCTGTCAGCCTGATAAAGACACTTGCCAAAGGGAACAGAGCTGGCTGTGAAAGGAACAAGTGATCTTTCCTCTCTCCCAGGTGATTTGTAAGCATAGACATGGTTGCAAAAAGATCAGTCTAAAACATGACTCTGTGTGCTAAAATGCCTCATGCTTCAGCCTGCAAGACATAGAAGGTACATAAGAAAAGCACCATATACTTGCAGGTCTCTAAATAAGAGAATGTGGAATTCCATCATGTGGAACTAAATGCATATGAAGGCTTTCGTGAGGTACACCCTTGCACTCCCAGGACAGTTGGGAATGTTAACGTAAGGGTTTAGGCCAATAGGGGTCTTGTCTCTCGCCAAGACTCCAAAGTATGCTGCATGAACTGAAGTGCTTTGTGTTCTTCATCAGCCAGGGTTGGTAGCCCTCTTGGCCACTGCAATACAGCACATGGTAGCTGCATGCCTGTGGCATTGTGTCCATAGTATTAATGTACTGCAAAATAACATTAGAGTTAACTGAGAATGCAGGAACATGACCTGAGGCCAAATCAGTTACCTGGTTTTCATATTGCTTTTTTCTATTCATTTCCATTTGGGCAATTTCTTCATCGGGATCCTGTAAGAACTACAAAAAGAAACATACAGCATTAGGAGCAGAAACCATGGGATGAACCAGCACTCACTGCTGCAACACACACCCAGATCCTTCAGGACCACAGCCCTGTGACAGACCACCACTGGAGCACCCCGACCACCACATGGTCACCAGCCACCCAACAAAAGGGCGCAGGAGCCCACGGGCCAAGGCACGCAGCAGGGCAGGAGTTGGCCTGCGAGGGCCAGGGCGAGCCACGCTTCCTGCCCCGGCCTGCACTCACCGTGGCCACATCAGCTTTCCTCTTGCGGGCTCGCATGGCACCCTCGGCACCCCCTTCCCCCTTGGCCGGGGCCTTCTCCTCCGCGAAGTCGCTGCCAAGAAACAAGGAGCTGGAGGAGCCCGGCGGCGGGGAGCCTCCCCCCGGGCTCGCCTAATGGAGACTTCGGCCTAGGCGGCCCCAGCCCCGCGCGGACTCACCTCTCCCGCCGCATGGTGCCCCGCCGGGGCGAGCAGCGGCCCTGCGCGGGGCCGGCGGGGAGCCGCGAGGGCAGGGGCCGGCAGGGAGCCGCCGCGCAGGCCTCCGCCAGCCGGGCCCCAGCCCCCACAAAGGGCCGCGCCAAGGCCCGGCGGCGGGGCGGGAGGCTGCGGCCGGGCACCCCGGGGGGGCGGCCCCGGCTGCTCCTTCCCTGCCCCCGTCCCTCACCCACCCACCCGCGGCGGCCGCCCGGGAGCTCGGCGGAGGCCGCCCGGCGGCGGGGCGCCGGGGCAGGGCGGGAGGAGCGCGGCGCGGGCTCCGCTGGGCGCCTCCTGCCTCACGGCGCGGCCGCTCCCGTCCCTGCGCACAGCGCGGCCGGCGCCGAGCGGGACATTTAAACGCGCGGCTGCGGGGCCGCCTCCCCGCCCGCCCGCACACGTGGCCCCGCGCCCAGGCCCCGCGGGACGGCGCCCGGCCGGGGCGGGGTCTGCGGGGGGCGCCGCTCCGCCGCCGGGGCCCGGGGCTGCGGGGTCGGGGCGGAGCGGGGCGGCCGCGGGGGAACCCCCGCCCCGGAGGGCCGGGCCGGGCCGTGCCGGGGCTCCCCGCCCGCCCCGCCGTGTCCTCAGCGGGAGGTCAGAGGGGGCCGGGCGCCGCCATGCCCTGCCCCGCCCGCCCCGCCTCTCGCTCCGTCCCCTCCCCGCCGGGCATGGGGCGGCCGCGGCTCTTCGGGCGCCTGAGGGCGGCGGTGCTCGGCGTGGTGCATGTGGCAGCGCTGCCAGGTAAGCGGCGGGGCCCGGCGGGCGCCCCCCTGCTCTCCCCGCGGGCCGGGGGCTGAAGGAGCCGGGGGGTGAGGCGGCGGCGAGCTCGCGAAGGGGACCGCTGAGGGAAGACGGCAACGGCGGCTCGGGCCGGGCTGCGCGGGGGTGGAGCTCCGCGCGGCTCCGTGCGGCCGCAGCCCGGCCTCCTTCCCCCTCCGCCCCTCGGCGGCTCGGGGCAGCCCGCGGCAGCCGCCCGGCCTCCCGCAGGCCGCTGCCGGGCACTGCCCGGCCCCGCTCTGCCCGGCCCCGGGCCCTGCGCCCGGCTCACCGCGAGGTGGGACCGGCCCGCGGCGCTGCCACCGAGCTCGGCGCAGCCCGCACCTCGGCGCCTGGCTGTAGGAAGCGAGCGTCAGGAAAGACTGCAGTGAATTTCCCTCGGTATTAGCTCGGAATTCCGGGGAAATCCGTGCATGCTCATCTCTGGCACGAAGTTCTTATGCTGCAGATCAGATAACATCCACCTTGCAGACCAGAATGTTAGATTACTGCAACTGATTTAATATTAATTGGCGATTAGCATAGGTATTCTGCTGACCTAGAGGTCAGGTCTTGCCATAGCATTGGATGGAGAATCACTAACACGAGATAAGCTGTAGTAAGTACAGGATTAACAAGCTAGAAACAGACATGGTACAATAAGATGTTATACAGATACTCTTCAAGTTTGCAAATTAGTTTTAGGAACTAAACAGTTACAGCAGATCTGTCAGGTTCAGCTAAGGAAAGAGATGCCATTAAGGCAGTCACAGAGATACAGCAGCCATTTAACAAGCCTGATGCTTCTCCCTTTTTCAGTGTGCCAGTCCCTGCAGATGTCTTACCAGAATATTGTTACTGTCTGTGGTTTCAGTTTGTACTTGCACTGCACAATGTTACAATGGGTAAACAATGTTGTTCTTGCAGGGACACCAAGAAGTTCTCTTCCTTTGACACAAATCATTGATCAAGCTTGTCAAGAAGCAGAAATTTACAAGGACGCTGGAGTTGTAAGTTTTGGTTTTCTTCTCCCTATGGCAGTATTTACACAAAGCTGCTTCTGCATAGCTAATTCTTTGAACTGAGTCTGAGTGACCTAGAATTCATTAAATACATCTTAAGCCACAGAGTTCAGAAAGACATTTAAACATACATCTTGTATTTCAACATAATGCATAGGCCTTCTAGGTTTCAAAGCCTAAACTATGCATCACATGCACCCAGAATTGAAAAACCTTGGATTCAAACTTTACAATTTAAGTTGCTTAAATAGGATTACTGTCAATTTCTAAGAATTAAGTCAATTAAAAAAAAAAGACACACAGAAAGTTGACTGCAACATGAACTGTTGCTGCCATTCTAGGTATCTGAATGTAGGATGCTTCATCATCCAGTTTGACAAGCCACTTTGTTTAGCTCTGTACAGCATACTCTGGTTTCATGAAGTCATGAAGGAATGGCACATGCACAATCATAGGTACTGAGAATCTCACTTACAGGCGGCAGGGTTCCCCCACAATTAGTTCTTGTACTACAATAGTATAGTTTATTCAGGGGCCAAAATATCATCTTAGACCCCCTTTTGCCTGATTTAATCCTTCCATCCTAGCCCCCTGGGAGCAAGCATGCCTGCTCTGTACATCTTGAAGGGAAGGCCCAAAAGGCCATTATTGACCAGAGGCAAGAGGCAGGTACTATTGCTGAACTGCCGTTGGACCTAGAGTGGCGTAATCATCTCTGTATGTCAGCAGAATTTAACAGGGTGTATGTCCTTTTGAAATGTTGGATGTTTTAAACATTTCATTGCTCCTTGTCTGCACATCTTGATGTGATTTTTAGTTTTTTTTTTAGTTGACCTGCCTACTCTATTATTCACATTTTTGGTGTGCTAAGGTGATGACCTGCTGTCTGGGGTTTGAAAACAGCTTAAATGAACAAGTAGTCATAACTGAGCTGCTGTTTTCTGCAAAACTTTAAACTGGGTTATTCTTTTTAACAGCGTAAATTACAATGATACCTTACAGACAAAGCAAAATTAAATCTAGGAATTTAGTCTAAATTATGGAATTCCAAGGTCAAAATGCAAGACAAGTCACATGAAGTAGGTTATGGAATGAGCACTTGTAAGGCTAAATTAGGAAAGAGTGCTGACAATGGAATTGTTGGAAGGATAAACAACAGCATAGAAGAATGAAGTTTATGTAGGCAAGCTTCAGTGCACTACCAGTTAAAATAATCTTTAACTGCAAGTGGTACAGAACAAGTCAGTTTTCTTCCTTTTTATACCTGTAGAAAGAACAAGTGTGCAATTGCTCTGTGTTCTGTACTGTGACATTCTGTCTTGTCTTTGCTTTTGCTGTATCAACATGAGGTATAATGTGATTTGATCTACATCAGACGAATAGAAAGTACTAGTCTGTTTCCCTGTGTTAGAGGATGTGGTTCTGTAACCCAGAAGCCATTGCCCAGATTCCAGTACTTGTTTACTTGTTTCCCTTATGTATACACTAATAATATATTAAAACCTTAGCAACAGAGAGAAAGCCAAGTATATCTAAAGGTAACTGAGTATAGAAGCAGTTAACTTTCACCACAGTTGACTGCACTCAACTCAGAAATAATTTTTAAACCTACCTTTAAGGTAGACAGATGAGGTGAATGCAGTCATTCTCTACATGTTCGAACAAATTCAAGGCATAACTGCGTTTCCTGTAGAAGTTGTAACAACATTAGTATACAGGCCAAACCGATCTTTATTCTAAAGGTCTGTACATAATAGTGTTATAGCAATATGACAAGCAAATCCTTTATTAATACCACAAAGGTCGGAGATAATCAGGAGAGCTTCCATAAATATCACTATGGTTGCCTAACGCTTACTGTAATGCCTTTGTCTAGTTTTTCCCCAATACTTTAAGAGAAATGTACACTTGCATGATAGATACTAAAGAGCTTCATGGCTTTTGCACAGATCCTACTCTTCCAAGTTAGCTCTCCTGATTCTGTAATGGAATTATTTGGTTTCTACCCTCCCCAATATTCAGATTGAACTGTTAAACTGTCCTTTTTTTTTGCAGAAAAAGAACTAGAACCATAAAGGATTTATCCATGGATGTTTTTACTGTTATTTCTAACTGCTTGCCTATGGTAGCCTTTAGAAGATATGTAACCATATTGCTGCCACTAGATGTTTGTATGTTGTCTCAAGTTGCTTGAACTGGAGTTAACATTCAAAAATACTGTGTGGGCTCGCTCACTCACTATCTATTACACTTGGAAGTAACTCCTAGTTTGTTCAGAAAAACGTGATTTGTCTGCCATATTAATAACTGAACATAGGAAATATGAAAGATTTGTGATATTAGGATAACAGTAATGAAAACAAGTGAGTGCTCAGTTAGGAAGCCATCTGTGCTCAAAATGTATATGCTTTGTACTTGTGTTGCTGAACAATGGAATTCGCTAGAAAAGATCTTATAAGAAACAAGCTATGAGATGTTGTGATCTCTCAGATTCTTATCTGCTTTTGTTTAAACAAAAAACACTTGCAAAATATAATGAAGTTAACTTTTATTTATTCAATTCAGCCTGAATGAAGCTTGCTTTATAACAGAGCATGAGTTCATTCTAGTTTCACTGATGAAACACTCCTTACTTGCTATTACCTAGCTGTAACTACATGAGTAGGTGACATTGAAGATAAGATATATAAATAAGGGTATTTCTTGAAGACATAAATATAATGCTGTATTGACTTGCAAGTATTATTATAGTGCTTCTTAATAAGAAAAATTTTAGGTTTGCTTCTTCTACCTATATTGTTCCTGGAGATGTGTTCATTACAATTCTGAACCTCCCAATCCTTCTCTTGTTTCTGGAGCTGCAAGGGTGGTTGCCAGTACCTGCTCTGCATTAAGGTTCTCAAAAGTGAGAAGCCTACTATCCTTATAGTTACAGTAATGGTTACAATTATTTAGGATTCGATAACAGTTGAGACAGAGCAAGTTATCATTCCTGCTATAGAAACATATAGATAGCTAAAATTGGGATTGTAGAGATTAATATTTTAAATCATAGCTCTGTTACAGTAGAATAAAACAGGGAAGTCTCCCCACTGCCATCTCCTATAATATATACAGGAAAACATAAGGTGCCTACTTACCTGAGTTAAGGTAGCAATCTCTTGTTCTGGAGGTAGAGTTTTTTAAAGAAATTGTCTAGGTACAGCAAATAAATGCTTTACAAGGCTGTCTGATTTCCTTTGTCTACAGGCACGTGACTGTGGTGGTGGGAGAAGCTGTAATTGTTTCAGTGCACACCTGACTATTTAACAACGGGAGTCACACAAAAAGCCTCTCTTCAGTAGGCAGGAACAGTTGTTTTCAGCTTGCAAAGGTTTTGATAACACGTAAATGTTTGTAGGTAAAGTTTTTCTGCAAGGAAAACATGGAGGTTAAAATTACTACAGCTAAAATTTACATTACAGAGGGAGTGAGATAAAGCTTGTGTGGTTGTTATACCTATTATGATTTATACTGTTGTAGCTATTTTTTGAGTTTTTTCTGAGGTTGCATATGTGTGTGCACAACAAGTGTTTTAAGAGGTTGCTTCTATAAATAGAGTAAAGCCAAGGAAATTGTTTTCCTATGTAGTCAGAGAGGTATTTAAGTGACCTATTTTCCAGCAGCTAACTGATACAAGAGGCACTTTCTGTATATGTAGCACTCTATTTCCTTCTTACTTTCCTTCTTACTTTGAGCGACTTCTCTAGTGTTCAAGAATTGTTGAGAATAAGACTACTTTACGTATAAGCAATACTTAAATTGTCCTAATATTCAATGGAAAAGAAGCCCACAAGGTTTTTGCTAGTCTTATCTCATACTATTCAAGGGAAATCTGCTTTGGAGTGTGCAATACAATATCTGTTCTGACAGACTTCTACACCATAAGCTTAAATTCCAAGAACTTTAATGCAGCATAACTGTTTTCTTTCCACCATTTTAATTAGCTGTCTGATAGTACTGAAGTCTGTTTTATATATGTATAAATTCAGTAAACACAGAAATCTGTGCTGTTATATTTTTATATAAAAATATGGAAGAAAGCTTTGCGTTAATGCATCTGTAATTCTGCTCTCTGTATTGCAGAACATATGTTGTTCTTTTTTTAATTAAACAAAACATAATATGCAAAAGAACATAGCCTATTGGATGGCACCAAAAGAATAATGCATTATTAAACTAATACCAAAAATATTCACAGTAACTATGGGCCTTGAGGCTATGGGAAGAGATAACTGTTGAAAAGCGAATATACTAAGTATAAGGTAGAAAAGAAAAATGCTGAAATCCTCCTGTCTGCCTGCATTCTGAACTAGTATTCAATCAGATACTTGTTTTATGCGCAGTATTATGGCTAGAGTTCCTAATTACTTTAAAAATAAATTTATTAATATATCTAATAGAATACTTTGCTTTATGCAAATCCTGAGTTGTTAAAATAGAAACAATTCATAGAAAGCTCGGTTTCACTGTGATGCTGCTGTGGAGTTCTGCTAGTCTGTTCTGCTTTTTCAGCTCCTAGCTGAGCGTCTAAAGCTTCTTTCCTAGGCCTCTTTTTTTTCGTACTGATGTTGGTTCTTGACTGCCCAAAACTTTTAGTTTGTAGATCCTAGCTTCTTGCCTTTGATCAGCTTGGAGTTCCTAGGTTTTGGTGAAGTCTGCCAAGTTCAGCCTCCTTGAGCCAAGGATCTCATCTTCCAGGTTGTGTGGCCTCAAAGAATTACCTGGTTTTAAGGGTTCATTGTATTCTTTGGGTTTATTTTGTTTTGTTAAAATATTGGAGTCCTGCCATATATCACTACTGACCAACTTCATTTTCTCTCGTAAGCAGTTAACCTCTCTCATGATCTTGTATAATTTATGTATAAAGAGGGAAAAAGGCTAAGAGGGTTCTCTTTCTGTTAGTTCATTAAAACAGATTCAGTAGCTGGGACTGAGGTATGAGAAGACAATTTGGTCACTTCAAATTTGTGTAAGAGTGCTGACCTCGTTCCAGAGAAACCAACTAAAAGTTGTTTGTTGTTGTTTTGTTTGTTTGTTTGTTTGTTTTTCCTGAAAATGCTGTGGGTTTTCTGAGGACTGGTTGTCATCTTTGTCATCTGTCTTGCTTCTGATCACAGGTAGAGACATGTGGATGTTAAATCAGACAGTTGAACAGGATGTAGAAATAAGACCAGGCACAGATGTGTTAGTTGGATCTGGTTTTCCTTCACCTGGTTGAGGTTTCTTGGATCAGAATTCTATAATAGAATATGCTGATGAATGGCATGAAATAGTATGTAGCTCTATTGTTATGTGCTCATAATATTAGATAGTGTTTTTCATTAGTAAACTGTGCCCTTTTATTTTTAAGGTAACGTGTGTTTTGTATATTTAAGTACTTAGCTGTGAGGTTATCTGGTGAGGGCAGTTGTACCCAGGTGCATTGAATGGGTGTGTGCATTGTGTAGTTGGATTTACCATATTGTTCTCATGGGCTACTTGCATTCTGTTTTTTTCCCCATCCTCCATGTTAGGTGTTCATTTATGATGCCTGTGGCTTAGACTGTAATTCAGCCATTAAATGCTTACTGTGTTTTATATACTGTCTTATCTTTTACTGCCAAAAGGGCTTCTAAACTACAACAGAGATTGAAGAAGCGTTATGTATGTGATTTTTTTTTTTAAAGGAAACCTTTTTTTTTTTTTTCATCCTTTTTCCTGATTCTCTGTTATTATCATGTGACTTTCTTTATTTCATCTCTGGTTGTATTTTTTTTTTTTAATTTATTCTAAAATGGTCTTCTTTCTATTCTGTCTCAGTCAAAATTTCTTTGAAGTGCAGAGCCCCCATTTTAAGGATTGTGACATGTGGTAAAACTCCAGAGAGAATAGAATTGTTTTTCTATATGTACAATCTATTTGTCTTATAAAATTTTTGTATTTTTAGATAGAAACGTGAGAAATTTCTGGCTTCATTTAAAATTGTCACTGCAAATGCAAAACAACAGGCTTCAAATACGTTTCAAGGCTATACTTTTACTGTTGTTATTAGTCCTTGACAAAATTATATGATTTGATGTTGTTGAAAATGTTCTATTATATACCATATGATTGAAAATGTACAAGGTACTAGATGATGTATAAAGATTTTCAATAAATTGCATAAATTATTTCAGTAGAGTATTTTATTGTCACTCCATTGTTTGCTAAATGTATGTTCATATGGAGTGAGAAGTACAGTAGATAATAAATAGCAGTATCTTCCTTCAAATAAGCCTGAATCTGGAATGGGAGAAATACATGTATCAATAGTTAATACTATGGTATTAGGCACACTGGAAATAAGCATTTAATAGTGAAACAAACAAACAAAAACCTTTATTTTTCTAAAATAACACATTTTCTGACATTAATTGAATTGAAAATTGCCTTGATTATCTCTAAATCCTCCGTTATCTAAACATACTCAATATCCTATATTCCATTTGGATAATTGAAGTTTCTCTATACTACTTTTAATGAGGTATAAGATTTAACTCATTCGCCTATAGTTCACATTCTAGGATGGATCAAAAGAAGACTAATTGATGAATGTACAATTAAAATCGCATTTATTTTTCTTCCTGATTTCTTTGCAAATACCGTGCTGTTGATTAAAGCACTTTTACAAGTGGTTATATGCATCAACATAATTTACTGAAGATAATCCACCCTTTGAAGGAAAACCTTTAAACTTGTCTTTTAATACAAAACTTAGAATAATAGTAAACTAGCCACGTTTCTTAAATTCCTCTTTCAGCTTAATCAGTTTTCCGTATTATGATCTCCACAGGATGGCTTGATAGTAGAAAACATGCACGATCGTCCTTACACGGTGTGTCCTGGGCCCGAAGTGACGGCAGTGATGACGGCCATCAGTGCCGCCGTGAGGCGATCCTGCCCGCACCTTGCGCTGGGAGTCCAGGTACTGAGCGCTGCGAATCAACAGGCAATAGCAGTTGCTCTCGCTGCAGGTAATAGAAATGACTCGCGTGTTATTACTGTTGTTTGCTATGGCATTTACTCTCTGCAAATTGTGCATTGTACTAACATAGATACCATGAAAAATGAGACATGAAAAGCTCACTGTACCCTGAAAAAGCAGAAATTAGATTTTGAGAAAGATGCCTGCTTGATTATAATAGATGATGCTCACACAGTGCTTCAGTAGGAGGCAGCTTAGAAATCCCAAGGCCATTGGTGCTGCTTTTTGGATGAAACCTGTCTAAACGTAATGATTAGTTTAAACCTACTGATGTCTAAAAGCCACCTTTGGTGTAACTCTATTTACTTCAGTTAAATTATATTTGAAGATTAATTTAACCCACTGTGGTTAAGCATCCTGTTTCAGCATCTAATTATATGTTGTTGCTACTACAGTTATCTATTAAAACTAAATTTTCACTGCCTTTGTTCATGAATGAATCTTTTTGTATAAAAACAAAAAATAGAGTGTACAGGTACCCAAACTACTTAAAATTAAATTGCATTCAGGGAAATTAAATGTAAATTAATCTACCCTTATTGCAAGAATCCTTGACTTGCTGACCTTTCTCTTCTACTCCTTGCTGAAGCAATTTCAGGTTTTCATATAGAATGTTCCCTGATTCAAAGATGGAGACTGGTTTCATATGGAAAGCTTGTACTTCCCAAATCGAGGGTTGATGCCTCTGTTTACCCAAATTGCATATGTAATTATAGTGAGGTTGCACATTTTGTAAATTGTACAAATATTGTAAACAGGCAGAGTTTTGTCAGAACATAAAACTAAAAGATGCTTGTACTAATTGAAACCCATACTTTGGTTAAAATAATATGGAGTAACATCTGCAGTGGCAGTTTTAATTATGTTGAATATGTTCTAAAAATCTTGAATCCCTTTTTCTTGGGGGAATTTGTTAGTCTGTGTTTGGAACACAGATTTGATTTGAGTGCTTTAGAATCAGAAGTTGACACTTATAAGGTATGTAACTCCTTGTCAAACTGACCAAACACAGGTTTTATTTTTGCAGTGGAACCTATGTGAAAAGCTAAACCAAAAACCTAACAGAATCCAGTTTTAATTTTCAGGGATTGTATGCATATAGGATACTTGATACATTTGCAAAAATATTTATATACCTTATTTTCAAAAGTAATAGACTGCTAGTGGGTTATACTTCCTTTAAGGAGCAAAATTGATCACTGTATAGGGGATGTAGTGTGGGAACAATGTGTTTCTCTTACTTCTCAGCAATTACTAATGTGGGAGAGAATTCCTGAAGGGCTTGGGTTTTGCTCATCTCTACTACTGTTCTGCACTATTTGCTCTGTAACTGGAGAACAGCAGCTAAGAAAGGCCTGTGTTCTGTGTTTAATGCATTTCATTGCACTTCTCTAAAAATGATTCTCAAGCTCACTGAACAGGAAAGCAAAAAGAAAGAAAATCACTTTAGACAAAGCCATAGTAAAATGACTTATTTTGTAGATAGCAAGTCTCATAGTAGTGACTTTAATATCAATACAACTTTAATAGTCATTAAAGGTGGCTACTAATATAGCAAGTCCAACATGCGTTCACTACAAAATGCTTACTGAAGTTGTTATACCCAAAAAGCGTATGTAGCATCTCCTGCTACTATGTAGACATTTCATTTTCCCTGTAGATACTTCTGTCTCTGGCAGAAATAACTTCTGAAGAGCTGCACAGGGCAACCATAAGTGGTTTAGTGGTTTTTAGGCATAGGTAATTTTATTTTGTAAAGGGCGGGGGGGGAGGAAATCAGCAAGTTTATGGTGTGACTGGAAGGAACTCATCAATAACATGTGGTTATGCTGATAAATATGTTGTAGATAGCCGAATAGCAACAAATTAAATCACTGAATTTTCCTAGCATAGAATCATTTAGGTTGGAGAAGACCTTTAAGATCAAGTCCAAATGGGAAACGAGCAAAGACCTCTGTCCCAAAGCAGTCCAACTATACAATAAGATTCTCGACAGCTGATGAATAAGAAGTTTTATATAAGTGTGTGTACGTTTGTGTATTTTAACCTTTGTTCATTTTTCCCTAGCTTCCTTAATTTTTACATTGTAATACAGCAGTTCTCTTAAGGAGGGCAATTTGGAAACTACCTGAATTAATCATAAGTTGTCAAAAACTCCTAAGTTGTTTGATTCAAATATTAATAATGTTTTTGAACATCCTTTCTTTCTCAGTGAAATAAAGAACGGCAACAAATCTAGAAAGCCCTGCTGTAAACAAATTCCTCAGGTATTCTCATCATTAGGCAGTAAAACGGACAGGACAGCATATTGCAGTGGGTTACTGTTGTTTTCAGATTTATTCAATAATAAATTCAGGGGGTGAAGAATCTGAGAAGGCTGAGATGTTTTATTTTTTGTTTGTTTGATTGTTTTGTTTTTCTTGTTAGTTTGTTTTAATTTATTTTAGTTCTTTGGGAAATGTTTGTGAAATTAGGAACCTAAAGGAAAGAAAACACCAAAACCATGTTTGTGCTGGGAGCTTCAGCACAGATATGGGGCAGTGGCAGGGAAGTAGCAAGGGGCCTTGCAGAAAAAACGAACAACTTTGCCTGTGCTCTTCTGACAGAAATAACTTTCAACACAAACAGTTCTTCGGGTTACCAAAAAGCATCCAGTGAGCCCAAACAGTTGTAGCCAACCTCCTCCCTGCCCTGGAAGGCTCAGCAAGCTTTTGCCTCGATGCCAAATGTGTGCTGCACAGAGGCTGGGGCCAGCATCTGGCAGGCCACGGCCTCCTCCTGGCACAGGCCTGGTGCCCAGCTCTGCCTCCATCCATGGCCACAGGCCCGCGGGCCTGCTCACTGTGACAGAGCATGTGTGGGGATCTTCTGCTTTCACTTTTGTTTTAAAGACTCTGAAAGTTGCATGATTTATCTTTGTTTCTAAGGGCTGATATGACAATGTTAGTATGTTAAAAATTAGTATAATTATAAAGTGTGTCAGTCACATCATACTTAGATCATGAAGTCCTCTGCTGCTCAATATTATACTCTTCTGATGTAGGCTTTTTAATTTAAAATACAGTAATATACCTAGGTAACTGTAGACCACAAAATATTGAGATAATACAGAATAGTACAGTTTTATATTTTTTGACTGGAAGCCACCTCAATCTCAAATATTTATTCTTAGGAAAACAAACCTTCTTAAAAGGTGTTTCTAATGACATCTTCCAAACACTGTATTATCACCTTTCTTTCCTGTTTCATGGAACTAAACTGTTCTTTGTGGAGAAGCATGGCAGAAATTGTTTGCTAGGGATACTTTTCAGTTGGTTCATTATTAACAAGTGTACCGTGTGATTTTTAGAGCTGTACAGTTTCCTGTTTATAGTTCCTGATTTAATTAGCTACATCTGCTTAAGGTTGAAACAGAATGATATATCTATGCAGGTCCTTCACGCATTTGTAGAGGATACAAAAATTCTCCATTACTTATTTTTTGTTTAGCAAATGTTACTGTTTATTATTTTTCAGTGCTCAGGAATGTTCACTAAATCTGGGTCAGATTTGGGCATCATGTTAGGTTTTCCTTATTTATTTGCATACCTTGTTTCCTGAAGTTAACCACCGTTTATGCTTGGTCTGTCTACTAAATTTCATGTAGTCATGCTGTTTGTTATTAACCGACTTTGAAATTACATGGCGTTTCTTTTATTGAAAGTTTGCTAATTAGGAAGCAGTAGTCATCTTAGAGAGGACAGTCACATTTAAAGGAATCACCCAAAATCCCTCAGCTGTTTTCTGCCTTTTTCCTTGCATTAATGAGATAGTGTTTGGCTCTGATCTATCAGTGTATGTCTTTGCAGAGGAGATGCAGAGCCCTTGCAATACAGGGGATATATGATGATGACAGTCTCTTTATCCTTTTGAACATTCTGGGTGTTCTCCGTAGTAACATGCAGCAGTGATTGAAAGAAAGAACTGTCCAATCATTAATCTAATGGAGACAGACTTAATGGTGAAAAGGTTTTCAAGAAATCATTGCTTTGTGGAATATTGTCCTAGACATCTGCTGATCTTTGAGACATAAACAATCCCCATATCTGTATCTCAACAGTGATGCAAGGAAATGGTTTCCATATTCTAGGCACCTGAGAAAAACCTGAGCACATGGGCCAGAGGCAAGTTGCATTTTTGTGGTCTGCCAGAGCTTCAATCTGTTTGCCTGGGAGCAAGGACAGCAGGGTCTACTGTAGAGTGCAGCTTGCCTATAGCTGGGTGAGTCTGTGTTATTCTTCATGAATCATTACTCAGTTTATCTTCTACCATCTCCAGCTGACTGTGAAAATGCCCTTTTTTCTTTAAGGACCATATTTTAGAAATCCCATGCGGTCACAGTTTCTTAATTAGTCTTCAGTAATGATAACAGCACAGTTGGTAGCTGATTAAGTGAGGCTTCATATCAGAAGATATCCTAGGTACCCAGCTATCTCCAGGTCTTTTGCAAATACAGCTTTCCTGTCTGAGACTGTTCCTTTCCCACAGCCACCCACCAGCAGAGAGATACTCCACAGGAATTCTCTGCTTGCTACATCCAATGATACTGTTTAAGGTGGGATAGAATTAGGTTAAAATGTATGTGAAAATGTTTGCTGATTTATTATTATTATATTTTAACTGACACCATCCTAATGTTTGGGGATGTGCGTGCATGTTTGGAAGCATCTGCAGGTGCCGTGGAGCAAGGCAGCAAGTGCAGTGACTCTCACAGAGATGAGATGCTGCTGCAAGCACTGCTGGAGAAGCTGCTTCTCCCAGGCTTGGAATTCTTGCAGAGTCTGCAAGGAGCTGCTGCGAGACGATGTCCTGAGTAGAAATGGTTTTCCATAGCACAAAAACTGTATGGCTCTAGCATGAATAGCAAGTGAGGTTGATAATCCTCTGAGTTTTTATTTTCAGAACAAAAAATTATTTTTTCATCTTCTTTTTGAATTAAGGCATCAAGAAGAGCTGGGAGTCAGGATTTGCTGTGCATGTAAGCCAAGATTCTACCAGTAAATTCACCTGCATCATCTTACATTTGTGTGAAGTTCAAATTTCAGCAGCAACCTGGAACTGCAGCCTTGCAAAGGCCAGATCCTATTCCATGAAAGCAGTAAATCCTGGCTTCCAGCTTCTTTTGACTTCATAATTCAGGAAAGAAAAACATATTTGAGAAAGGGCTTCTTAATGATTGTATCTGATTCCCTGTTCTGTGGTGTTAAAATGCACATTTGCATCTTTTTAAGATGGATAATGTAAAAGTACTATTTCCTTAATCAACTTAGTGTTGCAATACTTTTTGACCCAGCAAAGGAAATATTTGTCTGTGGTTTTCTTTTTCCTTTTATTCACTAGTTATCACAGGAAGAAAAGAAAAATAAAGCTTTCCTGTATGATTGATAAACTTTCACAGCTGCTTAGGCAGAGCTGTTTAAGTTGAATTAAAGTGTAGGAACACTAGCTTTTGAAAAAGATACAAGATCTATATCCTTAAACAGGCCCTGCTCCAGATGGTAACATGATTACATGTTCTTAACACAGACCTGAAGCTCTGTTTGCTAGGTTTTCTTGGAAACTTCCTGTTCTTGTTTTCCAGTGAGATTACAAGATTTTTTTTTTGTTCCCATATAAGTCAGAAAAGGGACTACCTATTAACTATTAAACATCTATTACTTTTCAACTTGGGAAATGTGAAAATAAGAAATAGTAATGTTCTCACAATTTTATGAGCATAAAAGTGAATTCATTATCAGAGTCCAATTATGGTTTCATAAAAACAGAAGAGTAACGATTTGGTGCCTTTGCCTATTATAACTAGTTAAAATTTGTATCTTCGTAGCTCCCCAAAACCCGAAGAGAGTATACAGCTCTGTTAAACTAAGGACAACGTTTAGCAGAAAGTCTCAAATTCCTAAGTTAAAGGACCACAAACCAACATCAATAAACATGTAAGCAGTGAGCTTCAGTAAATGAATAACCCTCATCCTGAGGTATCCGTTATGATTGCTGTGAAAATTTATCATATTTCTAGTCTGATTGATAGTCTTGTGATTAGAGGATAATTATTTTTAGTTATTTAATTCTGAATTATACTGTAAATCTGGATGATTTACATGAAAATATGTGGGTTTTGTTCCTAGATGCAGAAATCTCAGTCTATTTGCACTGTCTTTCCTACTAGCACCTTTAATTATACTTGTGACATATTTGTGTCTGTGGATCCTGAGAATACTCCATGCTTTTCACCTGCTAATTTCAAGGCATAGGACAGCTCATATTTGATTTGGCACCATCTGTGATGTTTCTTGTTAGCTGGAGTCTGTGTTGCTAAGCAATAGAGACTCTCCTCTATCAGGCATAAGCTTCTGTTTCTGCAACTTCATGGCTTTTGGAATGAAACTGAAATTTAGCTTTTAAAATAAGCAGGCACCTTGTCATTTGGTAAATGTTTTAAAGAGCCTTTCTGTTTATATTTGAAATGTGTTAGGGTGAGGCCTCTGTTGCCTGAGCAGTTCTTGGGTAGGTGGGGTTGCGTCCCTGATGGCTGCTTTCACATGCATTTGTTTCCTTGGTATGTCAGCTCTAATTAAATGTGCAGCTGACTCAAAGCTGGAGGAGCAGCAGAACTTCAGAAGGGCCTGGAAGAGAGCTCTGAAGCAACCTGGAAGAAGGAGCAAAGGTTGCACAAGATGAGTGCTGAGCTTTTACGCATCTTAAAGGACAGGTGAAATAAGTTTCAAGGCTACAAAAGATTGGAGAGAAGAGAGGTCCACAATAAAGGAGTCAGAATTCTGTCATCTTGTGCCTAATCGTTGTGGGTTTGTTAAGCCGTGGCCTAAGGCATCGATATTTAAATATAAAGATATTCAAACGCTGTGTAGGGGGAACCCAGGAGTAAATGAATGGTCTGTGGAAGTTGTTTCCATTCTTAGTCTTCCTCCTAAGTACCCATCCCACAAAACCTTCGTAATTCAATGAAAGAATGAACATGGTGAACACTGGGTACTGAGGTAAGGTACAGTTGATGCTTGCTGTAAATTTGGAGTGGAGTAGAAACCTTATCTTTCTGTACCTTTGGCCTAGCTCTAGAAGTAATTTCTTGATGTTGTGCTGCGTAGAAAACAAGTTGCATTTAGATGAAGAGTCAAATAATGTGTGTAAAGTGTTGCAGGCTGCGTTTTCTTTCTGAAAGAAAAGAAGACCTGTGCTGTTCTCTCTTTGTCCATGTCCTTGTCACTTTTGACCTGTTGGCCAATTTCAGGCATGTATAACAGAGAAATAGATGTTGGGAAAGAAGTAATACAATCATAGAGTATCTGGAAAAAGGTGAAACCTAAGTTAATGCCCTTTTTTGGAGGGAAGCCACATCATTAGGACAACGGAGCTATGCTTTGGCCTACCCACTCCTTCGTTGGCTCTAGCCTGCTGGCACATCATGGCAGAGTGGCAGGGCAGGGTGTGCAGTTCCTGAATCTGTTCCATGGCTGCAAGGACTTAAATATGTGGGAAAGCAAGGGTGGTGAGTCTTAGAGCACACGGAATATTTTGTGTCGAGACCAGATAAGAGAGGGGTAGTAGGGTGGACTTCACTTTTAGTTTTGTTTTTCAGTCTTTGGTTCTGGTTAAGACAATTTTTTTTTTTCTTCTTTTTTTTTTCCCTCCAGGTCTTGATTTTATCCGAGCTGAAGGGTTTGTGTTTTCTCATGTTGCTGATGAAGGGATCATAAATGCCTGTGCAGGTAACCTGCTACGATACAGAAAACAAGTTGGAGCAGAGAATATTCAGATTTTTGCTGATATTAAAAAGAAGCACAGGTAAATATAAGCAATATTTATGTAAGTATTAATGTAATAATGTTCTTATGTTTTTCTCGTTTTTTTCTGATTATTTTATGTCTATTTAACATCAACAAAGTTAATGATAAAGGGAGAGCTTTATTGTTCAAGCAAGGTCTTGCAGCACTATTAGGGGATATGTTCAAAAATAAATTTGCACCTGTAAGCTGCAGGTTGCTGCATCTGTGAAGTTTTCAGCTTAACCTTCAGGATATATAAATGCATACTGTAAATGTCTTGCATCTGGTATCAGGTGAGATTTTATATCCTTATATACCTATTATGTTTAAAGAAATTGTTTCAGGAGGCTAAGCATCCAAGGTTATTTTTAGTTATGTAAGCAGTTTCCACATACAAAGGATCCAGATCATAATATTCTGGCATTTTAGAAAGCTCTTCTCTTTTTTTCTCCTTGCTGCCAATAATACTGGTTTCTTCTACTTAAATTCAGTGCTGTCTATGTACGGATTATGTTCTGTGATTATCAAACAGAAGGAACTTATGACAGATGAACCCAGTTTTTCAGTTGATATTTTATCGTAACTGTCACACAGTACTTTTAGCTATTCATATGTCACTTTTTTCCAGAAGAACTGCTCAAATGTTATGTATTATACATGTTAAATAACCTAATTAAAGTGTTTGTGTGTAGTACATGGGTAATCATGAAAATAACCATGTTTGGAAGATTCTAAATACCTGTTTGGTTTTTATTTTTTGTTTTGTTTTAAAATAGATTTCAAAATAGAAAATAAAACTATGCCTTATGGCCAAATAACCTTTTATGGTCCTTTTGCTTTTGTTTCTTTCTAATGATATATAAAGTTATATATTAAAAAGACATTTTTTTAGACTTACAGAAATTGATGAATGTATCATATGCTTCTCTTCATTTGTCTTATCAATTGATAGGTTAATATTTAGATTATAGTTTGGTGAAATGATTTGTTTTTTAAGAGAGGGAAAGAGTTGTTTTTTTTCAGGGGAATTCTTAAGTTCAGAAGGAGATGCTGAGAGCCATCTTATTACTACCTTATTATATGTATTTGAGATTTATGGCCACCTTTCTCCACATACAGAAAGAGATTTAGTATACTTTCTCTTGCACCCATCACCACTAGTAGAAAGCACTGCACAGTAAGCATGTCCTACCACTAATACGGAACAAAACCGGGCCCCCCATGTCTATTGTCCATCAGGCTAATCCAAGGAAGAGGTTGATTCTGCACCTCATTGGTGCAAAGGATTGGCCATGGCCATTATTGTTTCTATACTTACCGCTAATTAGGATGTAAAGTCAGCTGTTGAAACAGCAAAGACTGGAATTCTTTCAAGTTTCAGGTCTGTTTAAATTAAAAACTGCTATCGCTATAGGTTTCAAAGTGCATCACCCATGTATCAAAGCCTGCTGTTGAAAAGCTACTCTGCAGGTAATTGATGTTTGTAATTGCTATGTAAAATGATTCCTGTGATTATATTATAGGTAATAACTATACTTTCTGTTAGTTGGACTTCATGAGATGAAGTGGAGGGTGTTATTGCAGTTCTAGGTAGCAGAATCTGGTTTATGAATGACTGAACATCCACAACTCCCACTTGAAGTCAGAGCTTCTTGTGCTCAACATTTCTGGGATACAGGTGCTTGACATGCAAGCAGCTGCCTCGGTTGACACTTGGTAGTTCACACTTCTTAGAGACAAAGGACCCAGAGCAATAGAGCGATCAATGATGGTGCTGTGATGGAGGAGGTTGGGTCTTCTTCCTCTTGTTTGTATAGCAATTTTTCTTTCCGTTTTAAAATAGGCCACTTACCCTCTCTTTCAAAAAGCCTGAGTTTGATTGTTCTGACAGTGGGGAAGATGAAGAAATGCAGTCTAAACATTGAACAAGATGGATAACAAATGTGTGTGCCGAAAGTAACCACAGGGTACGTTCCTGCTGTTTACAGTGCTCATGCTCTGACGGCAGATGTCGGTGTGGCTGAGACCGCGGCAGCTGCCGAGCTCTTCCTGGCTGATGGGCTCGTATTGACTGGCAAGGCTACTGGGCTGCCCACAGATCCTGGGGAGCTGAAAGGTGAGAGCTGTCACACGAAGGTCGGACAACAGGCAATGAATCAGCTTCTGGGTTAATGTAGAAAGAAATCTATATGTCTGCTGTTCTTTAAGGAAGAAGGGGAAAAAAAAGGAAGAAAATTTTCACTGCAGACTTTGATATGGTACAGCAAAGCTGATGTGATTGAGGTTCTATTTGGATTCTCTGTGTTATGTTTCTAAACAACCATTTGACAGGACAAAAGTAAAAATTATTTCAAGCTTTTATAATACTGAATGATGCTGAGGCTTACTTTTATTTTTTTAGAAAAAGAGTATGTAAAACGTAAGTTGTAAGAATTAACCCCCCTTAGAAAAAAAAAAAAAAAGTTACCTCATAGCCTTATTAAAAAATAACCTAATAAAAGTGTTTAACTCTTCAGTGGAAAGATTTAAATATTTCACAATCTAAAATAAAGTCCTGCAAGAAAAGAGTTGTTTTGATATGGCACAATTCCAAACAGTAATACCAGGGAAAATACTGCTTAGGAGGTTTTCAGGAAAAAATGTATGTCTGTTGTAAAATAGAAAGATGTGTCATCAAAATATGTATTTTTTTTAACGGTCTGGACTTTTTATTAAGGGAAAATTGTTTGGCCTATTAGTCTTGTCCTTTGTGTTAATGTATTTCTTCCTGGTGTAAGTTTGGGCTTTCTTCATGCATCTGCCCTTGTACAATTGCTGTTTCAAGTTGGAGTGATACCTATAAGGACAAATATTCAAAATAATTACTGCATGTTTGGTCAAATAACAATACTTTTTAGCAAAAATAATGTTTTTGAATGAAGGAAGATACTAATATATTCTCTGCTTTTTTAAGCATGTTCTGATCTAGACCTTTCTGTCATTATTCCATCTTTGTTATACAAAAGGAGGAGGTGAATAACATGATCTTTTTGGCATAGAGACATAGGTCCCAACATCTTCTGGAACAAAATGAAATATTTTAGTGATTTCAGGGCTTTGCCCATATTGTACATCTTTATCAGCATTTAAAATGAATGTTGAACTTGTCAAAATGTTTTTTCAATTTCACATATGTTAAAAAAAAATAAAAATGTTTTTGCCAAAGAACAGATGATAAATGACTCCACTTCAATCACCAATGTTAAAAAAAAATGATTGCTTGGAGTGAATACTGAGCTCTTAAATTAGTTGGTTGCTCAGTACAGTAAACTGGAAATGATATGTGGGAACAGATCACCCTGAAAGCAAGGGGCATATTTTGGAGACTGCAAAATTTCCTTAATCTAGAGCTCCATTTCCTGTCTGCAATTCATATCCCCATGTATCCCCCTCTCTCTTAGTGCAGATTAAATTAAGAAAAAAAGAAAAAGAAAAAAAAATTAACGAGTCTTAGGGCAAATCCTAGTTTAAATTCTTTTTTCCAACATTCGCATGCAACCTCCATTGATTTCCTGCATTCCATGAAAAGTACGGGGGCTTAAAACAGTTGAGAAGAGCATAGAAATCAGTACTTCAGGGTGTAAGGAAATGACAAATTAGGCATATTTATGTCAGTAGATTCTTAAAAGGAATCAGATGTACGGTATACAAAGTTGGTTGTTGATATGAGTGAAATTTTTGCATTTGACGAATTTATGCAGCACTGAAAGTGCTATACAGTAGCGATACAATTGGGCATCTTTCATCACTCTGCAAAGCATCTCTTGAAAGAAGAACCAAGAGACAGATGAGGTTTTGTCATTTTTTTTCAGCTTTGTTGTGTAGTAATATAGAAGTGTTTTTGCCTTTGTGTCTGTGTGTTGAATTGACTGATTTGTGATGGGGTGTGGGAAGTGAGTGTTTCCCTGTCAAGACAGAAGTGTGTTCAGTGGGGTTTTGTTTGTAGTTGGTGTCACTGCCTTCCTGAAGGAACCTGCAGCATTTCTCCTCTCAGCCCTGGGTGGGCTGTGTGCTGGCAGCGAGCAGGGCTCCCTGAGCCTACCAGGAACCAATAGCCAAGGGAAGGAGCAGGAATTATAGCTGAGCATTTTGAATTACAATTTAATCCTTAAAGCATTTTTATTTAAGAGGTTATATAAGTCTGTTCCAGTTTATGTTGTAAAATGCTCTTTGGTTAGAGGATGTGAATCTATCAGGCTTTCTCATTGGGATAAATGCTGAAGAACCTGGTTCAAATCCAGCCTGTATTTTAAGTGACCAAAGCCTGTGTGTAAGGACTGCTTAGTTATCTGTATGAACAAACTAAAAGGCCTAAACTGAGTGACTGGTGGAAAACTGGGCACATCACAAAGCCCAGCAGCTGGCTCTGGCTGTCCCCTCATGTTTTAGTGTTCATAGAAGGGGTGTCAAGACTGATTCACCCTCCTATCTTTGGATGGCCTGTTTAGGTCAAAATAAGAGGCTGTTGCCTTTGTAGTTGCCTCCTATAAATAAATGGGAGATGCAAGTCTCTGATCTGTACTTTTCTATAAGCCCTAGATTTAATGACAGAGGAAAAAGTCCTTTGAATTAAAAAGCTAAAACGGGTTACAGTGGAATATTACCATAAACATAGCATTGTGTATGGTACAGTGATTACTGCATATAAAAAAGCTGTTAAAGAAGAGTAGTCGAGCAAGTTATTGGCACAGTGGTGCTTATTTTTACGCTGCTCTTTGCCATTGTTTTCAAGCTAGGAGCATTTGGCCTTTATTTCATGTAACTTGTGCATACCATAGTTCAAATGCTTTCATTGTGCTTTGCAACCAAACACTATTTCATTTGATTTTATTAAAGACATGTCTGCAGACATACTGTCAGAAGAAAGAGCACAGTGCCCTCTAGTTACAGTTCATTGAAATAGAGAAATGTGCAAGGTCTGTAAAGTTTAGTATCTTGTTACTTTAACATCACAGAATTGTCTCCTTTTCTCTTTTTGTCAAAAAATATAATCAGAAGAAGAAAGCTGAAAAAGACTATAAACAAGGTTCTGTGCTTAGAGACATCTTGACAGTGACTGAATGTCACCATGTAGAAGCATCTCACCACTGTTGCTTTATTTTCTTTTACAAGTTAGAATTTGTATTAACGCAGCCAGTAGACAAGTCATCCTCTACTCATCAACTTTAGGCCTTGATGTGCTTGACTTAAAAGTAGTATTTGTAGCATACTTAATTATATAACCCAGTCTCATTATAGACTGGGCACTGCCATTGCTGTTCTTCACATTGACAGTCTGAATAAATCTCCAGCACAGCAGATGCATGTGGACTGCATGTGTCACACATGGATCACAGCAGGAGTTGGATACCTTGCTATTTAGGAAAGCTTTGTGTTTTTTTTTTTTTTATAGTTTCACAGCAGTCTTGGGTTTTGCTGTTTCAGTCTTTGCCTAGTAGGACTAACCTATTGTCATACACCTGTATGATCGTGCTCTTTAATTATTTGGCTCTTCATTTTTCCTGCCGATGTGAAATAATTGCCAAACAACTACCTGCTAATGTGCCTTATGCATCTGTCCTAAAAACCAATACCGACTAGGAACACAGTTCCTCTGGGAATGCAGGAAAGTACAGTTGCACAAATCTGCGGTCAGTTGTAGCACCTTGATTATGCATTGGTATCTATGTAAAACAAATAATATTTCTAAGAGTACATAGGTGCTATATAAATAAAATTCTAATTTTTCTGGAACAGGATTTCAGTAATAATGTTATAAATAACTAAAAATGAATTATTTTGTTGTTGTAAGCAGGACAACCACAGGAATATAAAATATGCAAAGAAATAACCATAGCTTTAATCGCATATATGTGATTCTGCTTTGTTTAAAATTTTCAATAAGTACTGTGTGGAATGTTTTTATTCTTTTATGTTAAAAAATTGTAAGAAGCAGTTATTGTTCCTAGCTGGAAAAACAGACATGAGACCTAAAAAGAAATTTCAAGAGTATTTTTATTGATCCCTTTTCTTTGGTGAAGTAGCAAGGTGACACACAATTATTCTTTCCTAAAGCATCATTAATAACTTAGGCTTCTGATGAAATATTATATAAATAAACAGTGTTTTGAAGCAGACATTTTTTTCTTACATATATGTTTTTCCTAGTTTTCTCAAGCTCTAACCATCTTGCATCAGCATATTGTCACCAATTAAAGCAATTTATATGTTCTTAAAGGTCAGAACTAATGCTTCACAACATTCCCCTATGTAAGGGATGAAGTGTTGAGAGCGACTCTTAAGATGGGCAGTTCAGAATGAAGGGATGAAAAGGATGCTTAGTAACTCTAGAACGAGGGCTTTTCTAGTTTTCCCAGCTAGTACTGTCTTGTGTTGTACAGAAAGCACTCTAATAACCTTTTGTGTCCATGGAGAACCTTTCCATGGTCCAAACAGTAACACATACTGTATACAGAAAAATTGTCATTTTGTGTTCCGTTGATATTTACAGAAAGAGAAGAAGTCTTTATCAGTGTTGTCTTTTGAGTTTTAGCAAACTAGCTGGAGCTATCAATGCAGCCTATAACCACTGCTTGCTTTCCTATTTTTGTGTTGCTGAAATTTGCCGTGAAGCAGAGTGTGTTCTTTTTCAGTTCTCTGTGAGTAAGGCCCTTTTTGTTTCTTTGGTGAAGATCTGCTAGTTGTCAACATAAATTCAGCAGAGACCTGGCAGAAATACACGCCAGTCCAACTACCATTATTGTGATTTAAACTGATGACTGAAGAATTGTAATGAGCACAGCTCTGCTGAATAGTTCTGCCACTTTAATGATCTCACCAGACTTGCAAAAAAGAGTGTGAGCTGATATAATAAATGGAAGCAAGAATTTCATCTTATTCTTGTGTCTATATACTGATTACTTCATAAAAAGATTGAGAAGAGGTGGTTACTCAGTTCATTTAAGGTGAGGGAAAATGAAAACGCAGTTAAAAATCCACATAGCACATGGTAATCCCCATGGTCACTCCAGCAGCAGTAAATCCTTTCTCAAGACAATGGAGCTGGTTTGTTTGGAATCTATACTAGGTGCTACTGCAACACAGTAGAAAATAACTGTTTTCTGCATGTGGTACCCCAAGCACAACAGAGCCACTTAAGCACAATGGTAAACAGTCACATTAAATAGATGGGTCAGGTCTTGCTGTGCAAACGCTTCCTGAATTCAGCATCTCTTCTTACCAGGGATGTTTTTCCTTTGGGGTGGGTGGGTGGAGGGGGGGAGGAGAGAGAAGGGGTACAGTTATGGGTACCAAGACTCGACTTTCATCTCTTGTACCACTGAAACCATCTTCTGATATGCAGTCAGGAATATTATTCTGCAGTGTTTCATATGATAACAGAATGCAAAATTAAATGAAAGTGATATTTTCTTAATAATCATTGAGAGCTAAAGGAGTTTTCTTGAAATCAGTTGCATCACTCTATTATAGAACTAAGAAATACTACGCTTATGAGTTTCTTGAGATACAGTTTTTCAAAGACAAAGGTAAGTTGGAGCATGTAGTCATTAGAGAATTTTAAAGATGGGTTAGAGTCAGAGGATTTAACCCTATTTTTTATTTATTTTTTTCTACTTCAGAGGTTCAACATGCTGTGAAGATTCCTGTGCTGATTGGGTCTGGAGTGACTATGGAGAATGTCAAGAATTACGTGGATGCAAATGCTCTAATAATTGGTTCGTATTTCAAGAAAGGAGGTTATTGGGCAAACAGTGTTGATCCTGAGCGAGTAAAGAAATTTATGGATCACATAAGTAAACTGAGAGAATGAGTTTGTCAAACAGTATTCTTTTTGTGTGTATACAAATGCAGTATGATATATCGCACTGAATTAAAGCACAAATGTACACTTTAGTGGCTAATAACTTTAAATTAAAACGCACATCATCTCCATAACTAACTGGGGAACGTGGTGACACTTTACAATGAACTGGTGCTATGATGTTTGTTCCTAGGCAGCAGAATTCTGTAGCACTCAAAGCCACTGCCAAGACAAAACCAGCTCTCCAAAGGCTTTTATAATATATTCTCTCCTATATGCAAAGTGCTTATGGAGTTTAAGAAATTGTAGTAAATACTGATTGCAGGATGAGCTGAGTTTTGCTTTGCATGTGAGTACAATAGGACACCCTAAGTTTACAGCTACCAGTATTGTAAATTGGACAAGTTAATTAGCCTTTCAGTTTCCCATCTGTAAAATGATGATAATAGTACCTACATCACAGGGGGGTTGTAAGACATAATAAATGGATGAATGTACAGCACTTTCATCTCCTCAAATGAAGGGCTCTATTAAAGTTCAAGATCATTATTTTTTCATTAGAATTGTGCATTTATTACAAAAATGTAATAATTGTATACCATACAAAAATTTAAGATAATTGGGAAATTGATTTACTTACAATACTTATTAGAGAATAAATGTAAATATTTAATTACATTTTAAGTAGAGTTGGAATTTAGTCAAAATGTTTTTGCAAAAATTGGAAACTTTATTAAAGGCTTATTGTTATTTTCCAGCAAGCTCCTACAGCTTTGTACCTCTTCAGACTAGTATTAGTGATGTTTAAAACTGCCAGGTTCCTTCCAATACGCAAGTTATAGTTATGATGGAATTCTTTCTACCAAAACTGACAGGGAAACATGGATTTTCATTTTTTCCTCTAAAATGTAGAGGAAAAATGTGATGATCTATCTATATTGTTAAAGGTACCCCTTAAATTTAATCTTTTAGCTGTAAGGAATACAAAACAAAGAAAAAACAGAACAACAGAAACACAGCAATGAATACCTGTTGTGTCATGGCTGTATAAAATGTGGACATATGTTTTCATTCCTTGGGATTGCAAGCTAAGTTTACCCTCTGGGATCTCTCTCCTGACATGTATGCATCAGGCTTCTGCTGATGCTAATGAAAGTTATATTGTACATATCAAAGCGAGCATACAAACATATTTCTTCTGTCAGCTGGCAGAGTGCCCATGCTTCTCTGAACAAAAGATACATCCTCCTTCCAAAGACAAAAGAGATTTTTTCAAGAAATTTAGCTTCATTAACAGAATGGTGATTCTAAAACATCACAGCATGAGATCAAGTCTTCTCTTTAGGTTCCCTTTTTTTGGACTAGTCTGTCTCCCACATGACTCCCATTAAAAGCAGACATAACTTTAGACATAACGTTGACCTCCTAGAGAAGGGGTTGTTTAGACCCTATAACAACCTTGGCATTCTTCTGCTTATATCCCTTTTCCTTCTAAGTATGCTGACAAAGTTTCAATCTATAAAAATCCTTTCAGGTGTCTCTTTATTGTGGGCAGCACTACTTTTTCAAAGTCCACATTTATACATGTGATTTAATGTCCTGAGTATTTGGACTTCCATCACAAACAATGGTTCCATCCCAAACAATGTCCAGAAAGTAGGAGCATTCAAGGATTTATATATATTTTTCCTCTACACACTCATTCACCATTAGCATATTTTGATGTATTTATCAAGTAAACCATTGATCTGGTTTAACTGATAAGTTCTTAGCATAACTAATCAGTTCCATCTTATGGCCTCTTTATTATGAAAAATGCCACATTAAAAAAAAAAATAAAGAAAGATTTAGATATTAGTAATATCAGTGTGCTTAAATTGACACATTTTCCACTTTTGTGTATTTAGGACTGTTGTCAGGCCTTTCACAGGTCTGATCATTGCCTAGAAGACTTAGTGATTGTTGTACCAACAAATATTTTCTAATACAGTTGCCACCAACTTCATTTTCACTCAACCTGTAAGCTAGAAAGGCTGGTGTGTAAGCAATGAACATTTGCCGGTGCTTTCATGCCATAAGCAAACACTGTCAAGTAGTCAGTTGAAAACTACAACCAATATACTAATAAGCATCTTTCTGTGATGATAATTATTTTTAAGAAACTGAATGAGTTGCCAAAATCACATTCATTTCTTTATGAAAATATAATGTGTTACCAGAATGCTTGTTGGCTTGGTTTCTACGCATTCGTGTCCTAAAACTGCAGTGACTGGGACTCTGAGGGGCCTTAAGCTGAATAAAAGGACTGATAAGTGAGAACTACTTCATTTAGACCTTGCTTATAGTACTGAAGTAATGCCATACACAGTCTTTGCATGACAAAACCTTAATGAGTTGGTGTAATACCTCAAAACATGCAATGAATACTGTAGACAGCACTTTCACTGTCAGTATTTCATTTAACACCACTGTAACACTTTACAGAAGGAACAGGCTGTAATTTGGACCTGTATTATTACATATAAACTCTAAGTGAAGAATTTAGGGACCAGAAGCAAAGGAAAGCTGATTTTAAAGCCTGGAAATGTGATTGATCACCAGTTCTCTATCATTCTTTGTGCTGAAAGTATTTGTCTAGCAGCATTAAGCATCTGCTTGCCTGTTTCACACAGATGCTGTAAATAGAATTTGACCTTTTGTTCAGAAAGTGTTTGAATATTTAATGTAAAAAATATTAAGTTATCAGGCAGTCTCTTTTGGGAAGAGTGTTGAATTTTTATACAGCCCAAGTTCTTGACGTACTTTGGAGCATGAATAACTTTAGAGCAGAACAAAGGAGGCAGTGCTAATGTGTAGTAACTCCAGAAGTAAATAACAGCTGTTCAAGAAGACTTCTATTAAATACATATTAATTAATTTGAAGTGCATCACTTAAATATGTGAAGAGATTATCTTGTGTTAATTTACATTAAAACACACAGCACTTGTTAGCCTCATTACAGTATCCTAAGTGTATCCTAAGCTATCACCTCATCCTACATTGAATGTTTTGTTGGGTGTTGATTGCTTTCGATTTGCCCTTTTAAAATGTCAGATAGTGGCCTCCCTTTCTTGTTAGATTTCTTCTTTCTCACACATTTTGCTCTTGCCTAGTTACTACACTTACTTGTGTCCATTATGTGCTGAGCAGGAAAGAACAGATTGTGAAAATGTAATAGAAGTTACCCACAGCTCAGTTCCCTTATGTGCCCACCCAAATGTCATGCATGGTTCTCACTGTTGACTTATGAACTAGCATTACTTTTTTTAGTGTTATTAATCACTAATGGACCTAATAAGATAAATGTTTTGTTTTGTTTCAACCTATTTCAGTGGTGAAAATACTTAGGCTTGTAAGATTTACAGATAATGTCTAGAGTTTTTCTTCCCTGTGTTATCTAGGCAGCTGGTCCAGCTGCTGAGCTGTTCTTTGTGTTACTAGAATGTCACCTAATTCTTTTGACTCCCTGGTTACAAGTTGGATTTCTTGTTTTTATTTTTAAGTTCTTGTTTCCTGCACCTATCCTAGCAAAATTCTCACTGACAGAAAACCAAGGAATGTAAAGGACTTGCAAGCTGAAAGGAGAAGGAAACTAAAATTTTTGGCTGTAGCAAAATCTTGACGTCCATGACAAATTGCTACAGAGCATGATTCTCTCAAGAGAAGTGAATGGGGATGTTTATTCCTCTTGACTGTAGTTTCAGGTTGTTTGCTGCCTCTTCAGTTAAGATTTCATGCGTTTGCACCTGGACTATGTTTCCAAGATCATCTCTGCTGGTATGTGTGCTTAGGGAGACATGTTTTGCTAAATGAAAGCTGAAGTTTTCCAGGATAATTATGGCAATAAGAAGTGATATCTGTAGTGAAATCTGGGCTTGGAATTCATTGCCCTTTGGTTTAGGAGCATATTTAGAGATGGTATATATGTCTTCACAAATAAACCACTAAAGATTTGCATTACAAAAGCTTCACTTTCAGCACCTTTGCCCTAACATCCAGGCACTGTTTACTATGCTGAAGCAATTTCTGCTCTATAAACTAGAGACGGGGAGAATTGGTTTTAGCTTGTGTGATGTTATAAGCGTGACATCCCAGAGCTGGCATTGTATGTGTCGTAAAGACAAAGAAGTGGTACTTAGATGTTGAGTTTAGAAACAGAACTGCCTCTCTTGGTTTTGTTTGTTTGTTTTGCTTTTGTTTGTTTTCTTATGCATTTGCAATGCTAATCTGTGAAGCCTAAATGATAAAATGTTCAGAAAGGGTGAAGAACTGGGCTTAGATATTCTTTTTGTGGCCTAATAAATATGCCATGCTGTATAGTAGAATTGAACCTCCCTCCCACTCCATTTTATGGTCCCTGCTGCAGAAATACTGTCAGAATTTTAAATCCTTCTGAGAGATACTGAACTGGGTTTCCTCCGTAGAGATGTCAGGGAAAGTTACCCAATTAATTCCTTGTTTTTATAACAACCAGTGCTTGTACTGGGGTTTGTTTGTGTTGAGGTATCATGGAACTTTACTCCATTTGTTTCTACTCTTAATCATCATTATGACAACTAATGACAACTGTTATGTGATCCTTTGAACACTTGTTCACATTCAGAGAACTGTTGTATACCTGCAGTGAAAAGAGACAATGGAGGCAGCAGGTAAAATGAAAGTAAGGCTAAAAGGTTTTTGGAGAAATGCTGAGGCAAATACATGCTTCCCCCCCCCCTTCCCCCCCCCCCCTTTTTTTTTTTTTAAACCCTCATTATTTAAAAATGCATAGATAACTGTGGGGGGGGGGTGAGAGTGACACTTCTGCAATACAAACAGGGAAGTCCCTCATATGAGGCAAAAGGTTTGTAATTCACAACATACTTTGTCTCTTTCCATATAGTTTGAAGCTTCAGAAGCAGTAAGGTAGTAAAGGTAAGGAGGGCCTGGAGTGTTGCTTGTTAAACACTTGAGAGTGTGCAAAGGTGTAAGGTTAATTTTCATGATTAAAAATTTATCGATTTTATTAAGAGATGGGTTTCTTTCAAGATGTCACAAAGTGATTTCACTGATTTGGGCTGAAACTGCTACTCACTTTCTGCATTTTAACTTCCTTCTTTCCTGTCACTGTCAAGTTTTCACTGTTTCACAAAGTAAATTGAGTGTCAGACAGCAAGCCTTATGTTTCACGACTTCTTTTTTCCAGTGGAAATCACTCTCTGAAATGAATGGGAGAGAGATGCTGCTTGATTGAGTGCAATGTTGATTTACTCGGTGTTCCTCTGCTATTAAATCCGTTGTAGCTATTTAATTGTTTTTGAAAACATCTTTGCTGGTAGCAGCAGAATGATGAACAGATGAAAATTTCAAGAAAAAGAGGTGACAAGAGGGTACACAACCCATTTTCTTTAAAAGAAGCACAGGTTAGAATTAGTACCAGGTTAAGCAGAAGAAATTCCTATTTTGTCTGTTATCCATAGTTCTTGAATCCTTCTCCATTGATTCATCTCTCTTTGATCTCCCTTTTGAATATTAAAATGCATGTGCAACTTCTTTTGTCCTGCTGCCTTTGCAAAGGAAGATGGAATATCTAATGTAGGGGGTAGGAGCTGATGAATCTGCTGGTGTTTAGGACCTTTTTATTGCTTTGCAAACAGCATTAAGTGTAAAAGTGTAAGTTCAGTGTAAAATAAACTTTAAATATTTAAATTTGCCAAATTGGACATGAAATTAAGTGTTCAAGATGGTAGTTAGACTTGGAATTGTTTGACTTTGTGATGTAGCTAGTGTATTGGCTGTGCCATGTCTTACTGCTATCAGAATGAGGTCACAAAACAGAGGAGATTAAAAACATGTTTCATACAAATGTAGGAGGAATCCCAAATTCATCAGTAAACAAGGACAAAAAGGAAGGCAGTACATTAAGGGCAAGAAAAGATGCTTAAGTTTCCTGCAGTTCCTGCATCATTGTTTATTCCAGCTTCCTGCTTTTTCATTTTGCTTCTCAAGCCTTTCTTGTGCATATACATAGATTATAGTATACAGAAGACTAAGAATAAGCTGAAGGCAGAAAATGACTTAATGAAGACATTCTTGTGATAGAGAAAAGATTCTGTTGTCCACAGATGCGCAAAGAAAAATAGAAAAGCAGCTGCCCTTAGAAATGGAGTAAAAGTAGTAATAAGTGCTACGTCATGATGCTTTAGTCAAAATCTGAACTGTTGAATGTCTTTCCATGAGAGAATCTGTACTTTTGTACAGGCACATAACCAAGAGGAGAAACAATACGCTTCTGCTGGAAAAATACTGATGGTCTCATGTCTTAGATACTGTTCTGAATAGCGCTGAATTTTTGCTCAACTTTCAGCTGGAGAATAAGGATAAAAGGGAATAGCTTTCAACTGTTCTGTTATGAATGACAGTATTAATAACCAATTTCTTGTCAAAAACATTGGTTTCCTCAAGACCAAGCTTTAGATGTATAATCATGCTCTGGCATCTTCCAGAGAAAAATTCTGAAGGGCACAAAGGCCCCATGTCACTAGCTTCCTTCTCTCCTCTGTAGTCAGTTTGTTTTCTGAAAGCCTTTGGACAGAGTCAGCAGAAAGGTAATGAAAGAAACTTATGTGGCTATTGTTTGACAGGTGAGATGAAGTGGAGGTCAGATACAGCAATCAAGGGGAGGTTTTCTGGGTCTCCTGGCCTGCAGAATTAAAAAGTAAAACAAAAAATAACCACACAAACAAAAAAACAGGTCTGTAGTTGGTCAATAATGAGTTATCATATTAGAGTACCCACACCACAGCCGTGAGGTGGTGAGTACTGGAGTTTTGATAAATGGAGATGGCTTATTTTACTCTGCAATAGGCCCCCATGCAATTTTGCTCTTCTGTGAAAACTGTCAACTGAAGCATTAATGAGAGCAAGTGCAGCTGGTGGCATTTGGGCTGGGAAAATTGGTTTGTAATACTTTACTAATAGTAATTTGGGAACTTAAATAATTTTGACTAATATTTCAGTTGAGCACTGAAAACCTTCAAGTTTCTGGAAATAAGAGTTGTTTTGTTTCATTTTTTATACAGTCTTTGTCAGAGGATTCCTCTGAAGCACTAGCCATGGCTGCAGCGACATATGTGGTGAAATAGATCAGTGGTCCAATCTGCTGTGACAACTCCTATGTAACTAAAAATAGGAAAAATAGAAGAGAAAATTTGTAGGGCTGGTAGTGGCTTGTATTTTTCAATAATTTATCAAGATTCGAGAGCACAGATTTCCTTTGGGAAATATTAGTTCTTAGGTTTACAAAGTGCCTCAGTTGTAAATACCCATAAAAATGACAATTTGGTAGGTCGTATTTATTCTTAAGCGGGTCAAAGGACATTAGCGTATTCCTCCTATATAAATCTGTCAAGTACAGAATTTCTTTATGTTCCCAAATCACAAAAGCGCCTCTTACAGTCAAGGAGAAAATGTCATATTATTGCCAATCAAGGACAACAAGCAAGCATATCGATCTTTACCCAATAACTTTTGCCCTGCTTGCTAAGTTTTTATCACTGTAACTGGACATATCAAGGGACTGGATTTAATATATACATATAGTGCTGATTTATTACAGGAGGAGAAATACAGTCTGGCCTTACTCCTCGCTCAATATTTTAACAGTTATTTTGTCCCTTGCATGGAAGCTGGCTATGACTTTTCCTACAGATAAGGTGCATAACTTTCAGAGATCCCTGGATGTGCACAAATCTTCAGCTTCCATAGGTATGGCAAGTGTTACATGTGCACGTGCATTCTGCGTGTGGTGGTCTTAGTCTTGAGTCTTGATTTTAAGAGCTTGTATATGTGCAAGTCTGTAGAGGGGTTGCTATTTGTTTTGTAGTGGCATAAATCAGAATTTTTCTGGGGAGAGGAGAGATGAGATCAGAGAGCACACAGATGTAAAGGCATGAGCCTGGTCTCGGGCTGTGCTGGCCCTCATTTCGTTATGTGGGACTGCGTATGTAAAGCCTTATGTAAAGGGGCTGTTTACCAGCCATAGGTACTAGAATGTAGCAGCATGCTAGCATTGTCCTTCTTGGTCCTTCTGTTAGTGAAGCTTCATGTTTTTTGTCACTTTTTATTGGTAACTGCAGAGGATTTGGCCTATTCCACCCACAAAGCATTTCTGAAAAGTGAAGGACAGAAAAACTCACAAAAAATAAAACACACAACTGAAGGGAAGGATCTTCACCACAGAATTGTGGAACAGTTGAGGTTGGAAGGAGCATCATTTAGTCCAACCTGGCTCAAAGCAGAGTCAACTTGAACAGAGTACTCAGGATCTTCTCACAACAGGTTTTGAATATCTGCAAGGTAGGAGACTCCACCACCTCTCTGGACAACTTGTTCCAGTGCTTCAGTCTTCGAGGATAAGCTTCTGAGTTAGAAACAGGCTATGTAAGTCAGCAGAAGCATTTATCTGCTCATTTTTTTATGATAAATGTATGAAGTCAGTATCCTCAAGAGCAGCTAGCTCTCCTCTGTTGTTTTATGGCTAGGCAGTTCTGCTGCTTTTTTCTTTTTCTTTTTAATATCTGGGCAAAAGGCATGAGTTTTGGTTGTTCTTTGGCTTCTTAAGAAAGCAACCCCTCTGTGGAATAAATGGGTGCAGAAGTAGCTGATGGATTTCTCATTCATGTTCAAAATAATGTGGAGAGAGCTAGTAAGGTGATACCCCACTTTATTTTTCAATGGAGCAAGTAGAGGGACTTGTGTTGAGTTTCCCCAGATGTGTCCTTCCCCTGCCAGAAATTTTGTCAAGAGCTTATCTTCAAGGACTGTGTAAGTTAGTCAAGTTTCCAGGTGTTTAGTAATCCCAGATTTTCCTCGTCATGTGAGCAGATCGTTTCTACAGTGCACGTATCACAAATCTGACATTGGAAGTGCCCACAGCACTGCACGTGGTGTGCACACTCACAATAAATGAGACGTGGTCGGGGTTTCTGTGCATGTGCTCTACTGTTTAGTTTCACAAGCACAACAAATTGGATGTGTCGCAGATATTTTGTGTTTCCTATGCATGTTCAAACCATCTGTGCAACACATGTACCACAGGTCTGACGATGCTTTAAGGGTTGGACATGATGCCTACATGACACAGCTCCTGGTGATACATTTCAGGATAGGAAATTTAGAACAGGATAATGGAGAGCACAGAAATAACGCCTTTCACTGGGACCCTCTAGGAAGAATGCTCCCATTAGAAGAAGCTGATTTTTGGTTCTTCCATCTCTTGACTTGAGAGGTAACTATACAGTAAGTCTTATCCTGTTTTCCATGTGCTTTGCTACTGCACAAGTTTTGAAAGGATCTCAAACACGGTGGTTTTTGATTTGGAGGGAAGGGAGTGTCTTGGCTAGAACATATTCTGTTCACCTTTGTTAATATAAGCCAGAAGAGGGGAGAGACAGAGTGAGCAAGCTGGTAGTAAAGAGACAGGGAAATATGACCCAGGGTGCCTGTTACCTGTTTCCTGGGTCAGGTGGAAATGTAGAGCTTTGTCAGCCTTCTTCAAATCATCTTGCAGAATCAGGCCCAGAACTGAGAAAGTTACGCTGATCCCGTGAAATTCTCACCTTTCCGGCTAAGTACAGAAAGCTGTACTTGCTAGATCAGTGATGAATCATGACTTCCTTCCCTCCAAAGAGCCTTGGGCTTTTTCTCCCCTCCAAACATTTAACTTACTTGCAGGGCTGACAGAAAAGCAGTAGACTTTTTTTTCAAATATCCATTTGCCTTCCCATTTATCTACTTTGATCTAAAATATAGAACCTGATGGATGCCCTAGGTAAATCAAACATTTTCTGTCTGCCAAAACGGTTTTGCAAATGCTTATTTCATGCCATTACCATTTTTCTGTTTCTAGTAGTAAATCAAAAAGTATCACCCATTCATCCACTTTAAAAGTAATGCCTTTTCTTTGCATAATTACACATACCCAGTGGAGATCTGTATGCACAGTAAATCTATTCCTTTAAAAGGTTTCGCCTTAAGTACCACAGTGACATAAATTGGTGTAGAGCAAATTTATTTATTTAATAGGTTTATTCTTTTAACTGATCTGGTAACTGTTATACTTCCATTGTTTGATTTGGGTGGGGAAGGCTTTTAATAACGTATCAGATTTAATTCTGCAGCAGATGTTTATGTAATAAGGTCTTACTCTTTACAGGATTTGTAGTAATTGATCTGTATGTGTAATTTATTCTCACTACAAGTTTGTTCTTAACTGGTGTTCAGGGGGTCTTCACTGTGTCTCTAGTAGATCCTTGAGAATTAAATAGTTTAACAAATGTAATGAGCAAACCTGAAAGAAGTACAAATAGGGAATTGTATGTATTTGGACATTACCTCACCAAATGCATAAGTAACATAAATTTGGTATTAAAAGTGAGAAATTGCCACGAACAAATGTATTCTGGTAACAAGCACCCTGGACAGTATTTTGGCAAAGTAAAAATTTTAAAAATGGATCTCTTCATCATTCTCATGTAAACTTGTTCATTTTTATCAGTCATGCTTGTAGCTCTCAGGGGTGTAAAACCTAAAGCAGACAAGCCCAGCTGGTGGGATCCTGAGAGTGAAATGAATTTTTTTTTAGCAGATCCAAGTTGATTTTTAGGCTTAATAGAGTTATTTTTGATTTCCCTGTGAGTGAAATTGTAAGAAGCATATTTAAATAAATAAATAAAATAGGGAACTTTACCAGAACAACAAAGGTAGCAAAACACCAGAGCCTAATTGTAGCTGAGCACATAAACATATCCTGAGTGCATTTGAAATTGTGGTTACAGTGCACTCCTGCAAATATTTACATAGACGTTCAATTTAATGCACACAGAAGTCTTGAGACATGCACTGAGTCTAAGAATATACAAGATTGTAGGTTAGGTTGTGACATGAGTTAAGTCATGGAGAACTGAACAAAACTTGTAGTGTAACTGTTTTTCTGTGGATGTACTTTCTGTGGCACTGGAAGTGAAACTGAAACTTCAGTTGGCTGCATTTATTTAGGTTATGCATTAAAAACACGCAAAACATTCTGGGGAGAGGATGGTTCACAGTAAAGTTTCAAGTCTTGTATCTCAGTTAATTAGGGTAATTTTATGAATATAATCAAAATATTCAACCCTATGATTTTTCACTATTCATTTCAAAATGTTACAGCTTCACAGCAGTATTGGAAAGAGTAACAAATGCTGGGAAGGAAGGTGGTGGCGTGGGGAAGCAGGGGAAATACCCCATGTGAGTGTTAAGGAGCAGATTCAGTAGTGGTGTGTTGACTTTGTCTGTTTTACGTATTCTGAATATCTGCCTGATTCTTGTTTTAGACCAATTCTAGCCATTGCATTTCATGCCTAATACTGCTGTGTTACGTGTCGTGGTTTAACCCGGCCGGCAGCTAAACACCACGCAGCCGTTCGCTCACCCTCCCCCCTCCCTCTCTGGGACGGGGGAGAGAAATGGAAAGTGAAGCCCGTGAGTTGAGATAAAGACAGTTTAATAAGACAGGAAAATAATAATAACAAAATAATAATAACAATAATAACAATAATAATAATATGGTGATAATAGGGAAATAATATGTACAAACAAGTGATGCACAATGCAATTGCTCACCACTCGCTGACCGATGCCCAGCCTAACCCCGAGCAGTCCGGCCCCCTTCCCCCGGCTAGCCACCCCTATATATTGTTTAGCATGACGTCAGATGGTATGGAATACCCCTTTGGCTAGTTTGGGTCACCTGTCCGGGGTCTGTCCCCTCCCAGCTCTTACTGCACCCCCAGCCTGCCCGTTGGCAGGACAGAGCAAAAGGCTGAGATGTCCTTGGCTTAGTATAAGCACTGCTCTGCAACAATTAAAGCATCGGGGTGTTATCAGCACTCTTCTCATCCTAAGCCAAAACACAGCATTCCACCAGCTACTAGGAAGAAAATTAATTCTGTGCTAACTGAAACCAGGACATTACGGTAAATCACAGGTTCTCTTTAGTGTTTAGGTGTATGCGTAAATATGCATGCAGCCTAGCCCAGCTGTTTCAGCGAACCTGAGCAACATATTTCCAGAGAGATGCATACACTGAGTAGGAAGAAAAAACACTTTTAGCTAGTTTATAGTTGTTCCTGATAATTTTAGTGGCAGGATTGTGTGATCTTTTTGCTTGTGATAGGAGAGACTGTCTTAGTAAGTGACAAAGATGCCTCTTTGAATCCTGTGTCCAAGAATGCGGTCAGGGGAGCTGCTAACTGGGAGCACTGGGGGCTGCAGCCTCCCCTGATGGAAACAGCCTCCCCTCTGTTATGGGGTTGGGAATCAGAGGAGCCACCTTAAAGGGTGAGAGAGTACCTCAGCTTCCAGACTGGCTCAATCTTTGTCTTCCCATGCTGTTTGCATCGATGCTAATCAATGTTAATTATGGTAGTGGGGCTTGTGATGTACTCATTATAAGACCCATCCTACTTTTCTGTGCTTCTACAGTCTGTAACACAATAGAGCCCTGATTGGGGTTCCCTAGATGCTACAAATAGTAATACAAGTAGTTGTTATGAATACATGGTTCATGGTGCAAGACTACCAAGCCCAGTTCCTGCAGCCTACTGAAGCATTGCTTGGCGTTTCTGTCCACGTCACCCGGTATGCCATAGTGAGCGATGTGCCTAATAGCTGGGACATCAGTGCAGGAAGCCATTTGAGCTTGTGTGTGTTTAAGTAGGCGCTTGTTTTTAAGCTTGCACTTGTATTTGTGGTTGTTGGTGTAAATATACTTGAAGTTAAGCCCGTGCTTTAACACTTGTTTGACTCAAGATCCTTATTCCACTAGGTTCCCATTGCACTACCGCTCCGTTAACAGTGCCAAAAGCTGATGGCCACTGCGGGGTGGTGTGCCAGGATATTTGTTTCTTTCTCAAGTCGGAGGTTAGGTACAAGAGCTGGGAGATGCTTCCAGCTTAGAGCTGAGCTAGTTGCATGCAGGTTGTAGCATGGGTGCCCACCTCCTGCTGGGCCCAGAGCAGGTGGAAGCCAGGAGCCGGGAGCTGGCACTTCCCCTTCTCAAGGGCCTGCAGTCACCTTCCTGGCCGCCGTTGCTCCATGCTGGGCACCCTGGTACTGAGCTGCTCTCTGACAGGCACAGACCCTGTGATGGATTTGGTTCAGTTGGGCTGTTAGCCTCGCTGTGAATTTCAGAGCTACTGTTTATATGCATTAATTGGTTTAAATAATACTATTAAGCCCTTGACTCTGCAGTCCCAGGTGTTACCCTCTTGAATTCCAGTGACTGAAACAGACTCATAAATCTTTATCAAAGAAAGTTTTCCACAAACAGACCCTTATTGCTTGTTTGTTTTTGTTTTGTTTTGTTTTTTCTTATATATATATATATATATATATATAAAGGTATACTGGTTCTACTCCCATTTTTTTTTCCTTCCCACTTCCCATCCACTTCCCACTGGATGGCATGCCTGGTTCATAGTTACCTGTGTGTGGTTTAGGTGATTCAATTTAACTCTCTCATTTAACTCTCTCTCAAACTAACTCTCATTAGTTGTCTGTTCCATACAGCAGTGTGCTTACCAAGCTTGTGTAACAAAAATGGTTTAAATTGTTAATGTCTGTTACCTCTCTTGACTGTCTATGTTGTTTTTAAAAGGAATTTGAGTCAGTGTTGAGTTGTTTCTGTGTTTGTAATTAACTTAAAATATTTAGTATAGTAGCTAGATTTTTCCCTGTTAACAACTGTGCTTTACTGAAATTTCATGATCTACAGCACACCCTAGTGATATCTGGAAATCATGAAGTTAGATCCAGTCAATTTTACTTGCTCTGCGGTGATACAAAACTTAGGAGTCCACTAAGCCAAGTTCACAGAAGTAAATGCCTCCATATCCAAAATGGGAAGAGGTTTAATTCCTTGGCTTATCAACAAAAAGTAGCCTGGTATATTCCTCTGTGGAAAGAGCATCTGTATAATGAGTTCCTTTGGATTTCAATCTGGAGTGTTGGACACATTTTGACAACAGACCATGGGGAAAAGCAGATAGTTGAGAAGAGAGAACAGTTGTTGGGGGGTTTCTTTGAAACTGGAGAGAGCATGGAAGGAGAGATCGGATGTGAATACAAACAGCATGGAGGAAACCTGCAGGCAGTCTTTGCAGGTCAGAAGTCCGAAAGAGCTTTTAGTATTTTATAACCAAAACATTACAAATTATGATAGATATTCAGTTGCTTCTTTTGCAGAAGGTTAGATCACTTGTGTTTTTTTTTCAGATGATGGTACCTCTATTTAGTTTTCAGTGGCTAGCAGGCCCCATGTGACCCTGCACAGGAATGTGTACCTACTCAACTTTTAAGGTGATCTTGCACTCAGTTTCTCCTGGATTAGCATCTGTATTTCACTAATTTGATTTCTTCTTAACTGAATGCACAGAATGCTAAGGGTTCTGAATTGGCAGCTTGTTGACCCTCTGAGAGCATGAGAAGAGAAAGCAAGGTTGAGAAGGACTCTAAGGTGTTTATTTATATAGCCAAGAAGGAAAGCAAATATTTATTGGAGGTGAAATCGAATTGATAATGTATGGATAACACTGAATGTCAGTGAAAACAGTAAGAGTATCAGAGAAAAGAGTGTAGGTTTTTAAGTTAATGGTTGTTGAAGTTAAACCTCATGAATTCTCAAAGGGAAGCAGAATTCATCAGAGACAAGAGTTAACATTACTGTAACCTCCCAAGGTGTGAAAGCTGGAGAGCATCCATTGCAGATGCTGTCAAGCACTCCAGGAGGCTCGTGCCCAGTCGACTACACCTGTAGACTTGCTGTTGTTACCTCTGTGTGCCTAAGCTCCAAACAGCTAAGCTATCTCAGGAAAAGCAGTAGGGTTGGCCAGGGAGCATTGCATGCCAGCGAATGAGCAGCCCTGAGGCTGTTCTGATTTTCACGAGGGGTCATGAAACCCTGACAAATGCAACGTACCACATCCCGGTACCCTTGACCAGCTTGCAGCTGCAGCTTGGCTCAACTGAAATATCTGCTCCTGTACCGCTGTTAGATCCACAGAGCACTGATTGCCTGTGCAAGGCATGCACGAAAAACCTGTAGTATTTGGGGGAAAGTTTATTCTGAAAGACCTCTGCATTTCACTCTTGTCAGGTAATCCAAACAATAAAGGAAATGAGTGTTTTGTTTTATGTAGATAAAAACAAAAAGTTTGCAATAATTTATGGTATTTATTTAAATGACATGCAAATTACTTTGTGAAACTTAGGGGGGAAAGCGGCACAACTGAAACAGCACAATTGTTTCCAAGAATGCCTTGCATTCATTTCAAATCCACATACAATATTTCATTCATGCTTAATTATTTCCCCCATGCTAGTCTAAGCATTACTAGTTCCCTTTGTCTTTTTGCTTTTGCATGCAGTGTGATTAGCAAAACTGCTTGTGCTCTACCAACTTCTGCACATATGGGGTTTAGCCTCATTGTTTGAGGGGTGGAGCAACAAGCAATATGAACACTCATGCTGCCAAATTTGGCACACATGAGCCCTCCAAAGTATACAGATATCACCCGTTTCATTTAAATCCCTGTCCATATTTTGCATTGCTACCAGAACAGCAACTCCATTGTCTGGGTGTATTATTTGAAGCAGCTTTTCTCCCATTGTTTGTGTACTGTAATCCTTGAGGTTTCTGTAGTCATCATGAGCAGCTTACTTGAAAGAAATCACTTAGCTCTCACAGATCACTCTCTGAACCTGCTGGCAAAGGAACAGGCCATGACTAAAGCATGAGACCTGTGATCTTTCTGAAGAAAATCTCTTCAGTCGAGTTTATAATTTGTTGCTTTCATGGGGCTCTGTTCTCAGGGTTTGGACTCAGTGTTATCTTTTCGTCCCCCATGGATTTTTTTCTACAAGGCATTATGGGAACGTAAGCTGGAAAAAAAAAAAAAAAAAAGAGTAATGCTTGCTGTGGATGTGTACCCTAACAACATTTTACACACATTTCAAATACTGGCAAAGGGAGACATCTACCGTTTGACAGAAATTAAGGATAGTTGTTTATTCTAATTGCGGCAAAATCTTAGCTGTTTATTCTTCCATGGTATAGAGATTGGCATATCCTGCTGTGAGTCTTTTCAATAGACTTGAGAACTTAATGCTTAGGGTAGAATAAAAGGTCCCCTGGAACTTATCACAGAAAAGGAAGGGGCTGCTCAGTTCTTTCCCTTTCTATCATTCAGTCATTTGCATGGTCGGTGCCGTCTGCGCCAGTGGCACTTGCATCTCAGGGCTGTGTGTATGCACACTCTTGTAGGTAAAGGAATTTGGCACAAGCCCCTTATAAATTTTTTGTCCATTAAAGGTCTTGAATGCACATCATTTTACTCCTGAGACAGCTATTTATGAGATTTTGAAGACTGGTTCCCAAAATGAGGCCTGCAGAAAGCCAGCAAAGGGCTTCTTTATAGTTTGTAAAGAATGGGTGTACTCCAGTTCTTTTTGTTTTCAAGGTCTAGATCACATCCTAGAACAACTATAAATACAGTATAAATGCTGCTTTTCATTTAGCTTAGCTATAGCTCTTTAGACAATCTTGTAGCCACCGAGGCATTATGTGATCCCAAATGGTGACACCCTTGTGACTGCAAGTAAAGGAGAGGTAGCTGAAGAGACAGTATTAAAACATAATGTGCTCAACTGTGCCAAGTCTGAAAATTCCATTTTAAGACATTTGAGTATTTCCAAAGGCTTCTGGAAGCTTTGAATCTGGTCTATCATAGTACAGAGGGATTCAAATTCATCTTTCCATCATGTTGCCTCCAAAAAGTCACATGAGAAAACAAAATCAGAGAGTGCAATTGGTGTCAGCTGGCCTCTTCTCTTCCTCCTCAGTGAATCTGAGCCCCTCTCCTCTTGCCTGTCACATTGGCAGAATTCAGACCCAGGAAGGCTTGAGAGAACTGTTCTGTGTTCCCAGAAGAACAGGAAGCTTTGTCCAACAGCTATGTGGATGTCGGGCTCTCTTTCAGCACCTGTGACGTTGGTATAAATTTGGAAGTGAAGTTAGCCATGGACCCTTCACTCTGATGGGACTTATAATCAGTTAAAATTTTACTCTTTGTGTCCCTGAAGTACTGTATATTTATGGCCAGAATTTTATGTAGCCAGACATTTACTATTCTCAGGCTCCACAAGCACTGAGTTACAATATGGGTTGCTTTACTACTGAATAGTATCAACCATGGAAATCTCATTGATGTCATTCCAGACTCCTTCAAATACCATCCTTCCATCCTTGATACTAGAATGCTTTATTCTTACCTGCATTTACTGTACACATTTTAGATCTGATTTTGAACTTTGTCTGCTTTTTGTGCCCTTTAGTTAGAGGTATGGAGAAACCTCAGATATGTAAATTCAGAAGAAAATAAAAAAAGTGGAGGGAAGTGGTGGTAGGAGATTCTCTTATTTAGTTCCTCACAGATATTTTGTGTAGCTCATTTTTACCAGGATTTTCCTTGCACTTCAGTGTTCAGACATGCTATAACATATGAACATAGAAACTAATTTCAGGACACTGACTTTTACATTCATATTCACTGTAGCTTTTTCTGAAAACATTACAAAATGGCTACTCTGTGCCAGTAAATGCAATTATTGAATTAGGCTGCTGAGGAGGAAAAAACAAACAAAAAAAAAAACACCACACAAACACAGCATAAATGATTATTATAGTGAGTCTAGAAGAGCAGAAGATAGGTGTACTGTTTGCAGTTAAGGAAACATACTTTAATTATCTGTAACAGCTTGGATAGCACTAGCTAGCGATGTATACTTTATTCCAAACCACTAGCCTGTATTTTTGGATCATCTTTCAAGAATGAGATGATACGAGGTAATTAATAGTGTTTTGTGACCTTCTGCACCGGTAGTCCATCGTTTTGGCATTGAAACTGATTATGCCCAACTTGTCACTTCATCACTTGCGAGTATGTGCAGAGAGACCAAAGAAGCACCTCTTAGAGCAGCAGTGGAATGATTTAGTTCAAACACACTTCTCCACATTCACCCTGTTTCCTACAAGCTGATGAGGCAAACCTTCTTTTTGCTTAATGTCACATAAGGTACACTGAAAGGCTGTGAAGTGACAGATGTTCTGTAACTTCACTTCATATGCAAAAACCTGTTATATCGTTTATTTGCATTCAATTAGAAGTCAGACCCTGATGAATATCTAATGTAGGAAATGGGGAAAAGATTTGCCATCAAGCATATGCTTTGCTTGTAGTGGATCTCTGTAGCCTCCTATTGTGTCTTCCTGTAGTGAATTGGGTAAAATTGTCATTTTTACTATATTATTTACACCTGCACGCACTGAGATGAAGAGTGCTAATAGGTGAAAATTGGAGTTAGGTTACTGCTTTTCGAATTTCTTTTTACTTTTGTCATTACACAGAGCTCTGGAGAAAGCATGATTCCTTTTAAACAGCCATTCTGTAGCTGCAGAATTTCCCTTACAGGAAAAGCCGGGCTCTGTTCAAGTGCTAATGCATTGCTTTTATTTATTTATTTTCTCTTTCGGTATAGGTTGTGCCTCGTTTTGTGAAGTTCACAATTTCTTGGTAATCCAGAATGTAATATGAAGAAGTTAAAATACTAAGTGTGGTGTTTTCAAGAAGGGAAGATTCAAATTATAATATGAAGAGAAGTAGCAGACTCCTTTAGAACAGATTCTTGTTCCTGTGACCCTTCAGAGCATGCATGTGGTGGTTCTGTATTTATCTAGAGAGAGATACAGGTTGTGTGGAACCCCAGACATTAGACAGAGCTGAGCTGGGAGGAACTGATACAAACCTCTTGCCCTTCCAAGCTTGGATATGGTCAGAAACCTGCTTTGTTACATCTCCTGTCCCCTTTCTTCTCTGTGACCACTCCCTCCCATTGCACATTCTAAGGAATGCACAGAATTTCTTCCATTTTCTTCTTTCCTACGTGCTTTGATGAAATAACATTGTGAATTAAGCCGTCCTCACCAGTATACAAGTTAATGCGTTGGCACAGAAGGGGAATCTCACTGCATGTTTTTAGGTGCTTTACAGACTAAGGCATGTTGATCTATATTACTTGCACATACCTCACGTTTTGTAGATTTGTTTCCTGACATTGTAATAGTGAGAAATTTAGAGATTGCATGGGATAAAAAAGTGCAACTACATGAAACTACAAGTCTGCCACGGACAGTTGCCTAACCCTTGTATTTTCTCAGGGAATCTCTGGCACAGAAGAAAGTTTAGAGAACCAGTGTCTTCAACTATTTTTCCCCCTCCTAACAAGATTAAGTGCCTCAATTTACAAATCTGCCATGGTTTCCCGAGAAGGTAATAGGTATTTCAGATAATTGTATCAGGTATTTCAGGACAATTCCTCCAGCGCTGAGCCTGTTCCTGATGGACATTTTCTCTAGACCCTGTACAGAGCAGGCAGGAAGCCAGAATGAATCAGTCTGTTGGTAGCAACGGCCAATCTCCAGCTGAAATCATTCCTGGCCCCCCTTTGGCCTATCTCCGAGTATGTCAAAAGCTGCAAATTAGGGGATTTTTTTTCCTGTTTCTTTTTAGGAGTACAGAGTTCCTGGTAACCTGAAGAAGAAAAAGGCACAAAACATCCTGCTAAAGGAAATTAAATAGTGAGTGGATGCTGATAAAAGGCAAAGGGAACCAGTATAGGAATAGAAATGCCATCTACTACTTATAAGAGCCTAGCATACTGTGGAAAACACAGTGAGATCCTTGGCAGGATCCAAGCTGCAGCAGGACTTCCTTGAACTGCTCTCACTCTACCACCTCCTAGAATTTAAAAGGCATATGGATGTTTATCTCAGGTACTAGTTATTTCTTCTGTTGAAATGGACATAAACACATGCTGGAATTACAGTGACAGGTATATGTTATTCACAATCCGGTAAGAGACGATACAGCCGGCAGAGCTATCTCTTTCATTCAAGATCATGGTTTCCCAAAGGGCACGTGTGGACCGAACCCCTGAGGTGGCTAGGTGGTCGGGTAGCCACCAGATGGAGCCAGCTGGGCAGTAAACGTGGTCAGGAGAAAATCTCTTGTGGGTCTTACTGCTTCAGTAAGACTAAAAATAGTAGTTTTCTGCATGGTTACATAGCAAAAACTCACAGAACGCTTGGCAGACTGTGTGGTGTGTGGATTCATGTCTGTAGGTTAATGCTCACCAAAAAAACCGGCACACCATCAGATACTGGCTGGTAACTATGTGCAGAATGAAATCTGTGTCCAACTGATTACAGTGGCCAACTCCCATTGATTTTAACAGAGTCAAAATTTCTTGGAGAGTGTACTGTGATTTACAGTACCACTTAGAGGATACATTTTGCACAATTATCTCACATTTTCATTATAGTAACTTCTAGCATAGAAAAAAATTGGCATAATATCTGCTGATGTAGTCCTAATAAATTATTAGTGTTTATCCTTACTTTGAGTTCTGACTTAATAATTCAGTTCAGGATAGACTTATAAAAATTCCCCCCTTCAGTGGTCAGCAGGCTTCATTGCTTTTAATTTTGCTCCTAGGAAAGAAGGGGGAACTTTAGCAAATGTACACGGCATTTTGGTTCTTTGTTCATTTTAGGGATTACATTTGCTTTTTACATCCAAATCATAAAAATCAGGAGCACCAGCAGACCTGTAACATTTTGAGTTGTTAAACAGAGAGTTATTTTATGTGATCATATAAAGCATGGGGAGGTTAAAAAGTCCCCAGTGCAACCACAGGAAAGAGACTAGAATTGTAAGTGATGTGCTTTCCTCTTCGCATCCTGCTTTTTCATCTTCTCAAAGAGGAATTGAGGGGAGATGGCTGACTTTAAATCAGAGATGAAATCGTAGCAAAGACTTAGCTGACAAGAAAACAAAACCCTCACAGTAATCTATTAAAACAGCTTTTTTAACGTTAGGCAGCGTCCTTTTTAGGATTGTGCTGGTGTTCAGGCGCAGCGTGGTGTTTGCAGAGCCCGTACGGGACGGCTGTTGGGCCCTGCCCCAGCCCCCCACGGCTGCGGGTGGTGCCTCAGAGCCTGGCGCCCCGGGCTGCTGCCTGGCCCTGCTGAGCGGGGCACGGAAACACCCGGGGGGGCCTGCTCGCAGCGCGGGTGCCCTGACGGCGTTGTTCTGGCCAGACCCGGGCCTCCTTTTTCCTCAGTAGCTCAGCCGGGGCTGGGGCCGCCCGCTGCTCGGCGCTCCCCCGGGCTCCGCGCTCGCCCTTGACGAAAGCCGGGGCGTCGCCAGGGCCGAGCACAGCCCCGGGCGGCTGCGGCGGGGCGCCGAGGAGAGGGTGGGGAAGGAGGGACCGGGCCTGGGGCTGCTCCGCTCCGCTCCCCGCCCCTCCGCCGGGGTCGCCGCCGCGGGCCGCGCTCCTCCCCCGCCGACGCCTCCTGCGGGCCCGGGGCCGCCGGCCGAGGTAGGGAGCCCGGGGCCGGGAGCCTGAGCGGGCCCGAGGGAGGAGCCGCGGCCGGGGGGGCCCGGGGGGGGCTCGGCGGCCGCACGGCCTCTGCCAGCGGGGCGAGCCTGCGGGGGGGGCTGGGGGAGGTGGGCGCAAGGTGGAGGCGCGGCGGCGGGGCCGGGGCCGGGGCCGGGGCCGGGGCCGGGGCCGGGGCCGGGGCGGGCCCCTGGGGGCTGTGTCACCTCCGTGTCACCGCCGGGCCGCGTCCTTCCGAGCGCCCTTCGCGGCGCAGCGCCCGGCACCGGCTCCGCAGGAGAACTGAAACGCAAAGAAACGCCAGGCGTGGCTGCGGGCGTGCTGTGCTCAGCCTGGCGCGCTGAGTGACTGCGTGTGCTTGGTGCTTTTGCAGGGAGTCGGAGGCAGCATCTGTAAAGCTGGACCGAACCCAGAAGGTACGGCTGTAGCGTGCCGCCCCAGGTGTCTGCAAGGGATCCAGCGCTGCGGCTCAGCGGCTCCCCGAGCGTCTGCCCTTTTTCCTTTCCTTTTGGCTTCAGTGCAGCTAGGTGATGCAAGGGGCCTGTAACTCCTGAATCTGTTCTCTGAAATGGAAAACCGAGCTGGGAAACGAAATCAGTTTCTGCTCAATTGGTAGATTAAAACAGACAATTGGGTAGGGCTGGCGTTTCTTAAGTGATAAGGAACTTGTGGCCAGCCGATACTTAGTCATATAGCAAGCTCCTACACCCTATAGGAACCTGATGCTTCACCTTTGGGTTTCTTTGATCACAAAAAGTTATTTCATGTGTGTTAGAATTACGTTGGTTTAGGAAAAGAAGCCAGTTTGACTGCGGGTGGGTGGGGGACACATTATGGTGCTCTTGCTTGCAGGTGAGCAAGAGGCTGAATTAGGCTGGAAAAAAGGAACAGATGATGCAGGAAAGAAAGGATGGGTAGAAAGTTTTTATTTGTTGGTTAGTGATACCCATGAGGTTGACTATCTGAGGTAACAATCTCATTTTTCAAATGCAGAATTCTTCATTTTTAGGAATATGCTGTGGCAGAACAGGGTGTTTTCAGCTTCTGGTAAATTCTGAGATTCCTGAAGCATTCTGGCATTAAGTCCTCTCAGATGGAGAGCCACAGGTTTGGGTAGATGCTAACCACTGTTGCAGGTCTATCCACCCAGGTAGTTAGAGATTCTCTAGCATTTCATTTGACTTCCAACCAAATATTTAAACCTTAAAATAGTTATACTTTCCTTTATCTCTTCACAAAAACCTGTGTATCCTGTGGCCTAGCCATAAAGCATGCAGTAAGTGCTAGGAAAGTTGAGAGGAAACCAATTGCAAAGCAGCTTTTCAGATGAAGAATAAATTGGCTTTCTGTAAGAGAAAATGTAAGGGAAAGGGAAAATCTGAAGTACTTGCTGAACCTGGCCTTGAGAGCTCATCAAGAGCCCAGCTTGCTTTAGGTGTCAGAAAAACTAGGCTCATGTAGTTAGCTTTGATCCTCAGCAAGATCTGTATTGTGCTGCTCTGTCAGTGCTGCAAAGCCTTCATATTGAAGAACTTTGCATGAGAAATTCTTTGGTTTAGCCCAAAAAGAAGAAGCAAATTCAGCACTCTGGCCATTGTCTGAGGTTGTGCTGAGCTGGTGCAGGACACACTGAAGTCGGTTTCCTTCTCGTTGGGAGAAAGAACTGGATTCTGCACCAGTTACAGGTTTAGAGTGCTGGTGTAAATGTTATTCTGGGTGGAAACTGGTTACTTGTTGCTATGTTAAAAAGAAATACTTTTCTTCTTGTTTTTCAACATTACCAGACTAGTGTGCTTTCTACAAGTTGTTTGTTTTGTTTTTGTTTTCTTGCTGCTCCGGGAAGAACAGAGCAGCCATTTGTTTATTACTTTGAGCTTGGATTTTATTGAGTGACATGATGGAAGCAGAGCGTGTTACTTTGTCACCAACCAACACACCCTGTTACTCTCATACACTGATGTGTCCTAAGCCTGACCAAAAAAAAAAAAAAAGCTACTGTGGTAAAATTAGGAACTGTGATGTTTTATTTGGGCTGGCATAAAGACAAATGAAGTAGTGAGAGGAATGCAACTATTTGACGAATTTCCTGCTGTGTGTCTATGGAGCTGTAGAGCATATTTGCTCCCTTTCCCAAAGAACACGTTTTTGTTCTCTGTCAGCAGTGCTTGGGTACTGCAGACATTCAGATAATTTGGAGCCAGCCATTTTAGTGCAAAAGAAACCTTTCACTTTCACAATAGCTACATTTTAATATGAAAGTCTGTGATAGTGCTTCATGTAAACTTTGCACTGGGGAGAGCTGTTCAAGAAAGACTCACGGTTGGCTCGGGCTGAGGAGCTATGACATGCTGTGTGCGGTAAAATCTGTTCTAGAGACTGGAAAATCAAATGCTTGACTATGAGATGGGGCAAAGTTGCATGTGCAACAATGCCTCTGTGCCTTCGGGGTGTGTGTGATTATATTTTTAATCATGTCATGTGCTTTCTTTCTTTCCTCCTGCAAGACCTTTCCTGATGTGTAGTGCAGAAGGAAAGGTATTTGTGTCAGGAGCAAGCTTGTTCTTACTGTTCAGTGCCGAGTCCTATTGCCTTATTTACTGAACGCTCCTTGGACTCTGCTGTTTGTTTTGAGTTGCATAATTTCTTCTCTTCATGGGTTTTTCTCTGATCCCAGTGCTCTGAAGCACAGTGTTTCACTGGTATTGAGCTTACTTTTGCAATATGAGAGGAGGATATTTTTAGTATCTGTCCTCCTAGTATTAAAGTATTTGTAAAGCTGACAGTATCTTATTGCTGTACCAAACTCAAAACCAAAGATTTATTTTTCAGTGTTTGTTGTTCTTAAACACTGTATGTAAACAGAGCTGTGGTTGAGTTTGGTCATTGTTGTGAGGGATCAGGATTTTTGCAGATAATCTTTTCTAGATTGTAGGTTGGGTGTCTGGAAAATTTAGAATAGTAACTTATTTCTAAGAAGTGTGGTTCAAGTGGCTGCCTTAACAGCACACAACCATTAGTAGCTAAATAAGGGGTAGGATTTTTTTTTTTATTATTATTTTCAGGGAAGCATTCCATTTGTTTGGTTTTTGTTTTGTTTTTTAGCAAAGAATCACAGAATCACACAGAATCTCTAGGTTGGAAGAGACCTCAAGATCATCGAGTCCAACCTCTAACCTAACACTAACAGTCCCCACTAAACCATATCCCTAAGCTCTACATCTAAACGTCTTTTGAAGACTTCCAGGGATGGTGACTCTACCACCTCCCTGGGCAGCCTGTTCCAATGTCTAACAACCCTTTCGGTAAAGAAGTTCTTCCTAACATCCAACCTAAAACTCCCCTGGCGCAACTTAAGCCCATTCCCCCTTGTCCTGTCACCAGGCACGTGGCAGAACAGACCAACCCCCACCTCGCTACAGCCTCCTTTAAGGTACCTGTAGAGAGCGATAAGGTCGCCCCTGAGCCTCCTCTTCTCTAGGCTGAACAAGCCCAGCTCCCTCAGCCGCTCCTCGTAGGACTTGTTCTCCAGACCCCTCACCAGCTTCGTCGCCCTTCTCTGGACCCGCTCAAGCCCCTCGATGTCCTTCTTGTAGCGAGGGGCCCAAAACTGAACACAGTACTCGAAGCTATAGTATCTCTTCATCTAGTCTCCTGTCTTGCTCACTGTACTTGCTGATACCTGCAGCACTGTGCCTTATGTGTTCTTTAATATGTAATGTGCAGTAATTCCAAAAGCATGCCTATACCAGTAATAATTTAACTAGGTAATGTTTGGTGCATTACCTGCAGCACTTTCTGCTTTGCGCAGCATCTCCTGGCTCCTGCTGAGTTTCCTGTGGCCCATGGTAACTTCCACTTGGGAAAGCAGAATGCCCTGGTAGGGTTGCCAGATCCCTCTGGTCACAGTCCCACCCTGCCGTACACACACATCCCTTGTTTCTGGTGCATCCTGTTTATTCCCAGTCCCAGCTCTCTCTTCTGCCTCCTCTCTCCTTCCCCATGGCCCTTCCTGTCCAGGGTAGTGGTTGAGTCGCCATCCCTGGAGGTCTTCCAGAAGCATGTAGATGTAGACCTGGAGAGCATGAAGCATGTAGATGTAGACCTGGTGGTGGGCTTGTCAGTGCTCGTTTAAAGGTTGGACTGGATGGTCTTAGGGTCTTTTTGGACCGGAGTGACTCTATGATTCCTGCTCACGGTAGCCAGACCTTGGTTCAACAACCCCAGTCTTCTGCCAACTGAAATCTTAATGCAAGTGTTTAAACAAGTAAGGAAATGGAGAGAAGCAATACCAAGCGAATAATTTATGGCAAGAATTAGGACAAAGAGGAGATGCCTGGCAGATTTGTAAACTACAATCTACTAGTTATATTTGAATGGGGCTGTTTGGTTGTTCTCCTGAAGCCATACGCAAGGCTGTATAAACATGGTAATGGCTTCAGACTAAGATAATATGCTGTAGAATCAGATGGAAAGTTCAATCTTTCATTGCTATTACTGCTACATTATTTATAATATTCATTGCTGTGGTTTCAGTTGCATTTTCACTACCTATAAACTAGTTGTTTTCTGTGAAGGAAACTCCCACTTTTTTTCCCCCCATATTGACTCTACCTCTGCTTTGCATAGACTCCAGAACTGTGCTTCAATCCAGCAAGAGTTAGTCCATGTTGCATCAATCAAAACTTCAGTGAAATATCTTTTTCAGGACCGTAACCAGCCAAGATGCCTGTCAGGGTTGATGACGTGATGCAGCTGCTGTGCCATGTTTCCCAGGAGAAGGGAATGAAAGCTGCTGTGAAACACTCCGGTCGAGGAGCACTGGTGGCAGGTGCAACGGCGTTCCTCGGGGGCTTGATGGGAGGCCCACCTGGTATCGCTGTAGGTAAGTGTGCTTTGATTTAGGAGTAAGAAGCGTGGTTAACTCCCTGAGTGAAGAAACTAGTGAGTCTATGTAGTAGGTACGAGTAGGTTAAAGGATGTGTAGTGGCAGGATTTCATGCAACTGAGCTGTTTCAAGATGGCATTGAGTATTTTAGCTGTTCAGAAGGGTGCTGTTAAGTAGGTGTGCATCAAAAGGCATGTGTAGGTGTTTCCTATCAGGGTGACAGTAACCTTGTTGATTTAAACTCCTTTGTTGAGAATGGAAAGTCATACACAGAGCAGAAGTTTAGGTATTGACTCCTCTGAAGGCCATGGAACGAGCTACTAGAAGTTTGTTTGCCTTAGATGGGTAGAGTGCTGGTTCCCATATGCTGAGGTGTACCAGTGTCAGTAGTGTAGCACAATCCTGAGAGCAAGCTGACAGGTTCTGAGCTTGTTATTGTGAGCTCTGCTCCGGCACTGCAGTAAGGGAGTGGAAATGAGGGGTGAGGCAGTGGCAGGAGCGTGAGAGACAGTGGTAGCAGTTGTGGTGGTTGAAGAAGAGCAGCAAAACAATGTTTTATTTCTGTATTTTAAAGCTACCTGCTGTCCGTTTCTTGGTGAACTTTCTTCCCCCATCTGGGAAACTTTCTACAAATGACAAAAAGGCCAGAGTCACAAAAGTCGCATGTGCGTCAGCCCTTAAATAGTCTTTGCTCTTGTGAGCACTTCCATAAATTTAAAGGGCTTATTGGTATTGGAGTAAGTGGCAGTCTCTGGGCAGCATTGTAAATTGTGTGAGTTACTGTTGAAAAGCACTGTTCTGTAAGTTTGGTAGCCCTTTGAAAGAGAATGTCAGCGTAGGGCCATGACACCGACTTTCTGTTGTTACTGGTCGTAATCACATCAGCCATGCGGGATCCTTCATCTTGATGACCTGCAACCACACTTCTTACCAGAGCATTTCTTGGTCCGCTGGGGTGGGGTGTTGATTTGGTAGGTGAAAGGTTGAATGTGCCTGAATAACCCCACAAAGTTGATGGTCTTAATCTCTGTTAGCTACCTTCTGAGGTGTGGACTTCATGGGTGCAGTGGGAAGGTGCTGTTTGGGGCTTGGCAGAAACAGAAAGCTCTGATCATTCTGGGAATCTATAGTAAGAGATGACATGTTAATGGCCACTGATAAGGCAGTTGTCAGTGCTTGTTTTTTCCATGGAGAGGGATTTAGATGATAATAGAGCGTATTTTAAAAAGACGGCTGCCTAAAGGATGCTGTTTTGCTTCTGAATTACAGCTTGAAACTGTTAGCTTCGATTGTGTGGAGTTCTTTTGTGATTGTTGTTGATGTAAAAAGCTGTAAAAATCCTTTTTGGTGCTTTGAACGTCATGTGTAAACCTTGTTGAAAGTAAACGTGCCCGTCCATGCAACTCTGCACAGATTTCTTATACAGGTGGGAATGCCTCTGAATAGAAATTCAGGTTTTACCATCATTTGCTAGAGGGTAATATCTCTCTCTGTTTTCTAGGAGGAGCACTTGGTGGATTACTTGGTGCCTGGATGAATAGTGGACAGTTCAGGCCAGTCCCTCAGATATTATTGGAATTGCCTCCTACTGAGCAGCAGAAACTCTATGATGAAGCAATGGATATACTCAAGCGCTTAGACTGGACTGATGTCGTTCAGCTGACTGCTCTCGTAATGGGAAATGCGAGTCTGCAGCAGAAGTTGGCAGGAGTGGTGATGAATTACCTCTCCAGAGAGCTAAGAGCAGAGATACAGTATGGAGAATAAACCTTTCCAGATCAGGTTTTTACACTGTAATGAATTCTACTCTGACAATTGTGATTCTTCAACATAGTAATTATTAGTTATAATTATTAATTATGAAGTTAGGCAAATCTAAGTATCTTTTTCATTTTTTTGTTTGTTGTTTGTGAAACTAGTCTTTTGTATTTTCCTGTTATGTAATTATGACCTGCCATGTAATTTTGAATTAATGTGCACCGGAATTTAGTTCAAAATCGCTGAAGGGGGAGTTACACTTCTCAAATGGTAATGTAGCACACGGTTTAAAAAAAAAGTCATTGTATTTTATTTAGGAGATGTAAAGCATTTCTACAAACAGGATTACATTTCTTCTGTAACGGCCTGTAGGTGTCAAAGTGGCTAAGGAACGCTGAAGAATTTTATCTTTTGAGTCCTGCAAAGGAGAGTTAATAGAAAGTACTTCTACTGTGAATTCAAAAATTTCAAGCCTTTCTTTATTTTTTTGAGATTTTTTCTTGAGTATTCCTTTCTGTAAGAAGTGAAGCCAATACCTAAACAGACAAAGCAACAGAAAACTACTGTACACAATTAGTTGTTCCTGGTGTCCTAGAACGGGAAGGTATGGCAAGAAGACTATTAAAAGAGGGGGGAGGGAAATCTGCCATTTTTATACTATCTCTAGTATTAGCTTGTCATATTAGCATCAGTTTCCCACCTGGATCTGAACATCTGCTCCTCTGTTTTCATTAAAATATTCCTAAGAAGCATCATAATGGCTCTGTTTTGCTTTAGAGTAAATGAACTCTTTAAAACTGGGCACTTAATACCTTAGCCAGTAGTTCACCATTTGTTTAAAGGCACTTGAGAAACAAGTTTGTAAATAGAAATATGTGCAGATGTACTTTTTTTTTTTTTAATGTTGGAACAAGTGAAACTGCTCTGATAGTTTTGTTTTTCCCCTAAAACAAAGATTTCTCTGTGTGTTTCTCTGAGGTTTATCAAAGTTGAATTTTCAGTGGGGAAGCTTTTAACTCAAAAGTTGCTGTTGTATACATTTGATTAATTTACTTCTGTAGGTATATGTTGTCATTGGTAAATACAGTTTATTTTCCTGCCTGGAGTGCAGGGCAGTAATTCTTATCATTTGAAAACACTTTTTCAGTGAAGTGGAAGACGGAAGCAAATGGTAAGTGGGAACTTCCTACCTTCTTGTAGTAGTTTCATAATACAAACCTGAAATCAGTGTGTTTTTTTTTTTTCAGTTTAATTGACAGCTTGCACACACTGCAATTTGCTTTTTAAGGCTTCACATGCTCTAAAATACTATTTTTATGAAGGCTGATATTTGCAATTTTGTGATTAATTCACAAATTAAGTTTGCTCTTTCTAAAATAACACCCTGCTAACGGCAGCAGATGACTGAATGATACACTAAGAGAGAGAGACCAGCCCTCTTGCAGTTGGCAGTTTGAACACAGACATGAGAAAATTTAACATCCAAATGTGAAGTAAGCTGTAGAAAAGATGTTGGTTTCAATGAATTTAGTAGTAGCCACTATTTAAACAGATCACCAACAGATTACACTGTGGATTCAGACATCAGGATAGTGGCTTTCATTTTATATAGGTATTCATAAATTGGGTCTCAGAATTCAGGTACAGAATTAATTTGTATGGCTCATGCCAGTGTCATAGCCATGAAATGGAGCTTACATTATGTGAATACCAGTCCTGCTCTGTCCAATGTTACTCTGTTCCTGGGGTATTCTTTCAAATGCTTTTTATTAGACACTTAGAAATGTTAAACTGTTTTTAATCACAAACTTTCAGCCTTCACTGTAGTGTATAGGGATTATGAGCTATAAGTATATGAAGAGAAACCTAGACTAAGTTGTTTGGAATTTTGTTGGGGGCCAGTCTAGCTTATGTTAAACCTTACTGCCACTGAGCTCTTGAGGAGCTTCATACTCTGTGCTACAGAGTAACATGCTCTTAGCCATTATAAATTTAATTTACACATGTTTTCAGGTGACTTGAAGTAGAGTCAGAAAGAAGTGATTGAATTGTTTGTTCTCTGTATCACTATTTAATTGGTTTAATGTACATGGAACTCCTTGGAAGGTGGCAGCTACCTATTTTCAGAGGGGTAGGAATAGGTTTGCAGCAAGATTTGCAGTTTGGTCTGAAATACTTTTCACTGCTGGTAATAGAAGAAGAAAAGAATGCAGCTCAGCTGTTTATCTCAAGTGAGTTTGGATGTACAAGAAGTAGTAAATAACCACCTGTAGTTAAGGAGACCTTGATACGTAGCTACTGTGGGAGAATGAGCATGGGAACCCACAACATTCAGTGTTTTTATTTTAACAATTTATGGCAGTTCATGCTGTTGAATGCTGCAGAAAGATCAAATTCGTCCATATTTCTCTGACTGCAGACTCAGGCTATAGTGTCCAGGTCACCACAGTATTTGCATCTTAGCGTTACTGGGGTATTTGGGCAAGTTAAAAGAACTATTCAGCAAATTTGATCATCTGAGGAAAAGACCTGTGTGAGAATGTATTAATATCAATCTGCTAGTGTTCTTCGGTACTTGTGTGGCTGTCCACCACTGCATCCCTTGTCATTATTGGAAACAGCCACAGGCAGGGGATGACATCCTCTGAAATCCATTCCAGCTGTATAATGTCCAGGCTAAGTGTAGGACAGAGGCATCACCGAGGAAACAAGGTAAAGCAGTGCCAGCAGGTTCAGGAAGCAGCTGAGTCACTATAGGTAGATGTACATATTTATATAACAAATCCACCTGTGATGCTGGTTATTAACCTGGTTTCGTTGTAGATATGACAGAATCAAGCTAGATTTTTCACTGGCAGATGCTGTATTTTTAGGTAATTTTTTTCCCCTGGTCTTTTTTTAGTTATCTGGTTTAAAAATAGAAAGCAAGCATAATTATCAAGTGTTACATTAGCAAACAGAGGGAATTTTTATTTATATGCTTTATTTAAAAGCAATCCTGAATTCCAACATAGATTAGTCATTGAGATACGCCATCTAGTGGCAATTAGCTTAATTCTCAAATTTGCTTGTCTCTGCTGCCTCTATTTTTTTCTATAAAAAGTGGGGATATTTTTTTTTTTTCCATTAGTCTGTTAAATCCTTGGCTTCAGTGAATTTGCATTAGATCACAAATATCAGCCCAGCTATGACTAGAATTCAAGTACATTCCCTGATTAAGTTTTTTTCTTTTTTAGTGGTATTTATCTCATGTGAGCTATGACTGCCTGAAGTTTACTGCGGCTGTGTGTCACTTCTCATTACAATGAAAAAATGCCCAATCAGCAAGAGGAGGGCAATTCTGCCCTTATGAATACTGAAGGACAAGTGGATTTTATGAGCTGAGCACCAGCCAGTTTGGAAAGAATGAGTGACCACTGGTGAGTTGACAAGCCAGGTAAAGCCACTGGCTCTGCCTGGGCCCCACTGCCTTAGGAACAGTGCTTACTACTCACATATTGCTGGCTGGCCCATGCTTAATTGCTGTTCATGTGGGTCCTGCTCCCCTCTGGGCTTCAAAGCTATTATCATCAAGTTGGAAAGACTTAGGTTATAAGCAGTATTAAGTCATTTCTTGGTGAAGTTTACCAGCCACATCTCATATTCTTTGTTAACCGGCCTCTGTTCCTGACAGCTTTTGTTTTGTGTAAGCCTAGTTTTCACAGCTCATGTTTTTGTTAAGTCAGTGCTTCATAGATTTCCATTGCAAGTCAAGTATTTTCTATGAAATCCAAATAAGTTACAAAAAATGTAGAGATACTAAAGACTGGGCAGTTTCTGAGAACCCTATGAAATTTCTGTGCTGCTGCATTGCCAAGTCAGTCATCCAACAGGAACAGCAGTATTAGAAAGCTGTGTGACACAAAGCCTCCCTCAGCTGAACGCTGCTTTGGGAGAGGCTTCTGGTACAGCACTACCATGCATCTGTTTGAGAGGCTAGTGCATGATTTTCTCTTTGAGCCTTATATAATTGCTCACTCAAGATTCCAGCATCTTTGCCAGATTTGTTAGAAGTGTTCAGTTTGTTCCTCTAGAAAGTCACATAAAAGTCGCTGACAGTATTTGTGTTCATGCAGCAAAAGACCAAAACTCATGCTTCTTTTATAGCTAAAATCAAAATTGGTTCAAACAGACAAGTTTAATAAACAGTGATGACAGGAGCAAGGAGAATGACAGGCATCAACTTTTCACATCAGAGAACTGCTTAAACAAATCCTTTTTTTTTTTTAACCTTTTAACTGTGAACTGATTTGTATATTATTTGGTTAATAGTGTACACACAATGCAACCTGTTTATTACCCTACTATTACCTAATTAACAACAACAAAAAAACATATATATATATATAATCTCCTCCATGTCAAAGGTAGGTAAATCATTAAAACATTGGTCTATGCTACATGCACTACTGAAATTTTAGTTCAGTTGGCCTTTGCTTTGCAGGCCAATCTTCTGTTAGTAATTTTAGCAGCTGGCGAGCCCGTTCACGATGGCAGGATGATGCTGTTGCATAGCAATGTTCTCAAAATTCCAGCTTTGCATGTACCAGTGGTGAAGAGAAACTGGACGTTGTGTTAGGTTAAGTGAGGCCCAAGAGCACCCTTGCCCTTGGCAAGCTTAAGGAGCATTTGGCTGTGAGAATTCTGTCCTTGCTAGTCACTGTCAGGGTGCAGACTTTCTGGAGGGTCTTGTTCCCAACTGCATCTGAGACTTCTAAGGTCAGTCCTCTCGAATTCTCCTTTCCATGAGGAGAACTAGACTCAGACCTTCAGCTAAGGACAGGGAACAGGGTGCTAGAATGGTGCACCATGGTGGCATTCTGTGCTGGCTGTGGCATTGGCGAATTATCATCATATCATATATAGAATGGCTCAGGTTGGAAGGGACCTTAAAGATCATCTAGTTCCAACCCCCTGCCATAGTGTTCTGCAGGGTGTTTGCCTTGCCAGCTGAGGAGGGTATGCTGGCTCGGAGAGTTTGTCTTTGTCACATCGGTTCTCACCTCTTCCCCTAGCATGCAAGGTAACACAAATCAGCATTATGTTGGCACTTTTTGCAGGTCATGTCCCTGTTCTTCGAGGACTGCAAACCAGTGGCTGTAAAGGGCTTTGCTGGTGAAGAGCACTCACAACCCTGAGTCTTCATGAGCTGCTGACAATAGGGGGTGCTGTGTAGCTGTCTTTGTAGGGTTTCTTTCTTTCCAGGGACAAAAACAGTATTTGGGTTTCCTCTAGGTGCAGGCTGGTTCTCTTCCCTCCCTGCCTGTGCTGCAAATGCCTTCTCACTTTGAGAAGGATTGTTTTGGAGACAAGTTTTGCTGATCAACTTCTGGCAGTTTAAAGAAGCTGATTGATCTGCTGCAGCAAGAATTCTCTGGGTGACTTGGGCAGTCACTTAGCTCTCCCCAGTGACCTGCTTTTAGGTGGGATGGCAATGACAATGCCAAGTTACTGGTGGAGAGCTGTGCAAGGTGACAATTATGTCAGCATTGTGTTGTTATGATTTGATCATTTCATGCAATATTGTTTGAGATATTTCCAGTTGTGCGGTGTGTGATACTGTCCACTATAACTTGATTATATGCCACTGTACCCTGGCAGAACTGCATTCCCCTTTTATAGCTTGCACTTTATAGCTCCTGTCATATGTGTTTCAGTGCACCAGGTGAGTATGAATTAGTGCTATCCACTCCTCCTGTTAACATTCATCTCACTTTTAGAGAGGAAAGTTTGTGGTCCAGAGGGCTTGGGTGTGCTCGGATAGCTCTTTGGAAGTGAAATTCTGCTCAGTACACATAGTGTAAAAAGCTCCCAAGACTCAGTGTGTTCCAATTTCTTTCAGACAACAGCTATTTGATGATTGCAACACAGTGACTAGATGGTGATGGTTAGAATGTCTTTTTCCTTTTTGGTTGTTTTATAGAAAATTAGTGTTCTAAAACTAAGTAATAGATCTCATGGAAGGGAAAGGTGATTCTATTATTCAAAGTCACTAAGCAAATTGATTTTATACAGTCATACTCCCATGATGTATCTTTTCAAATAGTCTGACCAGGATTGCTTCTGTATGACATGAAGGACAAATCAAATCTTCATCTTCCAGCTTCTTCTTGACTGCCAATGATGAATTAACTTTTGGGCTAATCTTTTATCTCCCTTAAGATATCTTTTATAAACTTTTACTATTGTTTTACTGTTAGCCTTTCTGTTATCCCGTTAGCCCACTGGGTTAACAGAAGGAATGGCATGTGTGATTTGCTGCCACCTCTGACATTCTCTTTATGTCAGAGTGCAGGGTTTTCTGTTAGCAAGAAGTCTGTGCTGTGGTCTTATTGAAGGCGGATCTTCTGGGCTCAATGGAAACAGCACACCCTTCAACTTGATGAAATGGCACCTCTTCTAATCAATACAGGCTTCTTTTTTAATTGATGTTTCAGTGTTTTCACACACACCTATTTCCAGTCATACACCATTTATACCAATTTCAGTTAAAAATATGCAATTTCATGTGGAAATACACTTCCTTCCTTTTTTTCCCCAGTACTGCAGCAGCTTCAGCAGTGATAACTGGGGAAATATGGCCAGGTTCACAGGGTTTATCCTGTGACGATGCATTGGTATGTTGGTATAACCTATTGAGCTCTGTCTACACTAGCAGTTTAGCAGCAACAACGCAACTAGGAGATGACTACTGGTAATGTAAAAGGAACGCATATTTTTCCCCCAGAGTAAACGCTCTTATGGAGAAAGCACTAGCTTCTTAGAAAGGCTGATGTTGCTTGACCAGCTGATATATAACTCAAGACTAATTGAATAGCAGACTTTCAGCAGGGTTAGAAAGCTCTAAAAAATAATAATATTTTTTAAAAAAAGAGCTTTGTATTGCAGTGAACTAAAGTTATTAGCCCCTAACTAAAACATGAAGTTTCATCTTTACCTTTCTACAGATCACAGAAATATCTATGTATTTTTCAGGCTGTGGAAAAATGGAGAGAAGCAATAAGAAAATGGAGAAGAAAACGGAGAGAAGGAATACCAAGCGAATAATTTATGGCAAGAATTAGGACAAAGAGGAGATGCCTGGCAGATTTGTAAACTACAATCTACTAGTTATATTTGAATGGGGCTGTTTGGTTGTTCTCCTGAAGCCATACGCAAGGCTGTATAAACATGGTAATGGCTTGAGACTAAGATAATATGCTGTAGAATCAGATGGAAACTTCATTCTTTCATTGCTATTATTTGCTCCTCCCTGTTCAGTCTTCTGGATTCATCCTCTGGTCTGTACTGTGGTTTCAATTGCATTTTCACTACCTATGACCAGCAGAAGTTGGCAGGAGTGGTGATGAATTACCTCTCCAGAGAGCTAAGAGCAGAGATACAGTATGGAGAATAAACCTTTCCAGATCAGGTTTTTACACTGTAATGAATTCTACTCTGACAACTGTGATTCTTCAACATAGTAATTATTAGTTATAATTATTAGTTATGAAGTTAGACAAATCTAAGTATCTTTTTCTTTTTTTTATTTATTTTTTCTCGTGTGTGTGTGTGTGTGTGTGTGTGTGTGTGTGAAACTAGTCTTTTGTATCTTCCTGTTATGTAATTATGACCTGCCATGTAATTTTGAATTACTGTGCACTGGGATTGATTTCAAAATCACCGAAGGGCACATTACACTTCTCTTGAGGTAATGTAGCACTAGGTAAAATTCATTTAAAAAACAAACAAACAAACACAAATTTCATTTCAAATGTCGTTATATGTTATTTAGAAATTGTAATGCTCTTTATGGAAATGGTTTAAATTTCTTCTGTGAATGGCCCTTAAGTAGCTAAGGCATGCTGAAGAATTTTGAGTTATCTTTTATTTATCTTTTGAGTACAAAGGAGTTATGAGAAAGTACTTCTACTCTGAATTCAAAAATCTCAGGCCTTTATTCTTTGAAATACTTTTTTGACCATTCCTTTCTGTAAGAAATGAAGCCAATACCTAAAGGAACTTAAAGGAACAGGAAATGGAACTGTACAAAATTAGTTGTTTCTGGTGTCCTAGGGAAGACATAGCAAGACTGTTTAAAGGGGGAGGGGGAAAGGAAGGAGAGAAAGCAAATCAGAGAATCATTAAGGTCGGAAAAGACCTTCAAGATCATCTGGCCCAACCATCTCCCTGCCACCAATATCACTCACTAAACCACGTTCCTTATCACCACATCCAACCTTTCCTTAAACACTCCCAGGGACGGTGACACCACCACCTCCCTGGACAACCTATTCCAATGTCTGACCACTCCTTCCACTACTCCTTCTTCTATTTTCCAACCTCAACCTCCGCTGGTGCAGCTTGAGGCCATTCCCTCTACTCCTATTGCGAGTTACCTATGAGAAGAAGTCAACCCCCAGCTCCCTACAACTTCCTTTCAGGCGGTTGTAGAGAGCAATGAGGTCTCTCCTGAGCCTCCTCCAGACTAAGCAACCCCAGTTCCCTCAGTTGCTCCTCACAGGACTTGTGTTCCAGATCCTTCACCAGCTTTGTAGCCCTTCTCTGGACATGTTCCAGGACCTTGATGTCCTTCTTGCAGTGAGGGGCCCAAAACTGAACACAGAACCTGAGGTGCAGCCTCACCAGAGCAGAGTACGGGGGGCTGATCACCTCTCAGGTCCTACTGGTTAACTTATTCCTGATACAAGCCAGGATGCTGGTGGCTTTCTTGGCCACCTCATACAGCCTTGAGAGGCTCCTGTGGCCCTGCAGCGCTCTCTTAGGACCTTCTGCAAGACTGGCAGGGCCTTGCAGTGTCCTCTAGTACCCCCTGAAGGCCTTGCAGGCCTCCCCAGTGCTTTCTGCAGTCCCATTCAGTGCCCCATGCTGTGCCCCAGTGCCCCCTGCAGGCCTCCCAGCACTCCCAGTTTCCCAGTGCGGCCTGGAGGCCTGCCAGTGCACTCCGCTGCATCCTGGCTGCCCTCAGAGCCTCCTATTGCACCCTTGGGGGCTCCCCCAGTCCCTTGCTGTAGTCTACTGGAGGCCTCGAAGGGCTCTCTAGGGCACCCTGGAGGCCTCCCAAGGCACCGCAGATTGCTCTAACGGCAGCAAGAGGCCTTGCGAGGCTCTTTCCAGTGTCCTCTAAGATGCCCTGAAGGCCTTCCAATGCTCACTGCGTGCCTCCCATCAATCTCCAGTCCACCCTAGAGACCGTCTGTGTCTCGCAGGAGTACACAGTACACTCTAGTTCCCCCTAAAAGCCTCTCAGTGGCCCCTAGTGTCCTCTAGGGTGCCCTAGAGGCCCCCCCGTATAGCCTTCAGGCCTCTGATGGCCCCCAGTGCGCTCTAGTGTCTCCTGCAGGCCTCCCAGGAGACCTCCAAGTGCCCTCTATCACATCCAACTTCTTCCCAGCCCACAGCCAGTTTCCTTTAGGATACCCTTAGAGGCCACCCAGTTCTCCCCAGTGCACCCTACATTCTTTCAGGGCCTCCCAGTAGAGTCTGGCACACCCTGAAATCCTCCCAGTGGCCCTCGGTGTGCTCTAATGCCCCCTGGAGATCTCTCAGGGCTCTCTAGTGTGCTCTAGGGAACATGCAAGGCTACCCAGGGTCCCCCAGAGAGCTCCCGTACAAGCCAGAGGCCTCACAGGGCTCCCTGCTGTCCTCCATATGAAATAAATGCCTCCCAGTTCACACTGGAGGCCTCCAGTGGCCCTCTGCTCCACTCCAGATCCTCCAAAGGTCTACCAGGGCCACCCAGTGCACTCCAGCTCCCTCTGACTATCTTCCAGTGATCCCTAGTGCACTCTAGAATGCTCTAGAGGCTTTCCAGTGTACCCTTGAGGCCTCCTGTGGCCCTCTAGTGCTCTCTAGAACCTTCTGGAGGCCTAAAGAGCCTCCTTACCCTAATTATGGCTCTAACCCAACAACAGCCCCACTTAAGGCTCACACGAAATAGTGCTCACAACGGAAGCCTTTTGGTAGACCTCCACTTCCTTTGTCAGTCTTTACACAACCCCACTCACGACAGCACTCTGCACTTTCTCTCTTTCTGACCCTAACCCTTACCCTAATTATGACCCTAATAGAATCTGTTTCTGCTGGTTTCCATAAAAGGGGATTGCTTGCTTTTTCACAGCTATTCTCTCCAGGAACCTGTATATAAAAATATTTGTTCTATAACCACATTGAACAGTCTTGCATTGCCTGGCAGACATTTGTGTGCTGGAGGCTTTCTTCAGTTTCTGAAGTTTAACTCTATAGGAGCTTGTGTGGCTGCTGAGTCTAATCCTTCCTTCAGTCTTTTTTGTCCCCAGCCCAGGCCCTGTGGGACTTGGACTGTTGTCAGTGGCACATCCCACTTGAGTAAAGGTCAAAGATTAGCTTTCACATTGTACCACTAATGATAACTAGCAATGAGGATACTAAAGTGCTCTCTTGTAGTGTTTTACGTCTCCAAAGTGCTCTAGTGATACTAATTAATCTGCCAAGTAGCCTTATGACAAAGGTATTTTTCTGTGTGTAATTTAACTGTACTATATTGTTATGCAATAAAACAAAACAGGATGGTGTCTTCAGATTGGATTCAGGAAATCAATTAAGCAGCTATTCTTTGCTTATATCCTTGACACCCCAACAACTGAGTCAACTCCAAAGCTGTCCTATTTCTTTTGGTTAGTTTTGGCACAACTTGGGGAACCTCAAATATTCATGCAAAGCAGCACAATGCCAAGTGTTTAACAAAGTAGTTCCAGTGTTTTGCAGTAGCTCATTTCCATTGATGCACACCCATCTCTTAACACTGTCTGGCAGATGTGGTTCCAGTGCCACTGGAACCTAAGTTAAACCTGGGCACTCTGCTATGCTTAATTGAAGAGCTCCATTTTGTGTGCTAATGGTGCTTTGTTGTACTTAAAAGAATTGTGTGTGTACTGTTCACAACAGAAACCACGGTCACGCTGTGTGCTGGTGCTGTGCTGACCTGTGCAGTAAGAGTGCACAAGCTCTATTTTAACTGCAGGATTTCAGTGCCTTTCTGCACAGATAAATCATATGCTCCAAGTACTCCAGTGTCTGCTACCTCCTGTCTGCGTCTACTGCTAGCATGAACTCGAGTGACTGATCAGTAGAATGGTCAGTAGAATAAATATTCATCGAAGAAAGATAACCTTGATTATATAGCCATAATGCTGATCTCTGAAAGACCTATTTCCACTCAGGAAAGAGCTTGAGGTCACTGTGGACAGATTTGTGAAAATATAAGCTTAGTGCTCAGCAGCAGATCAGAAGGCAAATAGAAAGGCCAGATGAGAGAAAAGGCAGTGAACATTGTTATGTCACTAAATAAACCCAGGTTGCAACCACATTTTGAGCACTCTGTACAGTCTGCTTGACTGTCTCTGATTAGTCCTTCTTGAGACAAAAAGAACATTATAGAGCTAGAAGAGATTCAGAGAAGGATAATGTGGTGTGGAAGTGCATCTGAGTAAAGAGATTTTGAACAGTCTGAAACTGTTTAACCTGGAAAAGACACTAATGGAGGGAGCTTTAGTAAAGGCTATGAACAGTACGGAGAAGAACAAAAAGAAAAATAACATTGCATAGAAGTCAGGGTGTACCCATTGAAATGACTGAGGTAAAAGGAAGTGTTTTTTCACACGGTGGAAAAGTGAATTGTGGAACTAATTGACGCAGGATGTCTAGATGCCTAATCGCTTTTTGAACACATTTTTCTTTTGGCAGATTAATGGTAGAGAGGGCCAGCAAGGACTATTAAACACACAAGTCCAGGGTCAAACACTGGCTTAAGAAGCTTTCAACCACCGGTTGTCAAGAGACTAAAAGAGCGGAAGTATCACTGTGGGTGCTTGCTACACGCTTTCCCTAAGGATTTTCAGGTAGGTGAGCAGCGGCTCTGGTTCATTAAGACTAGATATGTTCTCCCAAACACATGCTAGCACACAATTTCTGTAGTGTTGTGGCAACATATACGCTACTGCAAGTAAAATATGACATGTGCTGCCAAAGAAATCACATTCTGAAAACAGTGCAGCACACTTAATATTGTTTAAAATGTTTTTCCTGTAACAGGGGAAGACCTGCCCATTTGCCTTTGTGCTTGTTATTCCTTCTCAGGAGTGGAGCCTTCCTCCCTGAAAACTTACCAGTGTATAAACAAGCAATTAGGAAAACCTAACCTTTCTTAGTCAGTTGCAGTCAGATACTTCATCTTCTCAAAATTGCATTATCAGCTTAAAGATTAAAACAAATGCCTTTATTGTTTTCACCAACAAGAAAATGCCTCTGTGCCACCAGAATCAAAGTCATTAGACAGTATTTTTAAAGAAGCAAAGCTCCGCTGATTCATACCCAAATTCAGTGGAAGTTATGTTAAAATACTGTCAGGCTGTTGCTTTGTTTTGCAGAAGGGAAAGTTGTTTTAGAGAAAGACATTACATATGGGCCGTATGCTGATTGAACAGTTCTTCACACTTCTTTTTGAATGTTAAACTGTTCTCACAGAACTAATTTAAAGTGTATTAAAAAAAGCTCCCTCTCTTTACCTGTTTTGCTATTCTTCCAGGAACTGCATCAAACTCCACTCACAGATATAGCTGAATGCGCCTCACATAAATGTAAGAGACATATTCTACCAGACGCCCAACTTCCTAAAGCACAGTGTATTTTCCACACTCCAGCATACATTCCAGGGGCCATATAGCTGTGTGAGTTTGTCTCCAGGAAAGTTCAGCCTCCAAAACACAAGAGACAAATTCTGCTGGAGGAGTGGGTGGGAGAGGACAGGCAAGGAGGAGAAAGTTCAAGTGCTCCTGGGTGGGAGGTGGAACAGTACTGGAGGTAGATCAGTCTGTTTTGGTCAAAACAACTGTTATTACCACATCTGGTTCTTTAAATGCCTGTGGAAGTGTGTCTTGTGGGAGCTGCATGGCTCATGCTTAGATTAATGACTTGCTCCTCTGCTTGATTCCAATACAGGACTCTTCCCCCATCTCCCAAGTGGAAGAGGAGTTGCAGTCTTTAACAGTCTCCCTGCGTGATTCGTGAATTTTCCAGATGATTCTCCTGAGTGGTGAGGACACTGAAATGGGGGAAGCTGTGTAGAGGATTAACTCTATTTTACCAGAATCTGTCTCTAACTTGCAATGTGTAAAATGACAAATATGTCTTTTAGAATTCCTTCTGTAATCTGGTCATGTGCAGGACTTTGGTTATTGCATGTCCCTGAGGAGAGAAAGAGAATGTCTGCTTAAAATGTTGAATGCTTTGTTAGTGATTGCCAGCATACTTGCAAAGTTGAAGCTCATGTAAGGGGTGAGGTTGAGGAACACAGGCATGATATGAGGGACCGTCCTTGCTCTGGCAGCTACACTAGCTGCATCACAGATCCTATTTTTATGAGGTAACATGTGCCTAGGGAGTATGCTTCAAATCTGAATAATCCTGCTGTGGTCACATATAGCAAGTCTGTAACTCAGTAGCTCTGCCATGTACCAAAATATCTAATGTTAGGAAGTGCCATTTCAGAAATCTTGGTCTCATTTCTCAATGCTCTGTGCTAGAAAACAAACTCCATGGGTGTGTGTAGTCCTGCAGTGCCTCTACAATAGGAGGCTCTGGGGGCTGGGCTTGTGCTGGAAGATTTTCCATCTCTCTTTGTGCCTCCTGCTTCATTCCAAGGGAGTGAGACAGAAATGAGCCAGTGGAACTGTACAGCCGGGGGCAAGTAATGAGCAGATATAGAAGCTCTGTGATTCCATGGGGGTATCTGAAAAATCCAGGGCTAGTTTTAACTAGCATTTCTAGTGGCCAATTTGAACCAATTTTATTCCACCATGGTGCAGAGACATGGTGCATGGTACAATAGTAGGAAAATCCATGCTGTACATCTACTGATGGTGTTTTTCTATCACACCTCTAACTGCTGTATCATAGGAACACCCATGGTACTGCTGAAACCTTGAAACAGCAAGGCACGAGTCTCTATTTGTCATCCTCTGTTCATTAACACCATAGCTCTTTACCAGTTGGGTTTTGGAGAACCTCTCGTCATTAAGGCTGCTTCTGTGCGAACAGATGGCTGCACTGTGTGACATCCAAAGTGTCTGTTGGGACCTAGCACAGATAAATGGGTTTGCTCAGCCTGTTGGCCTGCACATCTTGTATTTACCTGGTACTAGGAGAAAGAACAAACATAGAAGCAGCCTGAAACCCTGCAGGCCAAGCCCTCCCATGGCCATAGGACCAGTGCCATTAACACTGGCCCATCTATGTTTAGGTTTGGGGGTGAATGTATCTACCCTTTGAGAACCACAGCCGAAAGCTCTGCTGCAGAGGCCCTTGCAGAGTTAACGCATAGCTCCACTGCTCCCTCAGCTCCACTGTTGTGATTAAATAACATCAGCTGTGCTAGGAGTGTGGCAGGGAGAGCAGGTGGATCCTGCCAAGCCAGCGAAAACCAGCATTTCCTCTGAGAAGAAACACAGCTGCAAGTGGTGTGGAGCTTCCTCCCACTGCAGGAGAGGTGATGGGGCAGCAGTGGCTCAGGAGCTCTGCTGTCATGCCTCTGGTGACATTGTGTGTCAGGCTGCTACTGAGGCTGGGCAAGTGTGCTTGTCCCCAGTCCTGCGGGGGAGCTGAGGGGAGCACAGAGGCATGCAAAATCCTGAAGGAATGTACAAAATACCTGCTGGCTAAGAAAGCTGTGCACAGTAAAATCTTGCTGGACTGCCTGGCCTTTAGAGGCTGTTCTGTAAACAAGGTTGCTTGAGCCTATTTTTTGGAAGGAGCTAGAAACTCTGGTTTATCTGAAACTTGCTGCTGAGTAAACATTCTTGAAGACAGACCGATGGAAATGAAGTAGTTGCAACTCGGGTGCAGTGACCTTGGTGCTGGTTGTTCTGGTCTGTGGTTTTGGTTTGCCGTCTTGCAGTATGTTATCTGAGCCATCCAGGCTGTCAGGTCAATTAGCGGGTGCTGCTCTAAGTGCTGCTTTCCTGCCCTGAAAAGCCAGGCACCAGGCTTGCCCCGTGGCTCTGGTAAGGCTCGAGGCAGCGTGTCATGTGTGGGGAGAGGTGCTGCTGCAGCAGGTCGCTGAGGGGGCCGCCGCCACACGCTCACCCCAGCTGTCGCAGGGAGGCGGTTACGTGAGGGCTGCCTCCTCATGGCTGAGCTCCATCGGTGAGCTTCGACAGAAGTGGGAACAATCCTGCTGAGAGGCCTCGGTGCCACCATTATTTTTCCCTCTGGCATCTCTGGAAGAGCCTTGAGACGTGAAACCGCTATGGTGTCTGTTTTTCGCTTATATGTAACTCTCCTGATAAAGGCTGTATGTGACCTTTTCTTTCTTGTTGTTCTCTGTCAGAGGAAAAGAAGCCTGCCTGGCCTTGGGTTAATGCTTTTCCTTGCTCAAATCCTGTTTTTCTAAAGTTCTCACTGAAACACTCACATTGTTTTTAGGACAAAAATATAAAGCCCAAATATGCACTGGCGACATACAAACAAGGCGTTTCCTTGAAGCGATGAGAGGCTGCGTGGCACTGCCAGCGAGCCCTAGGCTGGTGCCAGGGCTTCATCGCTGGGCAGCGGCTGCTCTGCCGGGCACATTCCTCCCTCCCTTCAGGATAAGCACTGTGTGAGAGCCCTCTTAAAGCAGAACCTCTTGTATTTAGCTCCCCTCCTTCCTGTAATAACAAATGGGGGAGATTGTGTAACTTGCCGCTGGCTGCCAACGTCTCTCTCAGAGGTTTACAGAAAACTTGCTCATGGTTTATTGTCATTGCTGTGCCTGACTGGAAATGAAGTCAAATGCCAGCTTCAAAGCGAGCTGCTTGGTGTTACTCTGTTTGATACTTTTCCCCTGCATGCCTCTTCTCCTTGGGTTGCTGTCTCGAGATCACAGCACTGACGGTTGTTTCTCTTTTGAGGTTTCATGAACAACTGCACGGGCAGGAAAGGCTCTTTTCCATACATGCGTGCCACACAGTGCTTTCTGTTGTGCGTGACACTGAGCATAAACCAGGCCTGGCTTTTGGTTGTGCCCTCAGTGCATGGCTTCACGGGAGCTGAGCTCTCCTCCCCAGATGATCAGGAGAGCACCTCCAGTGCTCAGGTCATGGTCGGTTGGCCACGAGTCTTTTTGGAGCTGTTTTGCGATACCGTGTCCACCATGGAAGTGACAGTAAACGTAGGTTAATGTCCTCTTTCTACTAACACCTTTCTTAAAAGTCCAAGGCTTGGAGCAGAAAGAGTCAGAAACAGAACCCTCTGTTTTTAGTTTGTGTCACTTTAAGGCTCTGCTGTGGTTGGGGCCATCTGTGTTTGTCAGTTCCTTCTGTTAACCAAAAATCCCAAGCTGAGGAAAACGAAAACCTGCCTTGCAGTTGTAGTGAGATGGAATTGGCCATGGGCTGTGGCAGAGTCAGACAGAATTCCTGCCTGGATAAAAACTGACTATTTGAGTAACTTGCAGCAAGAATTTGACTGCGAAGCTGGCTCGCTTCATCGCGCTGCCTTCAGATGTTTGTACGCTGTGCTGAGTCAGCACCATGCTCTGGGGTTTGTGGTGTTCCTTGGCTGTGCCTCAGGGATGGCTGAGCACACATTTCTCACTAAAGCTCTTTGATCCTTTGTGTTTGGTTTATTCACAGTTCAAATCTCCCTGTTACCTTTCATTCTGCTTTTGTGACCAGCTGCTGCAGTAGTGTCTCTTCTTCCTTCCCATGGATTTTGGAGAGCTGATGTGGATTTCACCATGGCATAGCCATAACTCTGTTTTTCTGTCACTTTGCTGGAAAATCCCCAGCAGGTCTGATGTTAACATTTGAGTTTTGTTTTCCTTGTTCAGTGCACCAATGTACTTCCTGTTCCTGACAGCTATGGGGACTGTCCTCTGCCTTGTGTGCCCAGCTGAAAAGCAATGATTTTTTTGAGGGCCAAAAATCTCTTGCATTTTTCTTAAAGTGACTGGGTTCCAGGTTTGACTCAAGGAACAGAAAGACCAGCTTTCAGCCAGTCTCATTTCCTGAACTAGGTTACCCCAGTGTCAGGTAAGTGCACGGTTGGTGCATGGTGGGGATGGTTGTGCAGTGCTGAGCTATGTGGGTTTTGACACCTTCAGACAGTAGTCTGAACAAGGAAATTCTTCTTGTAGCTGATCCCCACACATCACATTTAGGAGTCTTTTAGGAAGATGTGACTCCACAAATCCCCCACCTGTATGTGTTTTTTTTTTGAACTGAGCATTCAGGCTGCTGGTCTCCTTCCTGCTGGGTTTGCAGACTTTAATGAATTCTTGAATTCCTGCTAACAGATTTATTTAGCTAAAAAAAAAAAAAGGAAGAAAAAAAAAAAGGAAATGCCCCATTAATGCACTGGAGATAGAATCAGGCTGGAAAACTTCAAGACGGACTGCTGTAATAGCACAGCCCATGATGTAAAACCCATGTGTTCAGCAGGCCAGATGCCAGGAGTCCCAGGCTCTAATCCCAGTGCTGAGGTCCCAAGCTTGGGTAATAAAATTAAAGGAGAAGAGAAAGAAAAAGAGGCCTTGTTTAAATTTCCTCATGTTTTCCTCAGCATGCTCCTTTTACCACATGCATTATGAATTTAATAATTGCTAGGTTTCTTAGGTCTTCTGCGTGAAGTGTTTTCCCAAATCTGCAGCAGCCCCAGCCTTTCTGGGTCTCCCTGCTCTCAATTCAGTACAGTGAGGGCTTGCAGCAGCTGTGTGATACCCAAAAGCTCTGTCTGCATGGCTGCGTAGTTGAGAATAGCACTGACCGACAGCCTAGCAGTAATGGAAAACTTTGTGGGAAAGAATTTTAAGGTACAGGAAGCCAGCATGTCTGTCAGAAGCCTATGGAAGTGCAGACACTAATGTGCACCTCAGGTCCAAAACACGACATTCAGACTGATACTCAAAATAGCATCATGTGTCATGCTTGTCACCCTTATTCTCAAGGGTGTCACAGCTCTTCTACCTTTGATCATTCTGCATACCTTCCTTCTGTAAGGAATGGGGAAGTAAGTTGGTGGAAGGTCTGTGCATTTTGGGAAATTACATGAACTATACCATGCACACAAAAAAAGTATCTGGGTTTCATATTTTTTATTTTTTTTTGCCACTGTGATTACAGAAAGATCTTGCCCTACAAGAAGGCATTTGTAAGAAATGTGACTGTCCTTCATTAGTGGGTAAAAACAGTTCATAGGTCTTTTGGGGCCCGATAGTAGTAAGACCTTTGGACATACAAGATAAAGAAAAACTGATTTCTGAAAGCACTAAGGAGTAGATTCAGAACTGGAATATATTTCTGGAGCCAATTAGTAGGAAGAAACTTGAGAGTTTTGCCTAAGGAATACAGAATTGGAACTTAAGTTATGGATGCTGATTCAACAACTGTGCTATTTTTGGCACCTGAACTGTTCTGATGGCTGTTTATTTTTAAGGTCAGTTTCTGTTTGCATAGCATATACACCCTTCTGGTGGGTGGGAGGCATTATAAAAACAATCACCGCTGCTCAGAATTATGAACTAAACTTGAAGAGGGATGGAAAAAACAGAACTCAGTGTACTTATTACTTTAAAAAACATCTGTTCAGGTCATAAGGTTTGTTGATCTGCTGTAAGCTGTGCCCCCACCAGAAGAATACTATTGCAATTAATATAGACTACTGCAGGGGATTGCAAAACACTTGGAAAGACTTGGATGATGATAAAATGGTGTAAGAAGAAAGATGGAATCAGATTTGGCAATTTTTTTGAACGTATTCACCTTCAGGTAGTACATAAAAAAACAGAACATTCATCCCATGGTTAAAGAGTTGCTAAGAGCTGGATTTTGTGCTGGCTAGCCATGCTTGAACCAGCACATTTATCCCATCCCTTGTTTAAGACTCCTGTTAAATAACAACACATTTCAGTGACATATTTTTCTGGCTTCTTTATGTTGGCCATATCTTTATTCACACAGTCAAGTAATACAAATTCATTTGACAGTGGCAGTTTACAAAAGAAGGTACAAATGATTATTTTGAGCTTAATTTTTTTTTTTTTTAATAAAATAACTCTGGCCAGCTGATATGCAATGCAGTGTTTGGACCAGATACTGGTATGGAAATGATTTATAACATCGGCAGTGTACCCTCGGATATGTTCCTTTCCCAGAATTTAAGATACACAATACAAAAATATACTAAAATAATAACTGAGTTTGTAGAAATGTCTGCTGCAATATAATTGCTGTTGTCTAAGTCTCAGTATACATACTCCCATGCTACATTATGATAAAATATTTGAATAAACACAGTTCATTTCTAACAATTTGAATGTTTTAAGTTCATCTCAAAATAACTTGCTTGGGTTCTAATCCTGAAAACACATTAAGGACCTTAACTTTGAACTTGTGAGACTGATACAGCGAAATGAGCATCAAAATGAATGTTCAGTTTCTTGGTTCAGGAAGGGAGTAGAGGTTGAAATACTGAACCTCATAGGATCTTTACTTGGGATATTTTCCTGGATTTTTGAAGACTTTTAACAAGTCCTCACTGGGCTACCCCTTTATGTGGTAGGCTTGAGGTCATCAGGTTCTGGTAATCTGGTGAAACTGCCGGGAGGTGAGGTTTGGGATTCTGCACTTGATTCAAATGCAGTAAGCTTCCTCCTCCTTCCCTTCTTTCTATAAATGTACCTGTCCCTCTTCCCCTCCCCTCCTCCTTCCCTTCTTGCCCGGTATCACCAAAATTATACATATATTTTTTAATATGAAAGTGCCAAATGCTCCAGCACTTTGCTAAGGCTGCTCACGTTGAGCATCATATGACCCCTCTGCCTTCACAGCACAATTTCCTTAGTGTTTCCAAAGTTCAGAAACCTTGGTGTAGAAATCAAAGTCTGTGCCTATCTTACCACACGCTGATAAGCAGCTATCCAGTCAGGTTTGCACACCTGCAGTGAGAATACCTGAAGTAGATCTAATGCTTATGAAAAATGCCAGCCTTGGAAGTTCTCTGTTCTCCTTAAGAAAATGCATCATGGGAAGCAAAAGCACCAGTTTTCTGCATTGCCCTATTTGGAGCTTCCCTTGCCTCTGAAAGAGAAATTCACCGCTAGCAGGCAAGCATGTTTAAGTCAAGGATTTGCTCCTTTTTCTCCTGAGGGTAATCTCAAAGCATTTGAGAAAAAAAAAATAAAAAATTAGTATTGTTCTATTTTTGCAGACAGGAATACTAAGGCACAGAAGGGTGAACTTGTTTGGATCAAGACTGATCTGCAGGTCTCTAGTCCAGGCTCTTCACTAGGCTGTCACTCTCTGCATGCGAGACATTCTCAGAATGACAAGGGGTAACACCCTGACCCTTTGTTCCCTCGCAGGCAGCACAAACAGGAACCAACATCCACCTTCCCAGATACGGCCTCCAGAGAAAATGATAAGGAGGACATGCATTGAAGGCCAGAAGTTGGCTTCCCAGTGTTTAAATTCCACTGACTCCCAAGGAGGTCAGCTATGGAAAGATGACCAAGATACTTCTGAGGTATAAAACTCCGTGTCTGCTGGCCACTGGTCAGCTTTGTCATCGTCGGATTTGTCACTGTCGTCACCGCTGGAGGGTTCGCAGCCTGGGATGGCAGAACAGTACCGCTCCAGCTGCTGGCAATCAGCCTCTGCTTCCTTCTTCTGCTCTGCCAGCAGCTGCCTGTAGCACAGGTTGCAGACCCTCAGGGGCTTGGGGGACAGCCGGGGCATCAAAAACCTCTGCCTGGAACAGTCCCCACACACGACAAAGCCACACTTGCGGCAGTGGTGCCTTCGAGTGAGGGTGGAGAACTTGGTCTGCGTGCAGCGCATGCAGATGTCTGTCGCCTTGTCTGGGATCCAAGGGGCCGCGTGCTCCGTGGAGGGCTGCCTGCCTGTCTTTGTCAGCAGGTGCCTGATGCACTCCTCCAGATGGCTGAGCCACTCCTTCCGCTCTGTCAGGGAGGCCGCAGAAACCACGAAGGACTTCTTTGAGGTTTTAATCATCCAGCGGTTCTTCATCTGCAAGGTGTCTGGCAGCGTCTCCAAAGTGACATCTTCAAGGGGGATGATGTGCTGGGAATTGTACTTCCTTTTGTTAATCACTATGCTCCCGTACACCAGGATGTCGTTGAAAAGGAAGAATATGCGAGGCTTTGGTTTCTTGCGGCATTCTTTGGTTAAAATCCCTTCTCCTAAGAGGACTCTTCCTGGCACAGCTAAGGGCTGGCCAGAAGCCCCAAAGCAGTTTTCCACAGCAGCGATGCGCTGGCTGTTGATCTCAGTGTTTGCGAGGTGGTCCACCATCTCCGGCTCACTCTGAGGAGAGGAAAATAAAGAAGGAAGTGATGAAGTGCACTGAGCAAACTGTGCCAGGATGAGGCCAAGCATCAAACGTATGCACAGGTGAGGAGCTTCTAATGCAGACTGGGGTTAGGAGCCATCTCCTTGCCACTCTTCATGTGAGATTATTGCCTTTTAAGTTTTCAAAGCTTCTGTCCCCACTTTACAACAGCTTGGTCTCTGCTGGGCTGGCTCTGTTTACAGCAATGGAAGCCCTCTAATACGGTCACCTCTTCCATTACAACTCTGCTTTTCACCAGTATAACTGCATTCCCACATAAAAGGAGGCAGGCTGGTCTAAGTACTGCATACGTGGGTGCATTACTTGCTGTGGAGTTGCTGTACTGTGAAGCTAGAGGGTGCCAGGAGCACCCACCGCCCGTCCTGGCCGGTGAGTGTGGCTGCAGCGCTGCACAGGCACCCTGCTGGCACCCGTGGTCTTCAGAGCAAGCGTCCCATCTCTGACAGCACGCTCACCGAGGGTCAGTTACACACACACACAGTTACACACACAAATGAATGCCATTTTAGGCCAGAGCTCAGGCAGGCTTTTGGAACAAAACAGAGTGCTCTATTGTTTGTTCCCACTGATCCTCCGTGCGTGACAAAAAGGAGAAAAAAGGTAGGGGGTAAAAAACCCAACATCATCTGAATGAATAAGCCCACACAAGCCAACCCGTTCCACCACTGCCCCAGCTGTTTCAGCTGCCTATTGCATGTTCCTCCAGCTCCAAGACACCATTCTGAAAAGCCTGATCTCTGCTGAAAGGGAAGTAGCATGCCGCACACTCACCCTTCCCTACACCTCTGCACCCTTCTTCTCATACAACCCGGGTTTTTTTTTCTTGCTTTTAAACATAGATTAAAGTAACTCCAAAGCAAAAGCAAATGTTTTGCTATTCAGTTTGTAGTGAAGAACTGCTTTACATTGCAAGTGCTATTTTTCAGTGCACCTAATTCCCTCTGTGTTTCATTGTGATGCATCGAGGCTATTCAGGCCTAACAATCCACAAGAAAGTGAGTCATTTCCTCTTAAAGCGAGGTATTTCAGAGATCACGAGGTAGCACAGCGATCACAGGGATGTGTGTAGCCCTAGTTTCTATTAGCATTTTGTAGAATAACTAATACATAGAACCAGCCTCCACATTTTTTCCCATCCTTCTTACACAGAGTCCCTGCAGCCATGGAGCACTGCAACCTGGAGGGGAAAGGGAAGAGAAAGAGGGCAATATGCTGAGCTGGGTATTTTGAGGATGATCATGATTTACATTCTTGTCTTGCCCTTCACCCCTTCAGAAGGCTGGAAGGGAAACCACATAGTGGCTGTAAAAGGTTGCTGCATGCTGTTTACGTCTTGCCTAAGCTATTTAACAAACAGGTCATTCAATTCTTCTGAGTCCCCAGGTTTTTTTTTCTCTAGAGCAGGCCAGGATGTTTAGAATTTCCCTACAGCCTGCACAAAATAGATACTGGTTTAGTCCCGTGGGGAACCTGAATGAAATTACCATCTCTGCAAAAATAGCTTTAAGCAAGAAGTGTTGTGTGGCCAGCACTTCTGAAACTCTGGCTTCTGTGAGGGCAAGTACTGGGATTTCTAATTAATCCATGAAGACAGCACCTTCTGCAGCACAGGGCTTGTCTGAGACTGCAAGAATGCCAGCATGGCTTCTGCCAGCCCTGTCTGTTCCACAGAAATCTTTCCAAGACTCACTCAAGAGCTGCTGGGATCAGCTTGGATACCAACCCAGAAAGGCGAACAGAAGCTGACAAGTTACTAAAAGAGGACAATCCCAAGGTGAATTGTTCCCTTGAACTACAGGGAGGATCGTGAGGCTTCCAACTTCCCCCTGTAAGGATGTGAATTTTCAGGGTCTTCAAGTACCAGAGCAGATCTGACAGATTTGGACAGAGCAGATTTGATGGATTTGTTTTATGTTAAACATCAACTCGTGTATGTTCTCCAGCGTGAAATGCAATTTAAAATTAACTACAATACGACTACTTACAACAAAAGCATCAGCGAGACGGTAGCAGTATAACAAAATACCTTCAGAGGAAGTCAAAGAAGTGAGCAACTCTGAAGAAGTAGGAAAACTTCTGAATTTTTGTTTGGCTTTTTCAAGAAAAAGCAAGGAGAAAATAGCAGGCTCCAGCTGGCTGATTGCAAAAATGATCCCATGCCCCATTCTCCTGAGATCAGTACTGTGCCAGCAATTTGTAGTCACGAGGTGGTCGCCATGAGCTGACGGCATGCTGAGCTACTGGGGGCGTGCTACTGCCAGATGTGCAAGAATGCACAGGTATGGTACAATCAGCAGCAGCCCAAGTAATGCCCCAAAACCCCACTGTTTAGTACTTAGTACTTGCTATCAGGAGAGAAGAGAGACTCCGTTCCCTTCCTTACAAAATGCTGTAAAGAATTTTTGGCACCAGCAACACCAACTGGGATAAATCAAGCAGTTTATCCTGCTCTCGCTGATCTTGATTCCTAATGCTTGCAGATCACAGAGACCAACTCTTCTCCTGTGTCTTTTATTCTATGCATTTTACAAGCGCAGTCCAAGCTCTCAAGTAAGTATGGTACTTGAGACAGCTCTATTTCCAGGGTTTTCCATGCACCAGATCCCAGGGGAAATGAAAACATTTTGCCAGATGTAAAGACTGTGCCTGAAGAGCCAAGACACACAAGCTAGATCGTTTTCAAACAGGAGTGCAAGCCCTATTGAGGTGAGAGCTTTATCTATTGGATTTCTTTGGCCTATAAGCAGGATAGAATGCTTTTGGACTTCTCGTATCATAGAATGGCTTCGGTTGGAAGAGACCTCATAGATTATCTAGTTCCAACCCCCCTGCCATAGGCAGGGACTTGCTGCATGGGGCAGAAGGACAACAGGATAGACAGGTGATGGACACAATCCTGAAACGCAAAACAAAGAAAAGCAAGTTTCCATTACGTGTCACACTCCCACTTGGAGGAATCTCCATCCCTCTGAGTCATTACATACTTAAAATCCATGAGTTAACTAAAAAAAGATAATTCCATCCTAGGTAGGATTCACATTGCTTACCTCCAGGCTCAGACAAATAACTCCATGCATCTTTGCACTCCCTTTTCAGTCAGCGGGGAGAAACAGCCATCTGTAAGGGCACATCACCTCTTCCCACCATTTGGGAGATTAATCCTGCCCTGAGTTTCTAGATACTGCTTGCTTTGACTAATCACCCACAAACTGATTTTGTTACTACTGTGACTCACTGCAAATAATGCTCAGCTTTGCCTTGGAATGGGAGTACTGCCTATGACAGTTTCTGAGTCTGACTATTACTGCAGTTTCCTTCACTGTGAAGTGAGCGTCTCTGCCTTTAGGAACAACAGTGATGTGATATAAAAATCAAGATATAACTTCTAATCTATTTGATTAATTTTGGTAAATATATTTTTCCCTCTTTCTTCAAGTTTGTTCTGCGACATCAGCAGGATCATGGTGCTTATTTACCAAGTGATACACGCATATAAGCATCTCGTAGCAGAAACGTTCACAATTTAAATGAGAGAGGGAAGATGCACTTTTACTGGTGTTCTACTTTACATGGGAGTTTTTGGCATGGTAAAGTTTGATTTTCTTTTTTTCTTTTTGGTCAAGTTCCTTTTTTTTTCACATGATCAAATACTATGCAGTGAATATATTAACCCAATTTATACAATTGGCATTCAAAGGAAAAAATACTATTTTGTCTTCACTCAACTCCACATCTTTCAACAAAGAGTGCTTGTTAACTTGTGATTATAAATAGCCATGTTGATGCATGCCAGGCAGAGCATTTTGTCCTAAGCTCCTGGATCAGTGAGTCTGGAGTAGGTTTCTCAAGGCTGTTTGTATCTAAGGCGTAGACCTAGCAAAGCTGTGAGCTGTTCTACCTGGTTCTTCAGTTCCCTCTGTCAACCCTAACTGACAGTCTTGTATTCCCTGCATACATAACGCATACCAAATGCAAGGGTTGGCCCGCGGAGATGAGCACGTTGAGAGCAGATCTGCTGGCAGACTTCAGCAGGCAAATGCTCGGAGCCTCCTCTCTCTCCAGACCTCGCTCCCTCCTGGTTCAACCAGCTGTGAAGTCTCTTCTGGAGTCAGAGCTGCCAGGAGCTCCTCCTCACAAAGCACACTCAGCAGGAGGTGGTCACCTTTTATCCAGGCATTCGGTGCCCGGGGCAGGCATTTAGAGCAATAAAAATCCTTCCACTCCTCTCCCTGCCTGATTAGAGCTTGCCTCTCCCTCCCTCCCACGCGTGCTGATAGCTGCTGAGCCACCGGGGTACGGGAGGGCGCTGGCAGTGCCCTCCCAGTGCTGGTGGCAACCCCGCTTTAGGGCTTGGACATTTTGGGAATGGCTGTCACGTCAGGCCTTTGGCTGAGAAATGACACCTGTCCCAGTGGGGTATGGACTAACCATGCTGAGCTTCTTGTGTTGCTGCTTGGTGCGTTCAGGACCTCTGGGATGTGGGGCCAGAGTGGGGCAGCAGCCAAGCAGGGGCTTTAGAGGAGCTCAGGCTGATGCTGTCCCGGCCAGCAGTCGGTCGCTCAGGTTCAGCTGTAGCTCTTGCACGTACCGCCCAGCTCTGGGGGCACCCGAACAGCTTCGTGAGGAGGGAAGGAAAACCCCAAACTCCCAGAACGGCCTCCTTTGCCTTCCTGTCCCCCACTCTGCCCATGCACCCGCTCAAGCAGCGCAGCCGGGCAGCCCCCTGCACACCTCTCACTGGCCTTGCTGGCTCAGCAGCATGAGCCCGGCGACCCGCGGCTGTCCTGTGCCCTAAGAAGCCCCCGGGCCCTCCAGCAAGGAGGCTGCGGCTCCGACCTAAAGGCACGTGCTCGGGCAGCCCGGTGCCAACGCGAAACAGGTACGGGACGGCAGGACCCGGGGGGGAGCATCTCCCCCTCTCGTGCCCCGTGCGGGCACACGGGCAGCGCTCCCCGCCCGGCCGAGCCGCGCCCGGGGCTTCCCGAGCTGCTTTTCTGCCCCGCTTCCAGCGCCGAGCCCGCTCCCAGCCCCGGGGCTTCCCGAGCGGCGGGGCCGCCCCGCTGCGGAACGGCGCCCGCCAGCTCCCCGGCACCGCTGCGGGCTAACGGGGCGCGCTCCCTACGCAAACCCCGGCGGCTTGCCCGGAACGCGACACCGCGCCGCCCGCACAACCGCCCCCCGGTCCCGTTCCCGTTCCCGTTCCCGTTCCCCGGCCGGTACCTCCGAGTGGGCAGCTCCGAGCAGCTCCCTCCGCGCCGGGCGCCCCTTCGAGAGCCCGCCCCGCGCCCGCCCCGCGCCCGCCCCGCGCCCGCCCCGCGCCCGCCCCGCGCCCGCCCCGCGCCCGCCGTCCAATAGGCGGCGCTCGGACTCGGCGCGCCGCCGGGAGGCCACGCCCCCTGCTTGGGCGGTGGCCAATCGGGGGCCGGGGCGGGGCGCGCCGCCGCCAGGGGGCGCCCCGGGGCGGTGTCCCCGCGGTGCCGGAGGTTGGCGCGGGGCGGCGGGGGGGAGGCGGCGGAGCCTTCGCAGCTCCCGGCTCTGTCGACGAGAGCTGAGCCGCCCGCGCCCATGCATAATTCAGGCGCTCGCTCGCCCTAATGGCTTTTCTATTTTTAATGGGAACCGATGGACCTGTCAAGGCTTTAGAAATGTTTTTCTTCCCGGGTTTTCGTTTTCTTAGGTAATGCTAATGTGTGCTGGGAGCTTATGGTGCCCTTTGGAGCTGGAGTGCTCGGGCAGCTGCATGGAGCTTCCCCGCGACGCCACAGGAAGCAGATGCTAGGGTCAGGCCATCCACACCTTCCTGAGCATCTGGGAGGACAGACCCTGCAACGGAGGCTGTTGGGCTGAGCGAGGGTTTTCAGGTTGTTTCTCAAGCTCAGCTGTGGGGTCTTCCCTGTCCTTGTGGGAAGCGTGCCCAAGCAGCCTGTCGGTGCTGAGAGGTGCAGAGCAGGTGCCCGTGCTGGGCACTTGTGAGCCTGAGTGCTGCTCCATGCTCAGCCCTGGCACCAACTGGCCCAGCTGCCCCAAGAGCTGACTGTGGCAGACTGGGGAGCATCTATCCAGCTCAAGAAGTTACTCCTTGATAAAACAATTTTTTTAAATTGTAAAATTGTAAGGACACAAAACCCTGAACTGAGTATGCCAGAGTCAGAGCCTGTCTTATCCACCACAGTAATTTATATCTAACCAGCCATGGACTTTTAAAACTTTTTTTTTTTTTCCCCCGTATATGCTAAAATTACTCTGAATTCACTGTTGGGTTGTCGTAATCAGAGTCTTCATCACTTGTTTCTCAGTACACTCACCTGTGCAGCAATCACTGCATGGTAAGGTGTCAGCCAAAGGCAGCATGCGGTGAGGCAAACAATCTGGGGTTTGAAGGTTGTGTTTACTTTCTGCCACTTCAGTTGGAAGTGAAGGAGCGTTTAGGCAGCTGCTGCATAAAGCTAGGGAAGCTTCCAAGTACACACTGTGCATGCCTTCAGTGTTAATCAGTTGCATTGGGGAGATGACTTTTTTTTTTTGTTTTTTTTTTTGGAAGCTATTACAACCCAGTTTGAATGCCTTGAGTTGAGATATAAACTCAGAAGGTAACCAGTAATCTTAATGACCATTTGATAGTGAGGCTCAGGAGCTCTTTTTTTCCTGGCGGTTAAAGTGAAACATTTGTGACACCACTTGAAAAAGCTGCCACCTGAATTACCAGCTTTTAAAGTCTCCTTACCTTGCTCTGGTTGCATTATCTGATCTATTGCCTCTGGCATTTTCTCTAAAACCACTTGTTTCTCAGTAGCAGAAATACCTTGCCCAACTGGGATGCAATAATTTCAAAACAAGTAAAGGAAACTGCAGCTGCTCAGCTGAGTCAGCCAAAGGTAAGCTCTGCAGGGGTGAAAATGGATTTTTATTATCTTCTAGTGGCAAAGTTACTACAACAGCCTGCAGGAAAAACTTAGATTATAATACTAACAAAAACATCTGTTAAATTCTCAGCTCAGTGTATGTTTAGTGCATGTTAAAAAAAAAAAAAAAAAAAAAGCAGATGCTTTATAAAATTATTCTGAACAAAACTCAGTGTTGAGATTCAGTTTGGGATGTTAGGAACTCACTGTGATCTTAGGATAGGTGGAGGTTTTAATTAGTTGACTACACATGTCATTTTGTCATCAGATAAGACAGTTTGTAGCTATGGAGATACAGTGTGGTATCAAGATTTTAGTGAATTGAGCATGGAATATACTCCTATTAGTTAACAAGTGAATAAGTTAGTGTGTGTTCATTATACACGTTAGCTGTAAGAATGAATAACCTCTGTCCTGTGCTCTGTGAGAGTGTGGTATGCATCTGTCTCCCAGTGGATTCAGCTAATCAGGGTATTTTAGAAATTTTTGAATTGCTGTGGTTGATTTGTGTCACAGAAGCACTACCAGCATCGTCTGTGTGCTTTAGAAATGAGGTCCTTCCAAGTCTGACAGTGCAAAAATGACAGAGCCATACTTGGCTCTGTCAATATAGATCTAACCTGAAAAACGTTGGTTTCCAAAATATTACTAGTTTGAATGCATTGAAAGCACTGCCAGACAAACGTGTTTCAGAGGGTCCTTTTGGCTCCTCTCTGCCCAGGCGCAGGAAGTTGCCTACTTTTTGATTTTTTCCTAGGAGCCTGGCTGCAAAATGATTGCCAGTGATTAAAGTATTCCCCAAAGCAGCCTTGAGACTTGCTTGTTCCTTTTCCTTTTGTGTTAGGAAGTAATATATGATAGACGTGCTTTTGTTTTTACAACAGCATTGCTGTACTGTGCACACATGCAGCACTTCATTCCAAGGATCCTGAAGTGTAGCATAAATTCTAATAACCATGTGAGAGCTTGTGTCCTCCTTACAGAGAGTAAAACTGAAACTGTGTGAGTTATATATGGTCATATGCAGCTTGATCACTGAAATAGGAACAGTGGTTTATTTACCATTGTTTTCAGCAGCAACTGGCTATGGCTTAAAGTGAATCACAGGGAGGCTGAGGAACAGCCCCAGAAGCTCCTGACTCACAGCCTCATGTGCCTTGCCACAGGGTCACAGCCCAGCTCAGACATCTCAGTGATCATTGCAAAAGCTGTCATGTACAAGGAATTAAAAAACAAACAAACAAACTCTCTGCACTTGCCAGTTTGCATCGTAACGAGCCTTTGCATTTGCTGTGCCTTGTCCTTCCCTGCTCGGATCAGGAGCCCTGTTTTTCTGATCATGTAGTTGTCACCACAGTCGCTAGTGGGTTCTGCGGGGCTCCGTTTCAGAGCCAGTTCTCTTTAATGTTTACATAAATGACCTGGATGCAGGACTCAAATGTGTGCTGAGTATGTTTGCAGGCAACACTAAATGAGGAGCTGTTGACTCCCTCAAGGGCAGAGAGGCCTTGCAGAGAAATCTTGATGAATTAGAGGGCTGGGCAATCACCAACCGTATAATATTAACAGGAGCGAGTGCCAGATTCTGCACCTGGGACGGGGCAGCCCTGGATGTTTGTACAGATGGGGCATGAGAGACTTGAGAGCAGCCCTGCAGAGATGCATCTGGGGGCTATGGTTGACGGCAAGTTGAATATGAATCAACAGTGTGCTCTGGCAGCCAGGAGGGCCAACAGTGTCCTGGGGTGCATCAGGCACAGCATTGCCAGCCAGTAGAGGGCAGGGACTGTCCTGCTCTGCTCTGCGCCAGTATGGCCTCACCTCAAGTGCTTTGTGTGGGTTTGGGTGTCAAAATACATGAAGGACATAAAACGATTACTGAGTGTCCATAGGAGGGCTGCAAAGGTGGTGAAAGGACCGTAGGGTAAGGCATACGAGGAGCTGCTTGGTTTGTTCGGCCCAGAGCAGAGCAGGCCGAGGGGAGGCCTCATGGCGGCCTGCAGCTCCCTCACAGGGAGCAGAGGGGCAGGCGCTGAGCTCTGCTCTCTGGGGGGACAGCGACAGGACCCGAGGGAATGGCATGGAGCTGGGACGGGGAGGGTCAGGCTGTGGGTTAGGGAAAGATTCTGCACCCAGAGGGTGGTCAGGCACTGGGACAGGCTGCCCAGGGCAGTGGGCACAGCCCCAAGCCTGACAGGGTTAAGGAATGTTTGGGCAGTGCTCTCAGATGCAGGAGCAGATTTTTGGGTGGCCTTGTCCTGTGTGGAGCTGGGCACTGGACTCAATGATCCTTGTGGGTCCCTTCCAGCTTGGGTTATTCTGAGCCTATTCTATATGCAGTGCTGTACACAGCCTTTAGGTAGAGCTGTGATTTGACTGCTGAACAACCAAAAATGACGAAGGACGTAAATGGCATAGGTTAAATTTAAAAGCTGTGTATAAATACATAATAGCTAATTGCTCTTGGGGTCTAGGGGAAAAAAAAAAAAAAAAAAAAAGGGTGTGTGTTCTCACCAGTAAACAAAACAAAACAAAAAAGATGTTTGTGGTTGTCACCCTTATGAGGTTTTCAAACCTGTTTCATCTTTAATCTGTACACCAGTGTGTGTGTGCGTTAAGCTTTGACAGTTGTCTGTGCATCTCAGGGCTGTGGAGGCATAAAGTATTTTCCTTGTTCCTTCTTAATTTTCACTGATAAAAAGCAGTGGTGAAACATATAGTTGGAGAGAGGAATGCTAAGGATTTCCCTGCTAAGTCAATTTCAGTGTTAATAGTTGGTTCTCTTCACGGTAGACTGTAATTATAATCACAGAAGTAGTTAAAAGATCTGATCCAAAGCTTGGTAAGAGTTTTAATTTCAGTGGATCAGCATTTAACATGTAGTTCCATTGAAAGCCCCCATCTTGACTGTAAAAGTGATCAAATACCCTCAGTATTTTATGTTCCTTATATGATATCATCAGTGCGTGCCATTCTGCCTGGTATGGTATGCTAGACACGTGAGACATGCTAACACTTGAAACGTAAAACCATGAGCAGAACAATTGCGCTGCCTTGCTCTTGCAGGGTCACGTGGAGAGTGGGCAGGAGTGTGGCAGATGTCAGGAGGGCTTGCTGGACTTCTGGTGCTGGGAATACGAGGCGATGACTAAGAAGCTGCTGTGCCCAGGACCGTGAATGTGCCTTGCCTTGCAGTGCAGACCCCTCACCGATGTCCCACGCTGGCACCCCTCTCCCTGCTGTGCAGAGCACTCAGCACCACATGCCCCATGTCAGCTCTGCAGCTTCTCCCATGTGTGCTGTTGGGTTGAAAGTAGAAGGGTGCTTTAAGGCTGGAAAGTAAGCATGACAAGCAAAGAAGAAAGGCGTTGTATAATTTCAGTGGAAAAGTTTATCTTATCTGGGTTACTTAGACTTTCTCTCTCTTTTTTTTTCTTTTTCTTATTTTTCTTTCAGTCTCTGTTGCTAACCATGCTTTCTTTCACTCTTGACAGCATGTGTGTTCCCTGAGATTTGTGTTCATTTTTTGAGTGGATTCATCAAGTGGCTCAGACACCGTGAGTCTCTACGTCTCACTGAAGAGCTGCCCAGTATGGGGACATACATGTATGACAAGAAAAGCTCGGAAGAAGTTTTCTCTGTTTTATGGAGCTGAAGGGGTGAGTACCCAGTAATGACTAAGCAGTAAGTTGGGTGTACTGCCATGTCACTATTTCTGAGTAGTGATCATGCAGTAATGGGAGCAAGCAGGCTCTAGTTGTAATATGAAAAGGGAGGGTGAAAAAGATGTGAGGTAAGGGAGTATGAAATGCCAGAGCCATGAGAAGGCGTAGGCATTCAGTGCAGAGAGGTACAATATTGGAAAAGCAACATATGAAATGAACGTAGAAAAATGACATGTCTAAAACAACATTTTGCAGCACGCTTGGAGAGAGCTTTTTTGAAGCTTGACTGTCCTTCCCAAATGACATAATTCTGTGCATGTTCTTCTGAACTCTTCTCCTACTGTTGTTTTATTTAAACAGGGATCTCATATTCAGTATGCTTTTATTGCACAATATAATTCATGGTAAACAATTAGTTATTTCAAATACTAAACTTAGTTAAATTAGGCATTTCAAATATTAAAATGGAGAAAAAAGCAGAGGGAGCAAGAGTGTGATAATCATGACTTAATTATAAAAGACGTAAATGTGTTCGCTTATGATTGACTGATTAGTCAAAGACACATAAAAGAGTTTCATTCAGAAACCCTGCTTTGTCCATGGATATAGCTTCTATTTATGTGAAGAACATGCTTTGGTCTCTTTCCTTTAGAACTGTTGCCCAGGCTGTGTGTGCGCGTTGCTCGGAAAGGAAGTCATCTCTTTGTGAGGGACCTGTGCCTTGCCCCACATCAATGCCTTTTGTGCAGGCGGGTATCTGTTGTGATTGCCTGGGGCATCTGGGGAAGTTTTATGCATTGAGTGCATATTGCAGAGTTCTATGAAAGGGGAAAGAGAAAAAAAAGTAAAAAGTAAGGACATAAATATTTCCTCTTGGGTTCTTCAAATATAAGGGGAAACAGAAATGCGGCATGTTTTCAGGGTGTTCTGCTGAAATCCTGGAAACAAAAGAGTAAACTTAACTTGACGGGGATTCCCATCCATTGACATGCTGGATCTTAAAATGGAGAGGTGCTGAGCTGAAGGAGGAACCATGGGGGTTTCGTATAAGGTAGGAGGAGGTTTATTGGCTTTTAGGGAGCCTGACGCTGACTGGGCTGTGCAGCATATGAGATGTGACATAGGCCAGAATACAGAGGATTTGTGTGAAGGATTGCACCATAATTTATGAAGTGTAAAAAATATTGCCTGCTTGAGAAACCAGAGGGATTTCTTGTAATAGGAGGCATGTGGCAGGCTGTTCCGGGACATCTGAAAGGAGGAGTTGAGGGTCTTGCTCTGTACGTCAGCTTGAGCTGTGAAAAAATTGTCCATGTGCATGTGCTACCATCATGTCTTTTGGGGAGTCGAAGGTACCTGCAAGGGTTAATGTTTCCTGAGATTTCTCTCTTTCTGGTATACTGAGATATGCAGAAGGCTTTGTTTTTGGGTATGTATGTGTTGTTGTTGCTGTTTGTTTTTTTTTTTTTTCCAGAATGAATTGCTTCATCTCTAACCTGAACCCTGAAGAGCAGTTGAGGGGAGGTAGGGGAAGGCAGTGCAATTTGGCTCTGTACCATTTGGGCTGTTTGAATTCATTGGCTTGGGAGCCCCTAGAAATGCCTCAGGCTGTGTACCTCCTCCTGCACCCAACTTGGGAGAATCTCTTACCACTACTGCATGCATTAGCCTTCATTAATACAATTAGCATAATAGTGATTAGGATTCATTATTCCCTACCAAAAGATAAAGCCAGTAAGACATATCTCAGAATCAAATTTCTTAGCGCCTTGTCTTGGGATTGCTTTATTTTGGAGTTGTTTGCCTCTTTATATCCTTCCATCTCCTAGAAAAAAGAAAGCCACTTAATTGTAAAACTGTTTAGGTCAAAGAAATGCACTGAGATGATCTTTCACGCATGCTAAATAGGTGAATTGATCTATGGGACCCACACAGCTCAGACAGCTACTCAACAGTAGAAACTGCGAACTTCATCTTCTTCAAGCACAAAAGCTACTTAGTTTCCCCATGTTGAAGACTTTTTATAATAGCAATAAGACAACTCTAGAGAGAGCCATCTAATATTAACTCCAGGGAGTAATCATCTAATCACAATCTGGGGGTGATTTGAAGCACTCATCTGGACCAAATGCCTCACAACACCCCAGGAGTGGTTTTATTGCATGATAGCAGTACCCCATTGAGCCTTATTGCTTAATTAAAAACAAATTCCCAAGTAATTTTTTTGCCTTTCCATAAAAACACAGTAGTACATAGCATGTATAAAACATCCATTAAATGATGGTAGATGCAAATTTACATTGTGTGATACAATCCGTTTCTTTACCACTTGGGGTTGAAGTTAAATGTAAAACCATTTCCTATAATCTGTGCACTGCTGCGTTTAGAGAGGAATAAATATGGGAAGGAGAGGTTCATTGTAGGATGCCTTGTTTTTATTAAGTGATATGTTTGGTCTCTTTACAAAGCAGTTTGACTCCCCGTCCATTTTACAAACTCAACAGCCTATCAACAGTGTGGCCTTTTTTGCTTCTTCCTGAAGATTTCCTTGGCTTGCTGTCCTGTTTCAATGGCGATCTTCAATAGGAATCCTGTGTTTCTGTCTGGGGTTTCCATTTCTCTCCGGGCAGAGAGAGCAGGAGCAGCGCAGGTGATGTATTTAGAATACGTCTAGCATACTGTACAGATGCTGCTCAGTGTCCTTCATGGGTTTTGTAGAGTAAAGCAGATTAAGCCCAGTAGACACACAATACAGCCACTTTTGGTGGCTTTGCTGCACAGCTGAACTCTGCCTGCAGCAGGTGGGTGGCTGAGATGTCTCAGCCTCCCACAGTTTGAGTGTATTTGCTGCAACAGCTGTAGCTGCTCAGCAACAGACACAGGTGGCAAAGGGGAAGAGTAAGAAAGTGCCTTCTGTCCATGCTGAGGGGTTTTCCTACCTCAGGGTCCTAATCCACAGCTTTCTTTACACCTTTGCAAGGTGCTTTCATAGCCCCAAAGTGATTCCCAAATGTCAGGTTCCCTAAGGATTTTGGGCGTTGTCCCTCTGTTGGTAGAGGAAGCAAATTGAAGGTTTTAAGTGATTGTGTGAGTGCTGGAGACATTGCTCCAAAATCCTGGCAACCACACCTGTACGGACTTTACGTCACAGTACTGAAGTAAACGAGGGAAAGAGGGCCAGTATGACTTTTTCTTCAGGTTAGTCACTCAGGGGTTCCTTTAATTGATTGGTGGAGATGTACCTGCAAGTTCAATTTTTTGAAAAAAAGCTGAGAATTAGTAATAACTATTACTGCAGTTGTCCACGTGCCAAAGCCTTCTTGTGGCAGTCACAAACTCTGGATGGAGGATGACAGATGTGTCAATCCCGCCTGCTGTGGGCTCCACTCAGTGCTGCACAAACCCTTCTGTTTCTCTCTGGCAGATGGTGGCTCACAGAGGCTGGTGGGAGCTGAAGCCACGTGTGATGTGCAAGTACTGCTGGCAGCAGGTTGCAGCACTCAGTGTTCCTACTAAAGAAGCAGCATGCTTTGTCCCACATTTAGATTTTGGGAAAAAAAGAAATTTTGTTTGCTTGGTGAACCACTTAGCTAGAATGTTTTGCTGATTCCATTTTTAATGGCCTGTTAGAGAGATGTTAGGTGTTGTGAAGGACAATTTGTTAAAAAGGGGTTGTGGCATTGTAGCGATGAAATGAACAAGAGTAAAACTAGCTGCTGCTCCTGCTGCCTAAGATTAGTAAGGGTGGTACATAGCATAATTAAGTCTGTCTATTTAAACTCTTAACGTAGCAACCTGGGACACTGCCAGGTCAGGAAAGGACATGAAAGGACCTGACTGTTCTTGAACAATGAACATTTTTACCTGAAAGATCTCTGCTGGCTTTATTAGAATCGCACAACTAGGAATGTCATTATCTTGCTTTGATGTGGCTCTCCAGAGCTAGCTGCTCGTACAGCTGACACAAAGCAAGTAGCCAACAAAGGGACGTCCTAATGGACTTTAATACTTTTACTAAAGAGTTTCTCAACCCCTCAGCTGCATGTCATCTCACAAATGCTCATTTCATCTTGACACATCTTGGAGATGATTGTGTGCAGGGAGGTGAGCACGTGCCTTGGCTAAGGGGCAGGGTTTTGCAGCCTTGCTGCAGTCAGACTTGCCCAGCCCTGTCACAGTGGCTCAGTGCAGGGCTGCTGGGGCGTTCAGCAATACTTTTTGCCTGCTGCAGCCTGAGCCTGTCTGTAGGACAGTGTGGGGGGCTGCCCTGGGCCTGAGGAGCGCTGCTGCAGCTGTGCTGGAGCTGCTCCCACTGCTTTTTTTTGCAAGTAGGTCTTGAAGCAGGATATGGGTTTTACTGGCCTGCCTAACAGTGAGAAAAAACAACCATACCTTTGTGGCAGCTGGTCATGCTGGGCAGTTGCATGCTGCTGGGGTGAGGAAAGGCATGTTGCTCAGCTGCAGGTCTTCCTCTGAGTGACAGCAGCAATGCTGAAGTACAGGCCTAGCCTATTTTCTCATCTGAACGTGTATTTTAAGCTTTAGGTGTAGTATGATGTTTGTTCTGTATCCTACAATTACGTGGCTTTCAGCAAGTAGTGTGAAGATTCTTAACTTTGATGGTTCTGGGAAATGTATGACTTCTAAGAATACATCCCCATGTGAGTGAAATGAAAGGTATGATATTTTAGCAGTTGGAAATGCCTGTCTTCATTTAGTTCTGTTTCCTGATTTCATTTTGGCACCAAAAATAATTTAGAAAGCATATTTGCAGAAAGTAAAATCACTTTTTATGGAAACCCCAGAGAAAAGCAGCTGACATAGGGTAAGGCATGCACCAGATTAGCTGTACACATAGGCATGGCAAAAAAAAAGAAAGTTCATGTAAGGTAAGGGAGCAGTTTCTAGGCACTGTCTGCTTCATGGCTGTTTTTTTTCTGTTAGAACAGACGAAAAAAGAAATCACTTTAAACCTGTGAGCGTCTGGCTCCATCTGCTGGTAACAAAGCAAAACATATTGCACTAAGCATAGAAAGAGATGGGATTTCTATTTTTATGCTAGCTGCAACAGAAAACAACAAAACCAAAAATAAAAATGGAACAAAAATGGAATGCCTGTGCGTCAGAACCGAGCCACAAGATGTTAATGTAGTTTTCTTGAAGGTTCAAACCATTCTGCTGCCTGGGAAGAAAGCTTTCTTTTCCTCATAAGCACATAGCCCAAAATTGGCATCTTTCAGAGCACGATACCTCCGTTCTGCATGAAAATGATGTTTGCTCAGGGCGTGGACTATACCAGCAAAGCTTGATGCCTCTGTAGGTGATAACTGTTCCCTGCCCTGCAGCTGTAGGATGTTTTACTTTGTTTCCCACTCCCCCAAAATATCTTTGACAAAATAGCTAGAACTCATTATACCTCTTCCTGAAAATGCTAGCTGGGGAGAAGGAGAGATGAACAGTTCTTTGAGATAGACTGCCAGGAGTCAAAAGAAAATAAAGCTGTTTTAGCACTTCACCAAACAGTGAATGTTACATTGCTTATTGTGCATGCTTAATTGAGCTTGATTATGCAATCTGTTTACCTTAAGAGCTCTGTTAACTATGGAAGTAAGCCATTGCATGAAAACAGAAAACCTCAGGTTTTCTAAAGTATCCTAAAGAATTGACCCAGCTTTATATCTTTTTTTTTTTTTTCAATTGAAGTAGAAGCAAAGGAAATTATGTTGGTGCAGTGCTGTCCAAAAGCTGTTTTTCACAAGTCATTGCAAATAGGAGGTAATGCAATGTGAATGCAAAATAAAAAAAATACGTGTCTTGTATTTTTCTTATTTCATTTCCATTCCTATGTGCTTTTGCTTTGTGGTTGTTTTTTTTTTTTTTTTTTCTCTTGGAGATTGAGCCTAGGATATATGGGGCCTCATAATCTTTGTATGAAGAGTAGGTTTGCAATCCAAACTACTGCATGGTAGAACTGTGGGAATGCAGGTGAGGGAATGTAAATTTAATGGCTCTGCTACTTCTTGCCCTTACTGTGCCACTCTACAGCTAACATGAGCGGGGAGTTATTTGCATGCAGCACTTCCCTGAGGGGACAACTGTTTGAAGACATGCTTGGAAAGAACATGTTCACGTCAGTCCAGTCCTTGTATGGCAGGCAATCATTTCAAAAAAAAAACAAACATCACCAAAGTGAGAACTAGCCAGGGTTTCTCGTAATGGCCTCAACAGAGAGGTGGAGGATCAAAATGAGAGGTAGATCTAATCTTTACTGTTTAGTGTCATACTTTTAAGCAGTACCAGGTGCCATGCAGAGGGAAGCATGTGGTTCCTGAGGTTTCTTCTTGAAGCTGTCTCCAGTTCCTACAATTCCCCCCCAACACATACACTTTTAACTTTCAGATTCATCCTGTTTCATTTCACTGGTGGTTCCAACTTTTGAATTCTGGGGTTTGTGGTTCTCTCCATATCCTGGGGATTATTCTAAAGGGATCCACTCACCTTTTTGAAAGATAGTGTAAGGGCAGCACCTTTTGCTGAAACTAACAGTAGATAAATACTACAAGCATCTTTTATTAGAAAGTTCAAAACCACAACAAATCCTGCCTGGAGTATGTTGGAGAAATCAGATCTTTTGTAGACATCTGGAGATTGTGTTTGCAAATCCCCAGCCGGCTTGTTTTGTAGTCACTGTTACCATAATTCAGGTTAATGTTGTTGCCACTTTTTACTTCCTTAAACACATGTTGTGCTTTATGGTTGGGGAAAAAAAAAAAAAGAAAAAAAAAAGGTGGCTGCCTTGGAACAGAAGTTGTGTAAAAGCCTTTGTGGAAGCTTCCTGTTTGGAGAAACAAATGTCAAATCAATTGTCCTAGCTCAGAACTACTATTCTGAAAATGCAGCTGTGGGAAGAGATTACTTGGGTACTGTGATGGGGAGTGTGTAAAGGTCTGGATTGAGAACTATGAAGCAACATAGACCAAAAATAACAAACAGAACAAGTAAACTTTTAGGTTTTCTTGCAAAGATTTGCTTAAAAAATACTAGATCCCAAGTGAGAACATTCATGCCAAATTTGAAATCTCATTTGAATTTTTGTAACTGTTATCATCAGTGACATATAACCTTGGAAATAGGGTCTCATGACAGAAAGGGCGAGTCCCTTGACTGTTACCTCACAAAAAAGGAGATGCTCCAATGGGTTACAATTCTGAGACAAATCTGCAGGGCTGGTTTATGTCTGCATAACACCACTCAAATGGGCCTAAGCTGAGCACTTCACATTGTTTGAAGGTATTTGTAGGTATGTGATCAGCTGTACACAGCTGTTCCCGTAATGTTAGCCTTTAAGTATAACAAGCACAATCCAACAAATCCTTTATCCACTGAAATGTTGCTGCAGGGAGGGGGCATGGAGATTGGACACAGTGTCATGAAAGTAAAGAAGAGCTTATTTTCCTTTTTGTATCTCCTTATTCTTCTGCATTTATATGCAGAAGAAATGGAAGCTCCCAAGGAGCCCAGGCTGCAGAAAGAGTCCATGTGCCAGTGCTCTTTTTTCTCTCATTATCATACGGTTGCTATCAAACTCTAATTTTTGAAATAAAAAACCTGCAGAATTCTTTATTGGTACTATTAAACCTTCAATCTTCATTATTTAGGATAGCTACTTACGTTTTACTCAATGAAGTCATAATGCAACTGCTCCTATAAAAACTATTGAAATGGCTACTGTGGCAGCGAGTAGATTTTCCTTCGTGTAAAATAATCCTCTGTGAGTGAGACATAACTATCATTTACATTAATTAGGCAGCCATATAATGGGGTGTTCAATAGCTATTACATCATTTAAATTCTTCAGTGAGCACCTCAGCCACCCAAGAACTATCCAACTGAACATTTCTAAGTCCATAATTTTGAAATAATCCTTTAGAGGAAGAATATGCATGGCAGAGTGTTGCAGACAATTTCACACAAAAAAAATCATTTGGATTTATGGGGTTATCTTAACATTTGCAGGAGGTGTGCAATCCTATTTTTCTCTGCCCCCCAAAATAACAAAGCTATTAAGTGGTATCAGTTTGGGGGCTGATACTGTGTGTACACTAGAAGCTGGTCAAGGAGCTTGTATTCAGAGGTCTTCCCTGACAGCTGGAGGCATGTAAACAATGAGCAAGTTTCCTTAAACACTGTTACAAGCCTGGGGCCCTTGCCTGGATTGCTCAGCTGAGAAGCTGACTCACAGACAAATGGGAGCCATCCTGCTGGTGGTTTTGTTTTTCAACTTCTGCCTTTAACAAGCATGTGAGGTCTTCAGCATTTGCATTCAATTTTGTTGGTTGTTTTAAAATCTGTGAGATGAAAGCAAACTCCTTTGGCATTTCTGGTAATATCATACTTCCCAGGAACTATTATAACAGATATTCTAACTGTACTATTATTATATATTTTCACATATTTTAAGATGTGAGTCACAGTCAAAAGTTTGCACACATCGTAAAGCCAGGAGCTCATTCTGAGAGCTGAGAGGAACGATGCTGAATTTATTAACTAATATGCCAGGAAGAGCTTTGTATTAATAGGCCTGTACTGCAAATCTTTTAACATGCTGTTCAGCTGCCTATAGAAGGTGATGGTTATGAGGAGAACAGGCAGTATCTGAAATGACAAATAGCATGTTTTAAAGCAGTTTTTCTGGGCAAGAGTTAGGCCCTACGGGAATAGCTCCAAATTGAATGAAAAAAAATATTAAATTGTTGTCTTAGGTTGTGATTTTTCATTCAGCAACCCAGTTCAAAACTGTCAGTCATGTTACTTTGGTCAATTGCATACTGGATTTTTTTATCTACTTAATGATTATAAGGTGCTGTACCTCATCTGACTGATATAGTAGCGAGTAACAGAGCCTTTTAGGAGGGATAGCTCATAATTTGGTGTTAAATGTTGCTGGGACCTCTCTAGTTTTCCACAATCCCCATCTACATGCAGACTGTAGAGAGCTAGGTGTCAGAAACCACCTGCAGGTAGAGCACTAGGTTCCCTTGGTGCCGCAGCCCAGGGGGTTTGTATTTGCCAGATGCAAATGCTCCTCTCAGCGGCAGTGGATGTGTGATCCTTTATCTTTCACATTTGCTAGTTAATTTAATTAAACCAGTACACCGAGAGAGATGTCTGTCTTACCAAAACAATACATATTCATCAAACACTGTGGGAGATATAGTTCAGAATAGATATGACAGAATTAACAAAGGGGAATGTGAGGCAAAGGTGGGTCAAACCTCTGAAATTACATGGGGCTGGTCGTTGTTGCCACGTAACCTGGACACATACTTCTTAATCTGCTACACAGGAGCATGGTCTGGTGAATGCTGATGTACAAAAAGCTTTGTAAATCCAATTTTTCTTTCTGTTTAAGATGTATGAAGGTGGGTGTTTGTTATATTGGTCAGTTAACGTACTGTACTCACCAAGGGCCCCCGTGCTGACTTTGGGTGCAAGAAGCAATAGAGCTGGGACAAGAGGAACAGCTAATGGAGGTGAGTCATTCAAAGTACTCAGGTGTTTTCTGTATCAAGAGACCTTGTTTGGAGTTTGTTGCCAACGAGACCAATTGCTGGACATGTGCTTCAGCTGTGATGTTGCAGAAGGCTGGCCACATACAACTGTTCCTGGCTGTTGGGACCCTCATTTTGTGCTGGTACTGCTGAGATCTCTCCTGAAGGATGGGCTGAAGAAGGCTGTAGGAAGATTGGTACCAAAAAGGAGAATTCATGGGTAGGTGAAACCTTGTACTTGCATTGCCTATGGTAAGATCATTGCAGAAGCAGTGAGAGCTTAATTTCAGAAATGTTCATGTGGGTTGAGGGAGGGGGTACAAATAGCAGCTGCTAGGAATTAGCCATCCAGCAGTCTTCAGGGTGGAAGTGTGAGCAACTGCAGCAGGAATAATAAGGTAGCTGAAAGTTTTTGGTAGTTAGAAAACCTGTCTCTGTGTCTTTAGAGTTGTAGATGGGGAATGGATGTGTGTAACTGGTAATGGGCTGAGGAATTGGCCTGTTCAGGTAAAAGCAGTGCCACTGCTGATTTTGAGAAGACACTGTGCCTGCTTTCTGAAAATATGCTGCTGATGCAGAGGAGCAAGCAGTTGTTTTAGGTGAATGGCTCTCACAGCACAGTGGGTCATAGCTGCTATTTAAAGGAGTTTTAAAAGGTGTGAAAGGAGGTATGGAAAAATGTGAATTTGGTTATGTGAAATAAGAAAGTATAAAATATGTGAAAGGAAGTATAAAAACACTTCAGATAGCAAATTCTAGGTGTTTTCTTGGATGTGATTTAACTTCAAGTATTTCCTACAGTGAGTTATTTTGGGGTTTGAAACAGAGCTTGGGTTTCTTTGTTTTCCCCTTTCCTGTTTAAATGTTCAAAATGCAATTACTGGATAGATTAACCTAGTTTTATACCACAACCAGTGATGTAATCTGAACTGAAACAGTTGTATGAATGTGCATTTTTATTATATACATGCAGTAGTGATAGGAAAGCAGAAACGTGAGTAAGGTAGTTTGACAGTATATTGTTCATTGTTGTTGATTATTCCCCAATTAGCTTTTTCTTTGGAGAGTCTGGGTACAAAAATCATTAAGAAAGATGTGTCCCTGCTGTATGCAATTCCGAGTTCAGTGTAGGAAGGGGTATGTTAGAGACAGCTGTGATTAGTTCCCCAATTTGCTGGTATTAAATCCATTAAGTATTTACTGTCTCAGCTAATGAAGAGATGTGGGAATGGTTGTGAATCAGCAGGGGAAGAATGGCGAGCAGTCATTTTTGTGTTACGCAGTTTCCAAGAAAGGTCCTTCACAAGCAACGGGGAGTTTATTGCATTCTAGTGAGGTATGAACACAGGCAGCAGACACAAGTTTGGTTTGAGCAGCCTGTGGGTAGACAGCAATACCAGTGGTGTACAGGAGAGGTTTAGCTTAAGTAAGTGATTTGTGGGGGCTGTTGAGGACACCTCACTGAGTCATTAGAGGAAGGCCTCTTCAGGTGATTTACCAACTGCAGTAAAGGTGTCTTGAATGCTTTGGCTGTTCACATCTCTTGTTAGTCTTCATTTGTCACCTGTTTTTATGTGCTACGAGCGCGCGATTACCTTGAGGAGACCTTTGAACATCTCTTCAGTACACTTCACTGTAAATAATGAATACCTGGCTGTTATTTATCAAAAGGGACCGCTAAGCAGCATTTGTCTTCTGGTCACTGAAGTAGTTTAACAAATGCCGACGGTAGTAGCTAGGGGAAGCTGTATCCTATTTATCTGCGTGTCCATATGGCAGAACATGGTATGTCCTTAGGCACGATGTTTCATTGTGCTGCAAATTCCGGTTTGTATGGCACTGCTATTAATTATGTCTATTTAAGACATCCATTAATGGTCTTTCCTGTTAATTAACAGGACTATGCCAATAAAATTCTATTAGTTTCCCCCTATTAATTTAATATTATAGGCACTTAACAGATGTCTTAATTGGATGTTACACTGATAGCTGTAAGCAAAATTAAAACTAGGTCATTGTCCTGCAAAGGAAGTTTCTACTATGATTTATGCTTCTTAGCACTTTATTTTTCCTTCTGGATTCTCATGGGAAACTAATGGATTTCAGTGAGCTTAAACCCAAGATACTACTCTACCTTTTATACACTAACAACTTCAAGACACCTTGATTTTGCTTCACAGTTGTTAACTGTAAAAATCTTCTAGCCTTTGTCACTTTTGAATGTTACCTGTCTTTTCAGAAGCTTTTTCAGCCTCTCACCTACTTTTCCTTCAGTGTGAAATGACTTATTTTTTCAGTCAATAAATGTTTTATTTCCATTCCAACCTACTTCAAAGGGGTTAAAGTCCTGAATTCAGAGGGGATAGAGGATTGTGTTCTGTTTGTAAACAGATATTGCCTATGCTGTTACGCAAAGTGATCAGAATCTGGGTCAGTGATGCTGCGGCTGATCTGTCTGAGCAATCCTCCCTGGGAGATGCAACTCCTGTAACCCAGAATGCTGACTGGCTTGGTCAGTGTTCTCATGGGTATGCTAAATGGCTTGTGCATTATTACAGTGCTGCTATAAGAGCACTACCTCTCTGCTTGAGCTATGCTCCTAACACTGGAACCAAGCTTCCCTGTGCAATGTATGTGAGAGAACAGCTCTTTTTTAAGGAAAGTACTTTAAGAAGTTTTCCTAGTTGGCTACAAACACTGGAATGGTGGCAGGGAAAAGTTCTCAATAAAAAAATGAATTCACAAATGAGACTAAAAAATCTGAAAGCTTTTAGTGCAAATATCAGATGCTTTTTTTTTTCAAAAAAAAAAAAAGTGATCCCAATACAGGGATTGTTTCCACCTCCCAGACAAGTCAAAACTGACTAACAGATCTGATTTGGAGGGACTGAATTGCATTTCAAAACAATCATCTGGGATTCCAAGAAGGATCCTGGGAAGTACTGAGTAAAAACAGGGTGTGAAAAAAGGAGATAAAGGGGTTGAGGATACTTCATTTCTTTTCTAATAACTTGGATTTAACTTAAGTACCATGTAGTTCTCAGTACCCTGAATACAGAATTACTTAGTTTAAGTCTGATAACTTGCTTTTCTGGTAATGCTCAACTAAGAGCCTGTTAATTTTAAACACGTCATGGACCAGAATCCAGATGATTGTTTTGAAATTCTGAATTACCATGTAAGCTCAAAAGACAACTTTAATACTTATATTCCTCCATTTAGAAAACAGAACTCTTAAAATAGCACTAATAATTCTAGACTAATGAGTAATTTTACTACCTTGGTATTTATCAGTCCTTGAAAGTTAAATAATGAAGCATCTCATAGGGTTTAGCTGCAGAAAACAATCCAGAAACCTTTCTTGATCCTCTTAAAATGAATTCTGCATTGCGCTGTCAGGAAAAGATTCCTTTTGCAGTACAAAATACCTTTGCTGCTGACATGCAGAAGACATTTTTCCCCCTAATGCTTACTTTAAAAGTTTTTTCAGAATAGCATGTATGGACCATGAACTACTTATCTGTTTAGTACTTGGTTTTGGCTAAATGCAACTTGGAAATTTCATTATGAAAGCTAGACTAACTGCTATAGCCAGTCTGTATGCTTAGATTTTTCACTTATGTATCACTTACCTACAACAACATTAACCACTTGAACAGAGATATTCAAGGTAAAACCTATCAGTTGAACCAACTTACCTGCATATACTTGTACCAGGCAAAGATGTTGATGTTCACCCAGGAGCAATGATTATAGAAAAGCAATTTTCCTCAGCTTCAGTCTCATTATATGGAGAAAATAGGCAGATGTTGCCCAGTTTATACAGAAGGCAACAGCAACATTTATCACAAAGTTCAAAGATAAAATCTTCATTGCAAATATATTATTAATAAACTGAAACAGAAGCCAGGGAATCAGTACTAAGTAGTTTTAATAAAAGGCAGAATGTTACATACTTACATACAAATAACACAACTAAACTCCAACAGCCTTACCGACTGCTTTCAAGGCAATGGAAGCTAGTCTTCAGTATGAAGAAATGCTCTAGAAAGCCTTCAAACAGTTAACTCCAATTTTAGTTTGCCAGAAAACCTGATTCTCAAACTGCAGGAAAACAGTAGGCATTTTTATTAAACATACTTCTGTTTTGCTGTGAAATCATAGGTCAATAGTTCCTTTTAGCTTGAACTTCTTTGCAGATCGCTCACTTGCTCTGAGCTGGAACTTGCTTCCGTAGATATAGGAAATGAAGCCATCAATCTCCAAGCTAAATACATTGTTAAGTTTGGGAACAACTGAAAATGCAAAAGGAAAGAAATTAATGAAAAAGGACTATAATCCCTGTTCAAAACAGATATTGATATACCACAGGATATTATTCACACATAGGCTTCAGGTTTGCCACATTTCACATTTATGCTTTATTAAGAGAAAAAACGTAACCCAAACCTCTATCTTAAACAGCAGTTACTAAAAGTTAGTCCTCTTTTACAAGTGTGCAGTAAGTGTTGCAGAGAACATGAAAAGTAAATCAGATGAATACACCACAGGCGCATTAGGTTCACTGGAAATGTTTTCTCTTGCTCACTTCTGAAATACTTTTGGCTTTTACACCATTGGTAAAAACATTGACTTCTGCTACTATGCAAAGAACTCAAAAGGACCAATACGGAACAAAGCACATTTGCTCAGAAGCAGTGTGAATTTAAGAAACTTTGGTTATTCAAATTGTAAGAAGCACTGAAAAAAAATCTAGTATACCTTTTAATTTGTCCTCCTTAGTGATAATTTTGAAGATATGTTTAAACTCCTGTAGAATGATTCCTTTTATCCCAACGTAAGAGGGACATTTTGATTTTGTAACTGAAGAAACAAGAATACGTATACATTAAAAATCTCAGCTGCAGTTTGTTTGCTGTTCAATGGTTGTCTCATGATTTCAAAAGCTCATTGTAATGTTCTCAAACAATGCAGTTACAGTAATAACTGGTAGAACACAGTTTTATTTGCAATCAGGTTTTCAAAAGCAGTTGAAGGTTAAGTAGAATTGATTAACGGAGAGAGCATTAATCAACACAGTAACAATTATGTGATTCTAGATTCAATGATACTGAAAAGAATTTAAAAAGCAGCATCTGAAATACGGGAGAGTCTACTGAATTTCAGATTTTTTTGTAAAGAAAATAAAACAATCAGAATACCTGTAACAATAGCTCCATGGAGATCAGCTTTTAGGAGTTTGGCCTGAACCATCTGTGGTTGTCTTGGAAAAGAGGGTAGGATCAGAGAAAGAAAGAAAAATATATGGAGAAGAGTAGGTTTACAAAGTGTGACTGTGACTACTGAAATCACAGTCAAAACTCATTTTACAGGTGTATATATACTCTTTCTATAACTCTGCTTCAAGAGGTAAAATAAGTAAACCTGAAAATAATTACTAATTAAACCCACTAATTTTAATATATCTCAACTTACGCATCTGGTTTAAGTCCATAGCATAGGTCTCTGATGTACTGTTTCCACAGTTCATGCAGTGGTAAAAAGATTGCATATCTGCAGTTAAAAGGCAAAGATTATTATACAAAACTTAGTAAATAATCAATGTTAGTCTTGACGCTTTAAATATAGATGGACTATATAATCTGCTCTGATACCTTGCATGGGAAGTAGGCTACTCTAACCAACAGGTTTGTTTTTATGAAAACAAACTAAATAGCCTCCTATCAACCCAAAACAGCGATGCATTAAGAGACTTCTACTCCCTGCCTCCCTCCTTACTTCATTTTACAAACAAGGCCTTCATTCAACATCTATTAAGTTGAGAAACCCGATACAAAATTTTGGTCATAGTTTAACTTTTAAAAACAGAAATCCGAGGCAATTGTATTTGGTTTTGATTTCTTGTATTTGGGTACACAAGAGGACAGAGAACCCAGTAACAAACAAGTTTGCTATATATTCAGCCAAAATAATTGCTGTGGATAATTGCCACAGAGTAACAGGCCGTATGTACTGAGGAGTGAGTAGCCACATATGTGGCTCCTGTTTTTTTTTTTTTTTTTTTTATTAACTTCTCACACAAAGTATTTTAGATCTTACCTCTGCTGTTCCGGTTCGATTTCAAAAAGACGCATTTCTCGCCTCTGCTTGGCAGTAAAGCTTTTAGTTTTCTTCCTCTTTTGCTTTTTCCTTTTTTTGGCGTAATGCTCCAGAATCACAGCTTTCCGAGACAACGCATCCTGGATGGCTTCATCTTTCATTTTCGGCATGCTGCGCTTCAGGAAGGCGCTTACAAAGGCTTTGGCCTCTTCTGACCTCTGAGGCTGCAGACATTTTGACGAGGCACTTTACAAAGTTACAGTTAATAAAGACTAAAACGGCTGCAGCCGCCTGCCAGCCACGCCGTGACCACGCGGGAGCGGCACCGACACGGCTCCCGTGCTGGAGCCCCGCGCCCACCCCCCGGGGAGCCCCCAGCCCCTCAGCCGCCGGCGGTACCTGCAGGCTCAGCTCCTCCGCCGCCTGTCGGGGCAGCCCGCCGTACAGCGCACCTGCGGGGGGCACAGCGCGGGCCGTCAGCGGCGGCCGGCCCTCGGGGGGCCCCGAGCCCCGCCGCCCGCCCCCCGCCCCACTCACCCTCCATGGCGGCGGCGCCGGGCGCGGGCCGCTGACGTGCCCGCGCGTGCGCAGAGGCTGCGCCCGCCCGGCTCCTGAGGCGGGGTCAGCGAGCCGTGTGCTGCCTTAAGCGGGGTAGCAAAGAAACTTCAGGAAATACAGAAAATTACACGGCACTAATTGAGTTAAACTGAGGATTTAACATGGAACGCTTAGAATTTTATTAAAGGCAATGTAACTGTGGTAATGAATTTGGTAGGCAGGAGAGCGGGCCTTTGGCTCTGGCACTGCCAGAAGGCTGCGCTGCAAGGGCATACGGGACAAAGGGAAGGGAAAGGAAAGGTGCCTCAAAGCTTCCTGAGCAAACAGAAGTAAAAAAACAAAACAATGATTAGAGTCTGCTTGCTAGAAAGCTTCTTATAGAGAGGTTTTGCCACTTGGCATATCAGAAGAATTACCACATCATTACTCTGCTGCTGGCTAAGGTAGCAGATCCCAGCCTTAACCTCAAATTTCAGCAGCTATCCTGCGAGAGGTGACAAAGACTTCCTAGGTCTGGGAAAGCCTTGAGGCATATGCCCTTGTTTTTGGAGTACACGGCTGCTGGTGTGGCTGGAACTGGGTTTCTGCAGAAGTAAGGGTCCCACAGAGCCCCTGTGCCTTGAAAATCACAAACCAGAGGGGCAGTCATCTCTAAGAACAAAATAAAATAATAATAAGAAGAACCCAAAACAGAGAAGTAACATTGCTTATCACAGTGAGGAGGTCCTGCAAAGGATGAAGCTGTGGCCAGGGTAGATTGTTAGATTAGCCATTTAGATTGAAGCAGATAGGAAACGTTCAATTACATTAATTTCTGTTAGGCTTTTGAACAGCTACATTATTACAGCAGAGATCAAGGTGCAAAATGAACATTATTTCTAACCAGAGTTGCACATTCATATTCAAAAGACAAGGAAGATGCTACCTGCTGTGAGGTTTGCCTCTTCTGCCCCTGTAGCTGCCTCTCTACTCTTGGGATAAGACACGTCTTGCTCTTGGTACAACACAGAGGTGCTTTGAAACCAGTGCAGCTAATTCCTTTTCCTTGCCAGCCGAATCCCAGCTTGTGCTGCCCTCTGCTCAGACGTGTTGGTTCTCCAAATAAATAAAGTGTTTATATTCCTGTCACGGGGTGGGTATTGGCTTAGCACATAATGAAGCACTGCTTGCTGAAGGAGACGTACCAAGCGAGTTACTGAGGCAGAGTATAGGAAGTGCAACAATTTGTTGAGTGCTGCTGTGGAGCACAAAGGCACTGAAGTGATACCTAATGGGGAATGAAATTGTAGACGTGTGTGTGTTTGTAAAGAAAAAAGGGCCAGCCTCTTCAGAGTATTAAGTATGAGCACTGATTGGTGTGTATCAGAGACCTCCTGGCAGTTAAGGACATTGCCACAGCAAACAGATCTCTTGATTTTACAAAGCTGTGACTCCTTGAGTTGTCATTGCTATTAAGAAAAGATCAATTTTCATGAATGGAGTACCAGGATGAGCACTATGGGTCTTCAGGGCCGTATGAGTGCTCCTTCACTGGATTTATGCTGCAATTCCTGAGGCACTTAAGGGATTAATAGTCAAATCAGTGTTGGCGATGCTGGTGTTGTAAATCCAATGATCCAGGCTAAACTGGTGCCTGGGGAAGCCAGTCTCTTCCAACAGCTCTACATCTTCATTTCCCAATTTATCTTCAGATACAATGGCTGAGGGAGCGAGATCAGTGCATTAGTATGTGTTCCAAGAAAATATGCGGAAATAGTGGAAATATGCGAACAAAAGAGCAAACAAAATAACAATAATGCATGTTTCTGAATGTGCAGTACCACTACTCCACCTGTCTTAGTGTTTTAGACCTTTGAATCTTTTTGCTTCTTCAAGTAAATCAGCGTGAAAGCATGATATAGGTTTATGGTGATATAAACCCCCTAATGTATATTATTTATTCCAAGTTACATGAGCCAGCACCTGCATTTCTTATTCCATTAAATCTATGTTTGGCATTATTTATTGCTCTCTAAATATATATATATATATTTGTAAAAATCCAACACTGAACCACTATACATGTGTACAGTAGGGGGCTATATTGCTTTAGCTGTCGGTATTGTTGAATTACAGTGTGTGATGGGAAAAAGAATGTATGCAGGCCAAGTCAGGTCACAGCAGTGTCCTGGGGGAATGTCAGCGTGAATGTGGGAGCAATGACAGTCACAGAAAGCTAGAATTTAGGTGCAGAGTAGCCAAAGACTTATGGTGAAATTGAATTCCTTCAAAATCCTCCTTCCACAGATAAATCTACTATAATGTAAAAGAAGATATTTGTATGACATAAGAATAGAAGATCAGATTGGTTGTTGTTTTTGTTTGTTTTTTATTAAAGAGTTATCATGAGCTGAAGCTGGAGATGAGCACAGGTGGACTGATGTGTGTAAAAAGTGACCAGGCTATAATCACTGTTACACTTTTGCTGATTGCAGGTGATACAAGAAATAGATACTGTAATTCTCTAAAAGACTATCTCAGCAAGCATTTGAGCTCTCAGGATCAATATAGCTTATTCCTCTTGGCCAAATTGCATTAGCAGTTGAATTTGGTCCCTTGGGACAGCTGTACTAGCAAAAATAATTTCCATTTAAAATGCTCTGATCTGATTTCCTCCATCTGAATACCAGGCAGCTACCATAACTTCCCTACCGTGTGCCGAAGCAGTGTGCAGCCGGCCCAGGTAACTCAGCAGCCCCGTCACCGCCACCACCTTGCCGTCCTTCCTCCACCACCTTTTCCTTGTCCTGCTGACGGCTCCTTTCAGTTGGGCCCAGGTCAGGCCCATGCCAGCATTTCAGGCTGTGGAAAAGGCCGTTCCTGGGGAACGGGGCGTGCAGGCACACTAAGAATTGCTGCTCAGACAGCTGGGTAAACAGAGTATTTGGGATCAGTAGCCTGGACTTTCATTTCGTGGCACTGTAGGTTTACTAGGGGGGAGTTTGTAATGTTTATGTGTGGAAGCCCAAACTCTTGCATTATTGATTTATTTGATGAATTTCAGACGGCTGGGTTTGGTTTAAGAGTGTGATCTTGTGATATACCTCCTGGTCCCACAAATGTTCCTTTTCAATGTGTTTTTCAGTAAGTTTTCTGCTTTATCAGTTTGTCTAACTCATTGATTAGGATGAGATATGTCCCCCCGATGCGGTAAACTATTCACGCTGACTGAAGGGTCATTATTACCCTAAAATCCCAGCTCCTTGTCCTCTCAAATTGCAGATGTCACTTATGCGTGAATAAGAAAGTCTGGCCTTGCTGTGCATGAAAAAATACAATTCAAATATATATTAATGGGGCAGAAATCTGGGGGACATACAATAACCCCCAAATTCTGGGGGGGTTTCAAAGCTTTTAATGATTTAAAAAGCTGGGCTTTAAAACACAGGCAAGGAAAGGAGCCAGCTCTTCTGGAGTCGCAGTTGCTGCTTGCCTCACCAGGGGGCAGCGCAGGACAAGGATTGGTGAGCCTGCCTCGGCGGTCTGCGTTGGGGCATCTCTTGCTGCAATCCAACTAGCGGTTTGAAGTTTAAAAATAAATAAATAAAATTAAATATTGGTTCATCTTTTGGACGAAGTTTACCAGTTTGCATCTTCTTTTAGCATACAGGGTTCGAGGTCTCACATACCCCAACTTCTTTTACATTATAGTAGATTTATCTGTGGAAGGAGGACTTTGAAGGAATTCAATATCACCATAAGTAAAGGAAGTGATTTTTTTTTTTTTTTTAAACACCAACGTATTTTTAACATCAAAATAACTAGCTATATCCTTCATAAAACATATATAAAGAATGAGTGAAACTAGAATACCTGGGGATAGCTACTGCAGAAACATCATTGCCCAGCCTCATACAATGCTAAAAAGTCACCACTTGCTCCCCAAAACAATAATGAAGAGTCAGTAAGCTGAGGTTTTGGCAACTGATATTTGGTTTCCCTGCGTGCTGAGATCACGCATGGTTCAAACACATCAGTATGATGGACACCGCTGTACACCTGAACAGCTTGTAGTTACTAATTAACAGCAGCGTTCTGCACCCATGCATTAATCTGTTACAGTCTGTCTTAGAGGCATTATTTTTCTTGTTTCTTGGGTTTCATCATTTAATATTTTAAAGCATAGTGAACATTGGCCTACATTGAGATAGGGTTGTATGATGCAAAATGGGTATTAAATAAAAATGATAAACTATAACATAGTAATAGTTGCTGGAGTTATAGCAGATTGAACTGTTTAATGTGGCATTTTGTTTGATTTTGGTTAAACTATATTAAATTAACATAATTAAAAAGAATACAAATAAAAAGGTTTCAAGCATCAAAAAGATCTATTATGCTGGATGTTTCATCCAAGAAAAATGAAGACTTTTTTCCTAAGAAATGGTTGTCCAGTTCTGGAAGCCTGTTTGATACGGTTTGGTTGGGTCAACTTTGCAGTGCACCACTGGGGTACAAGTTTTGGCCATACCTGTGTCCCTGCAGACAATGACACCATTTGTAGAGTGCGAGAGAGACCTGCTAACCTGAAGAGCGTGGAGTGAGCCATCCGGTTCGATAACACACGTTGGCTTGTGCTATCCTTGTCTAAGAGGTGCATTTCTAAGGCCACACTGATGAAGGTGTCAAGTGCTGAGTCACCGCCTGGCTTTAGGTCCCCCCAGTTTGACTGTGTCTCGCGGTGTGCCCGTGCACGCTGAGCCCTGCCTGTTTTACCTGTGTGTCTCCAGGTAGTGAGAAAAGTATGCCCAGAGAAAAGTATTTGACTGTTGAAACTGGGCTGAACAAGATTAACAGATTGATGGCCACTGCAGGCAAGAGCTTTATGAGGGGTGGTCAGGGTGGCAGCTGCTAGCATGGCCCTAATAGGGGGACTTTGGTCTTGCGATATGCAATCTGACTTCTTCCGAACTGCAGCTGTGGGATGGGGCTGTGAGGGGTTAATGCTGCTGTACTGCTTTGGTAACTGAAGAAAAACCAGAAACCTCCGTTTGTTTGAGTTCAGTGCTTTAGTAAGTACCTTTAAAGAAAATACCACCTCATGCAACAGAAAATATTTTGTCCATCTCTTCAGCACAAATCTGATAAACCATGGAGAGAGGCAGGTGTCCAAGGAGATAAAAGTAATAAATGTGGCTGCGGTTCAGGAGCGAGCTAGCCTGTCAGGCTGTTAATTAAATGGCGTTCCGGCTCAGAAATACTAGCAGCTAATAGATATACATGGCAATGCCAATTCATTTACCTCATCAGTGCATGTTAATTTTAGCATGAGCTTAACTTACACATTTTGCAGTGGGTCAAAATGGCAGTGGATGTGTGTGTGGGGACTTTCACCCTATAGTGATTATTTCAGGAGGTAGAGACTATTAAGCACTTTATACTTCTTAAAAACAGAACAGCGGGTGAGAATGGGTGAGAGAACATTTTTAATTTAGGCAGATCCTCTAAACAGAATAAACTAATCACAGACTTAGAACTGAGCTGAGCCATATTTGCAGCCAGCTGCCAGGGGATCCTTTCTTTGCCACAGCTCAGCAAGTGCAGAGCCCTAGTTAGCAAATAGTTTGAGCTTGAGTCACGCCTACGTTAGTGTAGTTCTAAAAGGATTTCTAAGAGTTACATTAGTGTGAAATTAGGACTGCTGCAATGGCAAATCGCACCTACAGGAAAAATAGCTGCTATTTGCGACTGCTCTGAGACCAAGGCTGCTTTGGTAGCTGCACAGAGAAGGTGCAGTAAAGGACTGCCTTGTGTGTAAAACTGCACTTGTATTCAGTGACAGGATTTTGTGTGCTGTCTGGCCTTTTAATGCTGATGATTGAGTCTTTGTTCAGGCCCACATCAGCTCTGGCCATTTGGCACTTACTGGTGACAGAGCTGCCCAGCTCCTTCTGGTTTGTGGTGGTGGTTTTTGTTCCTTTTCTGGAAGAAAACCAATTCCGGGGCCGGCCAGCAATCAGTGCGGGGGAGATGTCCACCTGACGTGGCAGGCAGCAAGGAGGCCGTGACCCCACTACGTGTGTGCATGTGATGTGTGTGCCTGTGTGCTACAGTCTCTCGCTAAGACCATGGGTGACCCTTGTGTCCAGTTGCAACCAAATTTGTCACCGACATCAAACTCATGTAACATCCCTGCAGCTGCCGTGAGCACAGCCGCCTGCATCAGCAGCTGGGTGTGCTGCTCACATGGTGTTCTCTGTCCTGTGAGTCCTGAGTCACAAGGGCCTGCTGCCACTGGCAGCGCGGAGAGGTTCTGCTGTGTGCGTGGGGCTTGTAAAAATGAGGCTGCTATTTACACTTCCAAGTGTGGCAATAAGGGCATGACTAAAGGTGTTTCACCTCTGAAACACACGCTGCAGCACAGCAGGCTTCTTTCTGGAAAAAAAATCTGATCTGTAAAAGTATCGACATTGAGGCAACGGAAGGCAACACGGATACTTCTGTCTTTGAGGAGGAATACTCTCTTGCCCTTCAGCATGATTATAGCCCATTTACCAACACTTCTTGAATTTCAGACCTATTTTGGAGCAGTCACAAGCAAGAAATGTTTCTTTTCAGAGCCTGAAGCAGTCAGTCCAAGGGTAAAGTTTATTTAACAAAAAGAATAGTTCCAGCTGAATTCACATTGTGAAATTACAGGTCCATTTAAAGCAAAATAAAAACAGTGGCAGGTTAGGGTCAGGAAGGAGGATAATGACATCGCTGCAAAGTGCATCCAACAATGGTCTTGAAAATTTTAAGTTTCTTTAGGACGCTTTTCTTTTCTTTGTATAATTATGGAAAAGAATAGAACTAAAATAAATGTACTAGATGCTGAAAGCAAGCTTCAGGCTTGCTCAGACATACGAATTCCAAGTGGAGACGTTATAAATGATGTCTCAAATGCTGACTGATTTCAGAGCTGTGGGCTCTTTCCTTCGTGTCATGGACGAGGAGGGAGGTTTGTGACCTGGCTGTCCAGCCGTGCCCTCCCAAGACTCGGCCTCCCTGCAGGGCTGGCCATGGCAGCAACCCCAGGAGGGGGCGAGCCCTGGGAGGGCTGGCCCGGGCTGCACCTTCCTTGCTTTGCAGCTAGAAGTCACCTCAATCCCTTTTGTTCCAGAGTGCAGCTTGTCACAAAGCATATATTATTTTTTTTAATGGGAAAGAGGGTTGCTGCTAGCTTTCATAGCAATACCTATGCTCATAATATAGTTTGCTCTTGCCACCATTGCTGAAGAGGCTGGCTTCTGCTTTGTCTTGCAGGCACTGTGGTAGTATCCTTCTGCCCCTGCTCTGAGGGGACCCCGTTGGTATTACAGCGATGAAGAAAGTGAGCAAGAAACAAACCTGGGAATATTTTGCAAGTTCTGCCAGTATCACTCCTGTGTGTTTGCCTGTAAGGACTGTAAGAGACATGAAGCAGTCAGGAGAGGCTGTACCATTGCAGGAGGGGTTCCCGTGTCAGGCAGATCATCATCATTAAGCCATCCCTATGGCCTGGGTAGCTACCTACAGCCCTTTAAGATTACTGAAGACACTTGCAAGGGGTTTAAGAGGTTTTGGAGCATGCCTTAGTGTATCTCTGTCTTGACACTACTGAATCCTGGTAAGCCCTTTGTTAACCTTGGCAGAGAGTTGTGAAACCTCCTCTATGAAACAGAGGTCACGTTTATACCCATCCTTTTCTTATAAGTTAACAACAACAACAAAAGATGCAAATAATGGTTTTGCACATTGTCTGTCATGTAAAAATACCAAGCTCCACAGCTGGTCTCCATTTGCTGGCCACAGACATGTAGGGTCAGGTTTGGGGGGTAGAAGAGACAGGGATGCTTAAGTTGCAAGTGAGGATACACTAACTGAAAATTACAGCTCAAATTCTGCTCCGGTTTGGGAAGACCGAGACATTTTTCTACTTTGAACTGGGGCAACCAACCAACCAACTGGTCTGAGCCTTTTTTTTTTTTTTTTTTCCCTGAGCTTTGGAGGAAGTGTTTATGCCAGCTGTGAGCACACCTTCAGACACAGAACAGCACTTGCTGCAGCTTCACTTCGAGGTCTTGGTGCTGTCAAGGGCTGAGAGTTTAAAACTAGCTGAGCCTCCCACGTGGCAACATGATTTACTAAACCACTAAGATATTGGGTCAGCTTTGTAAATCATTTTAATTATTGCACTAAACAGGTTGTGGAGATGGATCAATAGAAAATATGACATTTAGGCTCACAATGCTGTGCATTCATTATGGGAGAGAAATTATATTAACTGATTTAGGAGCTAATAATAACTGAAAATAACAATTTAATGGAAGCCTTCCAATCCTGCACTTTGAAGCAGGATACTGCTGTACACAGTCTACCCATTTTAATCTCAGTCAAGTATACATAGCAATTTTTTTGACTCTCAGAAATGTCAGTCAAGTGCAAGTAACTTACCGAATTTCAGCATCCCATATATTACATTATAATAAAACAAAATCAAAGAAACTGTCAACAACCATTTTACATACAGGCAGGGTCACATAAACAAGGGACATGAAAAATGAGAAAATGCATCACACTATAATAATGTGGAAGTCTTGCACACTGGGGCTATTTTCCACTTGCAATTAGTATTTCCATGACCACAGTTGTACTGCTGGGCTTAAAAGGTGTTTACTTCTTTCTAAGGTGGTGAGTTTTGGTCTCAAATATCTGAGTACTAAATATATGGTACGGTATATCTATATATATACCATATGGTATATGGTGTATATATATATATAGAGAGAGAGAGAGAGAAACTAATCTCTCCTGTGCAGTGAATGCCAGGTGCTACCATTCAGTAGCAACTGCCAGCATTGTCTTATTGCAATTATTTCACAGTGGCTAAACTAAATTTGGTTCACTGTGACATGTTTTTTCCTCAATACATGTACAACCTGTGCTGTTAAAATATTTTCTTTTGAAATAAACCGTACGTTGTGACTAATTAATGCCTAACAGCCATTGACTAACTATACTGAACCAAGCAGGCATGACTGGGGACAGAATTTAAGCTGCGATCAGGTACTGCACCTCTGTCACCTGCTCTGTAGAAAGCCTGCAGCCTGCTGATACCCAGTTGTCCCAGCAGCCCTGCGCTCCGTGTTTTTCAGGGAGGGTTAAGCTTTTCTTTAAACCCTCTGGCTAGATAGCATTTGAATTATGCACTTCATTGCACCCCAATTAGCTACAAATGCATTGCAGAAATCATTATCAGTTTATTTGGGAAAACACCTTATTTTGCTATTTGGTTCAGCATATGAAGAAAAAAAAAACACACGCACCCTTTTTGACTGAGAAGAACTTGTTTTAGAGCAGAGTGAAACTTTGAGCCATGGGCAAATCATGCTGCTCCTGCTTATTTAGCTGTCCCCTTGGGCTCCAGCCAGCTGTTTTGGGAACACAGGCTGCTCGAATCAAAACAAATGGCTTCAGCACGACCACAGAACTGACTTGAGCACGTTCCCTGCATGGGCTGTGCAGCACGGCTATCTCCTACTTCAGAGAACCCACAGCAGGTGAATTTTAGTGTCCCCAGGTAAACAGTCCTTGGAGCTTCCCACACCACCTCCCCCTCCTCCCTATGTGTAATTGTGTTCCCGGCTGTACACAACAGATCGGGTGGATATTTCTCTCAGGCTCTGTAAATGCTAGCAGCAACAGCTGAGTGCTGAATCAAGGGACACATGCTATGTCAAACATGTGGCATTTTCATGGCACCAAGCGTGAGCAGTGCTTTCTCTGGTGCTGCTCTGCTCCAAGATACCGGAGCGGCAAGGTTTGAGTTACCCCGGGCAATGAGCCTAAGCTTTGCTGACTTTTCTATGCACGTTTATGACCACATTGGCAAATACTTTCTGAATCCAACAGAACTCCACGTTTCCTTTTGAAACGATTTGTCTTGGTGAAATACTGTAGTCTAGAGTAAGATCTATCTGATTTCAAAATAATTAACTCTTGGATTAATAAAGAGATTTAATTTCTTGAAAAAAAATGAAAGAAGTTTTAAGACTTTTGACACCATAGCAAGCTGGATTTAGTTTCATTTACTTGGTCTTGCTATTAAATCATGCTACAGTTCAGATCTTGACAGGTACTTAGTGTGTGTTTCTTAATTACTATTTGCTTTTGTTTGGAGCTCCCACAGTTCTGGATGCAGAGGTGAGTCTTTGTTCTTCATTTCTCTACATGCTGAAAAATCTGCAAGGTGGCCAAATCAGCAAAACCACAACTGATTGATGCACCGGTATGTACTTAATTTTGTTTTTGTTGTCTTGTCAAACCCTGCTTACTTCCCTGGAGACCAAAATGCCAGTATTATTAATTATTAAAAGAGGTCACATAAAAGATTTCACTATATAAGGAGTTTGGCTGCTGACTTTAGTGGGAATTGAAGCAAGCTCTTCTACAAAGTCATTAGCTCAACCAGCAACTTACCATAAACTGAGGTTCATTTTGACCAGGATTGCAATTAGCACCTTGCTGTGCATTTAACTAACTTCAGACTTTCATACCACTACACTATAAAAGTTGAAATTATATCCAAGCACTCCATAAATGGATTACACTATTATCATTACTTGTAGCACTGAATGATTGTATTTTTTTACTGTCTTGCACTGAATTAGCATAAATGAATAACAAATGTGAGTGTATTTGTTAAAGATCATAAAGGAACTGATGTTTCCTTAATCAAATTGTACATTTTCATGGTCTCATTTGACTGTGTTGCCTTTAGATTCTCTTGCACACTTTTTTGAGTTTTCCTCATGGTAGCAGGCATCACTGACAGGCATAGTTTGGTCTAGCCCATCACTCAGTGTTATTCCTTCCCGACTCAGATTTAAGCGTGCACCCCATGTCCTTGTCCAAAGATTTATTAACACTCCCAAACAAGCACAGCTCCCAGGCTCACACGCTGCTCAGCCTAGCAGCAGCAAGGCACGCCGAGTAGGTGCTTTCAGCTTTCCAGAGCTCAGAGCAATGTATGTTCATGTGTGATAAAATAAAAATGTGAGTTGTTTCAACAACATCCCAGTTCCTGCTAGAGACACAGGATTGCTTAGCTTAAATAGGGAAAGCAGGCTTTGCAGACCTGAGGCAGCTGAGGGTCCTTTCAGGAACCAACAAGGTGGCTTTTCCTTGTGCTCCTGCTGTCCTTGCTGGCTTGAAGCTGGCAGGGAGGCGGTGGCGTCCTGCCAAAAGATAGCACAGGAGGCTGAGCCATGCACCTTGGCAAGAGGTTTCCTGTGGCTGCACCAGCCACAGCTGTGGGAGCCTGGCAGGCAGCTCTTTCTGTCCTGCTTCAGTGCAAGGGGATCCCAGTAAGTTGAGAAGAAAACCAGTCATTACTGGTGGTGCTCTGGAGATCCCAGAGCATTAATTCTCCAAGCTTGTTTTTAGTGCTCTCTCCAGCTCCTCAGAGCAATGGCTATCCCCCTGCCCAAGGCCAACCCATGTCATAGGAGGGCACGTGTCCCAAGACATAACCGAGGTACCTTTGCTAACAGTTGGCCAAGCGTTCATCTCTAGGTCACAGCAACCAACCGAGTTGTTCCTGGGAGCAGAGAATGAGGCACACCAAGGGCGATGGGGGATGTCAGTGACCCAGCACTGGGCTTCCTCGTACACACCCTCACAGTGCCAAAAATTGCCCTGTGGGGCCAGTGACACATTTTGAGATCTGCAAAGACAGCTGATTACTGACAGGCTAACAGGTATCAGTCACGAAGATCAATGCTGACAACTCTGGAAATGCTGATATGCAACTGTCCAGGGTAACTAAACGAATTACAATATATACATTAAAAAGAGGCTCTGACTTGGAAATTTAGAGATAAATTTTGTTTATGCAGAGCTACTCTGTTTAAAAAATAATAAAAGCTATTATAAAAACACAGTACTTGGAAATCAGATGTATCCTATTATTTTTTGCCAAAAAAAAGCATATTTTGACTGACAGCCTAAGATTCAACATGTAGATACTATGTAGATCACCTTGAAGAAGACCAACTTGAGTCATGAGACTCACTGCATTGCCAGAGCTAATTACAAGCCTGAGACATACTTTGTAATGAAGAATTCCTTTTCCAGTTTGTTAAAAAAAATCAATTCCAAATTTTCAAGGAAAATGATGAGAAAATGCAAAAAAGAGTCCATTTGATGGGGTCAATTCCACCCCTCTCCCCTCCTGTGTAACACTCCCAAAGACATTTAGCTGTTGCTTCCTATTTCAAGGGTATTAACACAAAGATGAATTAAAGTTTTGGACAGATCTGGTCATGGAACAAAACAAACAATAGCTTAACACCCCTTTTCCCATCTTCACCAGTGTAAAAATGAAAAATGTCCCATTAGATAAAGCTTAGTTCTCTACAGAACTTTAAGCATTTTTGAGTTATTTATTGAGACCTCGTTCATTTCATTTGTATTAAGCTGAAGATGTGATTTTTAGAAACATTTTTAACACTAAGACAAATCTAGAGCCAGCAAATCCAATTAAGTAAAAAAAAAAAAAAAGAAATCCATTAAGTAACTCTACAGCACAGTCCTCTTTGATTTGACTGCTAATATAACTGTGATTTGCTTAGAATGTCCATAATCGCTGTAATTGTAAGGCTGGCAGTCACCAGAGGTAAAACAGGAGATTTCAATCCCTTAATTAACATAAGCATGGACCCTTCAAACAGTTTCTCAGTACTGTTTTGCATTATCAGTGATTCAGAACAGTACCAGATATCTTTCCTGGCTGGTTCTATTTACAGTCAAATCCATCTTTTTCCTTAAGAGATGTTGCTGGGTTTCAGAAATACTATCTGAAAAACAAAACCAGATGGAGCGACGTCCTTTTTTTCTATCCCCTCTGAACCACATGGCCATGCCTGGAGAAGGGGCTCTGCAGCAGGACTGGGCATCACAGGAGTCCCTCACTGCTGCCCCCGTGCCAAGGCTGGGTTTCCCCCGGTGTTAGTCTTGTTCCCTTTGTTTTAGGGTGAGGTAATTTTCTGATGGAATAACTGCACCTGCTTCTGCGTGGATGAACCCCACCCCTCCCATGCATGCAGCCCCAGGCTCTGCCTCAGGGCATCTTACTGGGGGACAAAAACAACACACAATTTCCCTAAATTGTGGAAAAAAGACAAAAATCCCATGTCCTTTCCTGCCAGTAAATGAATATTTTACAATCTTCATCAGCAGTGATTTGCATGTATTGGAGTTTTAGTGCTCTCGCAGGACTTATAGCCCTGTTGAGATGCAGGCGGTGTCCCAGCCTGCCAGCAGCTCGCTGGGCAGCAGGGGCTGAGCACCCTGGCACGGCTGCCAGAGCCTCTCCCCCTCGCAGGCAGGCGACTGCCATCAGGAGCAGGAAGCGTGCTCACTCACTGCAAATTAATATTCTCACGACAAACTCCCCTCCAGTCAGTCTTTGCTAAAAAGCATTAATTAAGACTTTAACATTTTTGATCCCATCAATTTTCCGTTGTTTTTTTTTTTTTTTTTTTTTTTTTTTTTTTAATAGATGTACTGGGGGAGTTTGACTAACAACCGCCTGAAGTTTGGGGATAATGAATAAACGAACTTCGTCAGCCTCTGGCTAAGCATGAAATTTACTGTGTAGTAACAAACGCAACAGAGGCAGCTCATACATTAACCAACCTAGTTTTGACACACAAGTTTGGAAGCACATTATTTATACACTTACTAATTCTGAGTGAGATGAAGCTCCAAAATATTTTATGCAGGAAATGAAAAATGACAATTTGGACAGTCTTCATTATCCATTGCAGCATGCACCCGCTCACCCACCCATCTGCCCTCCAGGGGGTCTCTGGCCTTCTTACCACCCACAGCTTATTTTCAGGACCGCATGCTTTCCTTATTTTCCTTGGGTCTTCTGCCAGCAAAGGCACGTACCAGGAACTAGGCAGGTGATTTTGCTTTTTACTTGGCTAGGCCTTGGTATGTTGAAGGTCACCTGTGTGGTAATAAAAGCTACTTTTGTTCCATGTATTTTTACATGTGCATGGCTCTGGCATCAGATCTGTTACACCATTGTAAATCCATTCATTTCTGTTGAAATCCATTAACTTGCAGCAAATTTATAGCCGTATAACTGTGAGCAGACTATGGCTGATGGTGCAGGCTGGAAATATTACAAGGAAAAGTGCAAAGTTCTATTGATTTTCTCTCAGGAAAAATGTGTGTATCCTTACGATTGTATTACGGATGACTCAGCTCTGGCCCCTAATTGCCATCACTCATGCTTCCCAGCTCAGCCAGCTACTGGCTTTGCGGGAGGAGCCACTGACTGTGCTGTCCCCGAGTGTAAGGAGCAGGGACTGTCTCCCCCATGCCCAGGGAAGCACCCAAGCCTACTGCTGGCTCTGGAGGAGTTTTTTCCTGGCTCTGCGTGGGACTGCAGGAGACACACCGCCTTTCCATGGCTCTGCAGTCCAAGCACTTACTCCTAATCGATTCTGACAGCAGACACCACTAGGAATGCTGAGATTTATGAAAGAGCAAGAATTGCCACTAGCCTCTGTCCATTAAGGATACAGCAAAAACTCACTTTGCCCTTTGCAAATATAATCAGCAGAAGTGAGGCAGTTGCCCTTTTCAGAAGAAAGAGCACTCTCAAAGGACAGATGTTTTAGCAAAAGTCCTTAACGCACTCACAAGCAGTAAGGCAACAATTTTTTATTTTTTTTTTTCCATCAGAATGTTTCTCATTCCTTTGAGTGCTTTTCACAGACCAAATACAGTACCAAAATCTGCAGCCTCCTCTTTTATCCAGTTATTTCCCCTGCACTACACAAATACTGGGCCAAACACAGGCTGGGTGCTGTGGGATAAAGCTGGCCCAAATGTGGAAACCAAAACCCAAAAATCAGGAGGACCCGTTCTGTGTGGTTTTGAAGGTAAAAATAAAGTGAAGGTAGAGGTTAGTTTTGCGATCTGCTCCTTTGTTGAAGTTATCCTGTGTGCTGGGAATGAGTTATCTCTGCATGTGTGCAGTTCTTCACTGGAAGGAAAAGCAGCCTCTTGCTCTCATTAGGAGAGGTCTTTCATCAGATGCTCAGGTTATTGTTTAGTAGTTCTGACATTTTATGGAGAATTAGAATATAGGAATTGTTATTCCGATAGTAGCACACAAATGTGATCTCAAAAAATCCAAAAATTATCCTTAGTTGCAGATTTAGTACTTTTTCACCTTTAATGCGATGAAAATCAAAAAGACCTTGGTAACTCTCCTCCTTTTATTGCACACGAAACTTCCAGGTGCTGCCCCATACCTATGCAGGTAACAGCCTACAATATGAGGGGAAGGACAAACACAAGATGATGCATTTCCTCCTGTATTTTCTGCAAACTATGCAGCATGCAATTCAAGACATAATGTACTCTGTAAGTGATGAAACGAAAGTACCAGAGCAAAGCAGATGATTTATTTACTAACGGACCATGCTGAGGTACAGCTGAAGCTGAATAAAAACATCACTATTCCTAGACAGGCTCTGCTGCTTCAAGCTTCAGCTATTTATTCAGATAAATTTAGACATATTTGTTTCTTCCTCTTGTGGGAAAACGTGTTTGAGCTCTCTCCCTTGGAAGTCACTGCAAAATACTTACTGCCCTTGAGAAGAAACAGCAGTGGTGATGAGCCCACCAGGACGCACAGTTCAAACCCAGGCAGGTTTCCTATTGCTTATGATTAGTCAAAAGATCGGCTCTCCTGTGCCATCATGGGCTCCACACGTACCTCTGCATTCAGTAGTCATCCTTAAACAAGTTTCCAGACATAAATTAAATGCCAGGATGAATGTAGGCAGGGACAGACACACAGATCTTTTTTTTCCACCTGTCTTTTCTGTTCACATTACAAAAGACTCGCCTCCCCCTGTACTTACAAAAACAAGGGCAGCACTCCTAAGTGTCTCAGACTGATGCACTTCCAGGCTTGCAACAGCCATCTCCCCCAGGTCCTTCTGAAGAGCAGTTCTACTTTTTGTGAGATGATTATGGATTATTTCCCAATCCGAATGATACAACAGGCATTAACAGGATGAACATTATTATAAAAATTTTTTATCACCTTTGGATCCCCATGGTGAGTTTGCCCCAGTGCAAGAAGACTTCCTATTATGACAGTGCAGTAATATACATGGAACACAGACGTGTTTTGCTCTCACACCTAGGGAGATGTAGGCAGTACAAATCCCTTGCTATGACTGCCAGTACTAGAAAAAGCCAATTCTGACCATCTGAGAAACTGAAAACCCTTTCCTACCCTCCTTCTAGAAGAGGACTCAGGTACGAGGTTAGGCAAGCTGCTTTTGCTCCATAGCTTCTGCAGACAGAGTCCTGCTGGTGCTGTAGCTGTACCACTTCCACAATTAAGGTCCTTTCTAAAACGCTACGTAAATGACAGGATAAGAACCACAGTCAGACAGAGGCAATTTCAAAGTGCTTCACTAAATTCAGGTAAAGAAAGTTGTGTTTCTTTGCCAAGTCATCCTGTTACCTCATTAAAAAAATATCAAAAAACAACACGCATTTTTGAAGAGACACAGTAACAGAACCTCTGTAGAGAAGCCCTTTGCTTTATTAGAGGAAAGCTCACTTGCTAAAAAACAAGTGACAATTATGTAACTTTAAAAATATGAATATATTTTAAATACTGGAACCAAGTCAGAATAATGCAATGTTCTAGGATAATGCATATTTTTTCAAAGAGGCTTGAAGAAAAGCTTACCTTGGAAGCTTCACGCTGTTACACCAACCAGCTCCTGCATTCACTGCCCAGAGATAACTGGTACCAGCACAGGAACACGTAGCTATGCTCTGCGACCAGCTGTCAACACATTCCGGTAAGGGGTTTGGTGATACATGGTTATGTGTGTTACATAACCGATTTCAATTTTAGTTTGCCCGTGAAACATCATTTTTTTCAATTTTCTGTCCTGTGATGAGTTAGGGAATCCTCGGAGAGCTTCAAGACACAGAGAAAGTCACACACATCTGTAAAAACTTTATTTCAAAATCTTTTTATTCAACTGTTATTCAGCAATATACAATACAGTTTTTATAAACAAATGTCTTACCTTGTTTCCAATCTTCATTTAAAAATAAATATTATTGACAGTGAATATTAATTATGGTAAGATGTACCTTTTTAATTAAAATGTCTCCAAAAGAAATAATTTAATTAAAAAAAAAAAGGGAAATCCAAAAAAAAAAACCAAAACTAAACACAATCTACTAAAAATATTTCCTTTCTTAGGAAGGGTTTTGACCCAACATCTTTACATATTGTCATAAAGATAACTGCTCAACAGTTCGTGCAAAATGAAGAGTCAGAGGAAAGGTTCAGAAAAGAAAAAATATTACATTAAAATAGAGAAATCATAGGTGCCATGCACAGAGCAGGGCTTTATACCATAGAGTCTGGAAACTAGATGCAATATTTTATGTGGTTTACTTTCTGTGATATCCCCAAAAATACGTTTTTCCCCCCATGTAGAATTTATCATGCTTCTTTCAGTCTCTTTCTGTCCATCCTTAAAACTGTAGGTATTGTTTTGCCAGGGATTTGTCCTGTTTTTAAATAGGTTCCTTTTTGTTTGGCTGAGGAGTAGTGGAGGAAGTAGTCCATCAGTGGTTTACTAATAAATGTACAAGCTTATGCAGTATTAACAGGAACACATATAGGAGTGGGTCCGTAGCATAAATAGGTCCTGTACCTAGAAAAGAAAGAAAAGGGAGAGGAAGAGGTGGTTTTTTTTTTCCTCCTCTGTTCCAATATAGAAGATTAAACGCAGAAGAGAAATACAGGAAGATTTATTTTTATCACATCAGAGCCAGGGGTCAGAAGCTTAATTTTAATAGTAAAACAGCATCCTCAAGCTATCCAACTCAGATAGCTTTCACTTCCCCCTCCCAAGTCTAACTCCACTTAGGTCATCTCATTATGGATCACTAATGGTATGCCTAAACTTGGCTGCAGCCAAGTCACCAGCAATCGAGATTTCTATAAATACAACTTAATCTGGTATAGAGTTTCTTGAGAAATGACAGGTATCAGCCACCCATCTTTTAAAGGGAACTGACAAATGCCGTGGCTGTACTCCTTGATTAACGGGACATGAACCCATTTCATTTGGAATGGGAACAGCAGGACCTTGACATCTTCTTTACCTTTTATAGGAAAGAGCAGGATTTTAAATTAAAAGTGTGCACAGGAGCTATAGAAAAACAGAGGTGGTACGTGAAACATCTGTTACAGTCATCTCACCGGAACGGCAAGATTGCTCCCGTCCGTGCCCCACAGCTGCTTAAAGTAAGGTACTTGCTCATATATATATATTTTTTTAATTTTAAATTATTATTGTTAGCTGTGGCAGAATGAGAGGTATTTACTGTGTGCCATGGCCTACTCCCTCTCCCTTGTGCAGGCCACGGGGTTGAGGTGCACAGCTCTGAGGCACTGTGAGGCACCAGGGCTGCCTGATCTCTAACATAGGTCCCCAAGGGGCAAGAACAGCCTCTTCCCATGGAGAAGTTCTGCCATCCTGGCACGGCAGTGCAGCAGGACCAGAGGTCACCACCTTTCACTCCCAAACCCTGCTGAGCCCACACCAAAGAGCCCAGGTTGGCCCACAGAAGCAGTCACTTGGGCCCCAAGTGCCAACCAGCAACACCTTTCCAAACCTGCAACAGGCACTAGCACGCTCGTCGTCACCGACACTGTAACATGACAACAGGCAGGGCTGCACACCTGTGACTGATGTGGCCTCGGGACATTTCCACCAGTGAGTGTGAAAGCAGGAGCCCGACCAGAGCCTCAGCTGCAGCTGTCATGCACAGAGGCAGCTGGGCAGAGCTCCATCAGTGCTGCCAGCAGAAGTGATCAACACCCAATGTACTGACAGTACCCAGAACCACTGTCAGAACCACTTCTCAAAGCGTTAAAGTTAAAAAAAAAATAATAAAAAGTGTTCAGTATCCTTGAAAAAGGAATGAGGCCACTTCTATTTAGGAAATTCACTTCAGGCACCCTAATGCAAATACTTTTGTCTTGGTCTCCAGGAGATGCAAGTCTCTCAGCTGTGCCATGATCAAAGGAAATACCTCAAAAAGTTCCTGAGTACACCATTGCTCTGGGGCTCCCTGTTCAGGCTCATAATCTATATATGCCTCACCTGCAAAGCTAGAGTATTATTATCCAATATCAAAAAACAGTTCATGGTAATGTTGTGCACAACTGAGAAACTCAAGAAATGTCCCCATAGTGCACTATCTCATAGACGCCTAGACTATGTGGAGATTATTTAGTTATTAAGGTTTTAATTAAATCCTTGCATGCAGACACACGTGGCAAAGGGCTGCCCACTTAGCAACAGCAGGTTATTAAAAAGAAAAATTCTGTGTTCATCTTAAAGCTGAAAACCATTAACAAACACAATCAAACTCAGGTCATTAAAGCAGCAATAGGTTATTTTTTTTTTTTTTTTTCAAAAAAGACAAAGAGCAGCATACCAGAAAGAGTACAACAGCTACAAAAACTCACAGTCCTGGGCAGCACAAGGGACAGGCTGTCACCAGCCCCAAAACTTCCTTGCTGCTCAGAGGCAGCAATGCTGGGGCTCACAAACTCGGATTTGCCTTCATCGCCCCAGGATCTAGTCCCAAGCCCCACAGAGCTGAGAGCAAAGAGGCTGCACCCCCAGAGACCCATGGGCAGGGTAAGCAGGTCCCCTGCTGCACTGAGAGTGAAGGCAGAAGACCCTTGCAGTACTCTGACCACTGCTGCAGTGACTGAGGCTGCCACGAACGGGTGTGAGCTTTCCCAACGCTTCTCACATCTCCCCTTTCTGTAAACAAAATGTCTGTTGAAGAGCAGAAGCTGAGAAATGAGTAACAAACCTCTTTGGAAATCTCTGGGCTCTTCAGAAACATCAGGAGTCTTTGCAATATTTTATTTTTTAAATACCTCTTCATGTATGCCACACTGAAATGCTTCATCTCAGGCTTCCGACCTGCCACAGGCTGCACGCAGCTCAAGGGCTTTGGCAGGCAGAACGTCTGTCTCAGAAGCACATGGAGAGCAGAGCACCCAGCTGAAGTGTGGTGGTGCCCACCTAACCTCATGGACCCAGCTGACCCTTGCACACCACCTCTGTGCAATTCCCTTTGCTTCAGGATGTCACCCTATTGCCAGCACAGAACACCAGACCCAACAAACTGGCCGTCTACTATCACATTCCCAAGGCAAAGAACTGTCCTGATGCCACTGACTGCAGCCTGGTGTTTCGCATGGCGTGTGGGCCTGTCAGCACAGTCTTCTGAGAGGGCTCTAAGCTCTCAGGATTGAGCCAGATCCAAGGACACTCAGCCTCACCGGCCATATCCGCTAGCACAAGCACAGTTCAGATCATTGGTTCCCTGCTGCACGTGGATATCACGGAATCACAGAATTGTCTAGATTGGAAGAGACCTCCAAGATCACCTAGTCCATCCTCTGACCTAACACTAACAGTCCCCACTAAACCATGTCACTAAGCTCTACATCTAAACGTCTTTTAAAGACCTCCAGGGATGGTGACTCCACCACTTCCTGGGCAGCCCGTTCCAATGCCTCACAATCCTCTCGGTAAAGTTCTTCCTAACATCCAACCTAAACCTCCCCGGTGCAACTTTAGCCCATTCCCCCTCGTCCTGTCACCAGGCATGTGGGAGAATAGACCAACCTTCACCTCGCTACAGCCTCCTTTAAGGTACCTATGACCTCCTTTAATGTACCTATAGCCTCCTTTAAGGTACCTATATGGCTCCAAACAGCATGCATTTGTTTATAGGTACATGAATGAGGCTACCATTTAGTTTCATTCTTTTTCCTCAAAAATACACATCTGATTTACAAATATTCTACAATTTTAGCAAGGATAAAACCCTAAAATTTACCTACAGCACAGAGAGAAAATGGTTTGCTGACTGGAAAGGCTGAAGAACCCCCATCTGCTGTCTTTAAGCCTGACACGCTACATGATATCTGAAGACAAACTGCTTATTCACAAACTGCAGTCACTGACACAACAGACCCATACTTGCAGTCACCACATCCTCATTTCCAAGCTGTCAGATGGCTTTTCTCGCTTCTGGGACGTGGCACAGCTGCAAGAATGCCAGCCCAGGTTGGTCCCCATGTGCCACCCTGCTGTGCCCAGGGACCGCAAGCAGCCAAGGCTCCTGGCAGCTGCACACAACTCGCAGGTGCTGAATTTCTTCCACTTCCACACCTGCCCACCACTGCAGCGAAGATCTGGCCTTGGCTATTTGTTATGCCCAATCCTAAATGTCACAAGGACCTATTTTTCCATGCCAAAGCTCAACTTGCTCTTTCAATCACAAATCCAGTTGGAGGAAATGTTGCACTTCTGTAAGGGGGGAATTCCCCTGGAAACACTGTAAGGAACTGGACCCGGAGCAATGAGCTCTTGCAGCTCGAGTGCTCTTACCACCACCATGCTGAAGGGCTGCAAGAACACCAGGTTAGGATTGCCTGTATTTTGGATGGAAAGCAGTATTAGTCACATCACTGTGTGTCTGCTGCCCAAAATCATTCTGACTCTAACTTTATGTACCAGTTCAGTTTAGATCTCGATCCAGGACTGTGAATTAATGCAATCTATTTTTTTAATTTTCTCTTTGCAAAAATTGCTGTTATTTTTAACTTACATTCTCCATCTTCTGAATGTGGCAGCAGAATTCAGTTCAAAGTCTGCTAAAGTCTCTTAGTAGTTAAATAAATGTAAAATGTATTTTTAAAAATTATTTTAAAGCAGTTATTCTTACTGAACACCAAATACAAGTTTCTTCTTTTTTTCCCCATACCAATTTGGTATGCTCTAATACATTCAGGCAGTAGAAGCAGATGCACACAACAGTACAATTCTCTTCCCTCTTAACAAAAGCCGAGGGTAAACAATGTCTATTAATTTCTCCCTGCTTAGTTAACCTGAACCATTTTCATTATAGCTAGTACTGTTTATAAACATGCTGGACTTAAGTTACCTGAATTCTGCTTTTTCTGCAATAGTTTAAAACTTGTCATTGCTACATTTGCAGATGAAAATAAATAGAATGTGGTCTTGATCACCAGGGTCTGGACCTGAGATCTGACCCAGATTTGAGAACAGAGCGCTACTATCCAGAGACTTTAAATCAGGAATACACAGTTACTTGGAAAGTACAAGCACTTAAAAAGAAATTATTTCGTTTATGTTCTGAATATTCATTTGATTTTTTTTTCTGTTAGCTTACTCACCACTACACAGATTTACATTTTTGTTGTTAAATTATTTATATGCACATGGCTTAAAGTGAGAGTCTAGCACTAAGTAGAACAATAACAAATTGTTCTGTTCGTGTATGGTGAATTGCTCTTTGGCATCACTCATCCTTCTTCTGGATTTACAACATAATAATGTTTTACTGTAGTTTTCTATTTAATAATTTGTTTTGTGCGAGCATTCATCAAACTTGGACTTAAAGCAGTTCATCCAATTGAAAACAACCATTAATTAACCAACTGACTTGTGACACATGTTAAAAATGGGATGATTATTCTACCAGCTATATTTAACCAATGGCCAAAACACAGTTTCCAGCCATTTCCTATTCTTCTTCCTAGAAGGAATATGAACAGTCACTTGGTGTTCCTCTCTGTGATGGTAGCAAGATGCTGGGACAGTTGTAGTAAAAAGCCAAAAGATCCCAATAGTTTATTTTCCTTGAACAACGATGTAATGCCTAAAATTTGACTATGTCTTTCAGATGGAACTGAGACCCCCACCTGGCAGCATCACTAACCCATTTCTCTGTACTGGCTTTTATGCAGTGACACTGTGAGCCTCAGCCTATTTCCTTACAGACTAATGTTCAATAAAAACTCTCAAACCTGGCATTTCATTAAGAGGTCAGCGACCAAACTGACCATACAGATTGATTTATTCTCTCAGTCCAGAAACTTTAGACTGTGCGAGAGATATTCTTGGAGAAACTACTCCTACTATTGTATCTCGGGAAAAAATAAGGTTTTGTATGGGTTATTGGTCACGGATCATTACAGGCAAATTACCTCTTATATAAAACAAATTCTCTCACTGACATAAATTTGGAGCACTTCACCAAACTTCAGATCTAAGAGCTTCTTAGAAGTTTTTAATTAAAAAGACACCATTACTAAAGTCACTATACACTTACTGAACTGCAGAGATAATAGCTACACCACATCAGAATTACTCCACAGTTTGAAACTGCATCTTGCAAGCTGCATATGGCCTTCTGCTCTGAGATACCTGCAGCACAACTCATGCTACGTTTTTTGTGTTTTTTAACGCACACTGCGGAACTTGCCTTCCTATTGCTCACCAAGGGCTGCTCCTCCAATGCATGCAGAAGTGCATCCAGAGCCCGTGCTAACTTCAGCACATGCTCCCAGACAAACTCTAGGCACCTCCTGATGCTGCTAATTCTGGCAGTGGTGACCTCCTGAATATTTATAGGCAACTGCATGAGATGGGATGTGCTCACCACTGAACCTGCTTAGAGGGCATAATGATAAAATTAGTTTCCTACCCCCTACACATTTTTGTTTATGATTGGCTGAATTTTGGAACAGCTTTCCATAACTCATCTTAAAAAAAACAAAAAACAAACAAACAAACAAAAACACTGCATAGACATAAATATGTGCTGACTTCCATGAAACGATGCAGGTAAATACTAGCGGTCCTGCTCTCCTCCTTCATCAAGACTTGTAGATCACCAGGGTGAGACTATTACTATAGCCTCAAAATCTTCAGAAAACAGAAACCAGTTTTACTAGCCAGAAGACACGAGTAGTATTGTACAATTTTGTCATTGTTTTAGATCTTTTCAGTTACACTTTTTGTTTGCCTTCCCTTTTAAGAAATCCAGTACAATGTTCAGGCCTCTACTTAGAAATTAATTGCCAAAATACCCTCTAGCAAGGGTAACTGAAAGCTAAGCCTAGCTTTGGAAAGCCAACAGGTTTTAATATTTCAAATAAGATTTGTATTTTCATTTGGAGTGTGCAGTCCTCCTGAAATGATCTGATGTTTGCCCATACCTGTATCTGTGTATGTGCTGGACCGAACTCCTGTGAATGAAGGTGGCAGTAACATACAACAGGCTGGATAATTCCACAGAGACTGCACAAAGGGCAGCACAACGCCCATTTCCAGTACAGGCAGAAAAATAAGCATCTTTCTTTAAGGAATAAATACAATTCTATGTAGCATCCTGGTTCTTAAATTTTGATTGTTCTTTATGTCACATCTGAAAAAGCCCATCTAGGACAGGACTTTGGTGCTTCAGTGGTAATCTACAGCACAGGTAGCAGGAAAGGCATGGAAATTACAGCATTTTGAGAGGCATGACAGCACTGCTAAGGAGACCAGGGGAATCTTGTTTCCTTGTGAAACAGCATCTCCCAGCTCCCTGAACACGTCTACTGACATGCTTAAGCCCTCTTGAATACCCTGAAGTCCCTGCTTTAACGCATTCTGTGAAAACTAGGTCACATACATCATACAGTTATGGACAGGTGAGAAAATAAAAAAAAAATCAGATTGTGAGGAGAGGAGTGTGTAGTCATGCAAGGAAATGATGCAGATAGAAAAGTTTGCTTCTGATACAAAGTGTAGCAGAGAGAAAGATTCCTTCTGCAGTTTTGATTTGCTGAAGTACTGCAGTGTTTTGCTGGAAATCAGTCTGCCTGAGCGCCCATGGGATAGGAGGGAGGCAGGAGCCGGTACAGGAGTTGGGCTTGTCTCTGTTAAGGCAGCTGTAATTATTGAAGTGGATTTCTGATCACATTAGAGCTCATTTCAACCAAACCTCATTAAGGCCACTAACAAACAGAAAGGGGGGTATAGTTACAGCAGTGGATTTGATTTGATGAATGTGTGGAAATGCATACCAAGCAGAGAGCAAGAAATACTTCTACCTTTATCAAAAGTTCTTACACTTTTCAGGTTGCCAGGAAAACACGACATTTCTCTTACAACAGTCTGGTAAAAACTCATCTCCCATTAAAGTTACAAGTAAGGACGTGGAACATGGGGAGCAGTCTTCCCTTCTGTGGCAGACAAAGACAGCCAGAGCAGTCAGTCTTACTGAAAGCCTCAATCCCATCATGAAACTGGCCTATTGAGCTAAGGTGGTGTCCCGAGCACTGATGGAGCAGCCGCTGAGCTGGCTCACGTGGAGCCAGCCAAATGAACCGCCCGACCACTCCTAGTACCTGCTCTTGGAGAAACTAAGGAAAAGCTTCAGGAAAACACCGGCACTGACTTATAATGAGCTCCAAAAGGAAACGCTGCTATGCACAGCATCAGAGTAGAAGAGCAACGTGTCCTGAATACTTAAGAAGTCTTCATTCCATATGGATTATGCAGCCTAAATATGGTATACTGGTCTGAATCTAAATAAGCCAGTCTCTACTGCAGCTGGTCTCTCGTTTGTAGCACCTTCCCATAAACATTTCTGCTTTGTTATCTGTGAGATGACCTCTGCTCGGCGGGAAGTAAAGACTCCACATACCTGATGGTAGAGACCAGAAACATGCAACTGTGAATTTATTTCACTCTGGAATTTTCTGCAACTCTATGATCTAAAACTAACTTAACAAAATCAAGCACCATTAATTTACTGTTTGACACTTGAATAATGAGAGATACACAATTTTTTGTAATATGATTTGGTGAAAAATGAATTTTGAGCTAAAATGTACAGAAAAATAAATAACTACATTAGTGGTAGTTTAGGTGGTAAATGAGCATCCAGCCCTGCACATCCTTCTTCAGTACTACTTTGTGAGCAATTCCACAGCATACTGATGTGCACAAATAGCAAAACCAACAGCTCGAGTAACTCACATCATGAGGGAGATTAAAAATGCTGGGATTAGGGTTTCAGCTACTGAGCTCTGAACTGAGCCTGGGCCATATTCTCAATTTTTTCATTATAAGCAGGAGAACTAAAAAGCCAAGTCACAAAAAACATGTAAGCTGGATAGCAATGTGGTCAGAGTTCCAGAAGTCAACACTTAAGAAAAAACTTGCAATAAAAATCACACTAGATGGAAACATCGATTTCACATTCTGCAGATGTGATACATGTTGTAAACATTTGCAACCCAGAAGTAAAGAACCAGACACATCAGTTCTCACTTCATTGTCTTTTAGAGTATTTTTGATCTGATTATGATTAGGAGCAAGCTGCCAGTGTAGCTGTGATTACTATTCCAATCAGAATTACTAAAGCTAAACTGATAGAAGTGCAGATTATCTAAGTTTTTGTGTTTTTTTTTTTCCTCCAAAAAATAACCTCATCTTATCCATACTTAAAGAAAAGAGCTAAGTACATTAGCAGAAAACATGATGATACAAGGAAAAATGCTGGATTGAGAGTACCTGAAAAAAGCAGAGCCTGTAATTTGTTTCAGGAAGGGATCACCTTTTTGCTATAAACGAACATGGACATGTTGTGTACAACCCACAAAGACCCTCCAAACCTTTCCACTGACTGCTGCTTTCTACATCTTAGCTGAATGAAGACATTGCTGTGCCCTAGACCTAAGGGAGGCAAACCTTTACAGCCTAAGGCAGCAGAGGGTTACCTGGAATAACTGTGGACACAGAATATTCCTCAGTGCCCTCCTGTATGTAAAATCTACAGGTCCTCAGCATAAGAGGGATTCAAATTAGAAGTTGCTCTTAAAATGCACACAGTAGTACAAATAAGGGGTGAATTTTACACGTGACCAGCAGCCAATAACACAACAGACACAGATCAGGATGGCTATCAGAGGAATTACTGACTGTGCTCTGCCTTGTGTCGAAGCTAGCTGCTGCTCCTAGCAAGCACCAGAAGGATGCTCTGTTTCCTAGCCACAGCTGTACAAACGCAGGGTAAGACCAGACACCCCAGCAGCTCTGGGCATCCTACGCAAGCTCCGCTAGCACAGTGCCGCTCTCCAGCCGGGGCACAGCGACCTGCCAGCTGCCCTCATGCTGACTTCTCCACAGAGCACAGTTGCTGCTCTGCCAAACTGCCACTTTCCAGCTAATAAAATTGCCTCCCAACTGATAACAGCCTAGCAGTATAAAATAGTTGGTTGTTAACTGCCGCTGTGACAAATAATACCATTCCACTGACAACCCCATTTTTTCCAATGCAAACCTATTTGAACTGTTTATTATTGACTTATGGCATTGCTCTGCCATTATCTAATTTAAAAAAAAAATAATACACGTAATAAACAGCCATAGCAAACCTGCCAGCATTCTCACTGCTTTAGCAATGCTAAGTCAAAACCCTGAAGAAACCCCTCTTATTACCAGTACGGCCTTGTCAGGTGGAAGCACCGTCTTCACAGGATTGCCCTGAGGTTCATTCCCTGGCAGCTCCTGCTTTATGTTTGCTTTTCAACTACAGACCACTATGATCCTTCTCAAAACCAGTCCCACTGTGATTGCCTCGATGTTCCTCAGTGCTATGACTGCTAGGCATGCCACTTAAAATATATGGAAATCATATAATCCACAACACAGTTCAAGTGTTAGATCATACATCAGTAAAGCTCCATCAGAGGTGGTGAAGACGTAACAATTCTCTGCCTCCCTTGCATATTATACAGACTGTTAGCTTGTACTTCAAACTCAGGCTCCATTTTGCAACCTATCAGAAAACTGTACCCCCAAAAAAAGCCCACCAACCATGGTACATGTATATTCTTGTCCTACATGTTGTCCGTTCATGCAAAAAGACACATGGTTGCACTCAGCCTTCGTCACACAAATTTCTATTACTCACTCACAAATGAGAAATATCATACCAAAGTCTAAAACAATTTTATAAACAGCTACTACGTCAATTACAGCAACTTGCAACACTCCTTTGGTTGCTTCAGTTTGTTTGTTTTTAGTATTCTCTCATCTGTAACTGGAGGATATTAAAGAAGTTCAACTAATAATCAAATTTCTTCAAGGACACTACACAGGCTTTCATAGAATAGGTTGGTACAGTTTTGTCTGTCTTGTCCTCCAAGAAACAAGCTAGAATCACTCAAAGGAGGTTACTCAAACTGCATTTCTGCAGTACAGAAACACCCTAGCACAGCTTGTTTCTGCCCTAGGTATTGAGGTGACACACTACTGCAGTTCGTGCTTTTGTCCAGTTCAAGAATTAATCCATATTTACACACATACAAAAGAAGATATTTGACCTCACTTGTCCCCAAAGGAGTCTAATTTGCCTTGATATCGAAGTGCTAGTGATGTGTATTTAATGAGAATTCTTTTTGTGTGTTTATTATCCAGTGACATTTAGGAGGTCAGCCTGATAATTCAGTTCTGGCCTCTGTGTTTTGCTACTTTATTTAATGTAAAGGAAAATGTGATGCGACCCAGGTTGCATTTAACTACAAACAGCTATGGTATGGGAGCTTGTGTATGGTCTCATAATAAGTATGGGGGGAGTGAAGGAGATCCAGACATTACAGAGATGGGAGCCTAAGCTGTACAACAAAATAGAGACTTCCCTTTCTTGCTATTTTGTGAAAAGCTCATCTATCAAAGACAAATGAGATGTACTGGCTCTTGCTCAGACTGGCATGCACAGTCACTCAAATTCTGACAGAGCCAGAAGAGCCCTCGACCCAAACTCTCACTGAGAAATTAATCCAAACTCAACCACAGCCTCCAACAAGCCACAGTTCACCATAATCAAGAAACTGCGTTCCCATCTCTAAAACTCAAAACAAAAACAAAACCAACCAAAAAATAAAAGCCACCACCAGCAGCAAAGCTGCTTCCCAGTCCCCAGTGGAGGTGTGATGCTCCCAGCATGGTCTCCTGCCTCAAGGTGGACTGCCACAGCTCGACTTTGTGCATGCACTGTTCTTCCAAGCATCACTGGGAGTTGCTCATGCACAGGGACTGCAGAACTGGGACCTGGTGCTTTATCATCTCAGGCCATACAGCCCACAAGCAAACTTCCTTCTGCATCAGACATAAAAGGGGCTTCGGGAAGGAGGATAGGCATGAAGTGAAGACTTCTGTTCCTTGCTGTGAACACTTCATCTCTGCATAACACATGAGTTTCTCTGTCTTTCCTAGAGCACTCTAAGCATAATGAAGCACAGTTTCTTGTTTCACACTCCCGTCTTTGTTTATTTTATTTAAAGCTCTCACTTCAGAGCTTTGTGGCTAGAGATCAAACAAATAAAAGGGAATTTGGAAGCTGCAATGTCTGATCTCAATTCTGCTCAGAAGTTAAACTAAAAATTGCCCCAAAGCAAATAGACAGGCACTCATTTTGGAGACCATTTGGTAGCACGTAATACAGCTAATCTGCCTCCCCGAAGGTCAGTGCAAAGATCCTGGTTATTACCTCTGCTATCAGATGACAAGGTTAGGCTCATGACTAAGGCACTAAACTCGGATTTAGGAGATTTGGAATTAACGTTCTGTGTTTAGTTTCACAACCACCACGCACTTGACAAACTCGCTCATTGTTCTTCCTGCCATGCGTCCATCCTCTCCTTCATTTGGACTAAGAACTTCCTGGGACAGGAAGTCCCTCTCCTATTCCTCCCATTTACCCTGTAAAAACCAAGAACACTAGCACTATATGCGGTCCTTTGCTTGCTCACCCTGTTTTTATTCCTACAGTAAAGATTCAATTTGCACACAATTACTGAATTTGAAAGCTAAGCACTTCTTTAGAGCCACGTGGAGAACTCTAACAGTATTAAGAACAACGACTTTACCAGCAGACCTTTACCTCCTTGCAGTCTAAATAAGGTATTTTCAGTTTCTACTTTAGTCTACCTTAATGACAGATGAGCTGTAATGTTTTTGTATCTCATGAGATCACAGCACTGAGTTTTCAGACTGTAGTTTAAACATTACCGATAGTGTCCTATTTGAGCAGCTAACACTTCTGGCACACTGGGCAGTTTGTCTGTCACATCAGATCTATTCCCTTACACACTGTGATGCTGATCACAACTTTTTACCAAATATGATTTCAGATTACTTTTCCCAAACTATGGATTTTCCATTTATGACCTGGATTGTCAGATGGGACTCGGTGTTCTTTAAAGCATCTCAATGACAGACACAGTTATTCTAATAAATTCATGTTTCAGTTCAACAAGAAGATGTAAAGAATCACATTTTTCCACAGTCCATGCATGACTGGGACTCCAGCTGAAGTCAACAAGAACCCTGCAGGCACATCTGAAAGCAGCATTTGATCTATAATCGCATTTACTGAAATACAGCACATACAGACCCTATCTTGCTACACTGAGCATATTGAACTATTGCAATGAAAATAGGATTAGATCACAATTAATCAAGGAAATACTAGCTAGTGCCATGCCATCAGCTTTTAGGCAGAGCTCTCCAGTGTATTATTACATGAGGGTGTTTCTTAATCACTGACAGCAAACGCATTGTTTGAGCCCATTTCTACTTTTACACAGAGGAAATACCCCCCTGTACAATGAAGACTTACAAATGCTAAATATGTTTGAGAGTAATTGTATGAAATGATTCAATTGTTGCACACAGATTTGGTGCAAGTACTTATCCGCATCTGTGCTCCTGTGCTCAAAATATGCTAATGAGGTATACATACCATGCCACTATGCATGTCTGTAAGCCATACACCAACACAGGACCAGGTCCTGCAGTCTCATACACCATATGTGAGCAAACACCTGGTTTGATCTTATGGTCCTACTCTGTGGAAAGCCAGCTGCTACACTGCCTTGATGGGGAGGACTTGAAAGAGGGCTTCCAGTTAACAGAAAAAAAAAAAAGAAAAAAAAACAGTCAAAATATTTCCTATAAAGAGACAGAATTCTTTATGGAGAAAATTAACTACCACTTAGAACAGCTCTAAAGAACTCCACTTCACCATACAAATGGGTACTCTGAAGCATGATGATGCCGCTTTTTTTAAGACATTTTGAAGAAAGTTTAGTACTTATCCCATCAGAGTGACAGCGCTGGAGATCCAAGTCTTCTGTTTCCTCACAAAAGCAGGCAAAACCCTTGTGGTTCCTCATCACACCAACTTCCACACTGGCATTTTATCCATTAGTACATATTTATTCTGGATAGGTAGAAACACTTCTCATCTAGGGTAGATAAATCCATTTCTTGTCTCCATACCAAGCCATCTCTCTCTGCTTCAAACTAAGTGCCCAGCCCAGCCTGTCTAAACACAACGGGGATGGGGGCAGCAAGCAGCAATCCGCTTACCAAAGCGACCAGGGAGACATCCACTGGTAGTAAGGCTCAGAGAGCTCTGGACCAGAAGGCACCCGAACTGGAGATTGGAGTGTCAAGCCTTCCAGTTGTCAATCTCCTGAGCCATGCTGGGGTTGATGCTTTATTTGCAAGTACTTAGAGGCAGCTGCCACAAACACAGAAATTACAGGAAGCCAAAGCAGAAGCCTGTCATTTGGGTTTCTTGATTCAGTGCAAAAAGATGTTATTTTCACAGAGGACCGTAGCAAAAATACAAAAGGAGTTGCCTCCCTTGTACAGAGACAATGGCAGTTGCTGGTTTATAGCTTACTAAATTAAATAACATCAACAAGAGTCGTGTGCTCCCTACGCCACCCTCAGTGCTGTCCCTGAAGGGAAGCCGCCACAGCGTGGCAGTGTTGGCAGCTGCCAGCGAGCACTAAGAGGTGTCACAGCAGGAGGCTTTGTTTTAGCCATGCTGCAGCCCTCTTTGCATCACTCTCCATCTGGAGATCCCCACAAAACACCCTCCTGAATTTCACCACCTTTTTCAGTGATTATTGTCACTTCATTATCTCCAGTGCTGGCCACAATGCTTGTATTTTATTTTCAATATGTAATAAAGCCTAGAAATGATGCAGCCGTACCACATCCCCAAAGCACAGACATGTAAAAAAACAGGACAGACAGCAGTTTAGATGCTCTGGGCAGGGGTCCTGCCCTAACAGACATATGTGACACGCTGTCCTGGCGGCACACGCTCACATCCATCTGTTGAGATGGAGCTGAGCCCAGAGCTTCCATCAGCCCGTTTTTAGTTTGTATGCACCATGTAAGCTCTGGGTGCAGCAGGCAGGGTGCACGGTACTGCAAATCCTAAATGAAACTTCTGTCATTCGCATGGAAAACACTGCAAGAATACTCACTATCGGAGAGACGAACGAAGAAACACAAAAACAGTCACCAGCCCTGGGCTCTGAGGGAGACAGCTGGTCTTTCCAATAGGAAAGAACAGATGTATTGTGGCGTTGGGTTCATTTGTTGTGGTCACTGAATTCAGCAAAAGCAACCAGAACTTTTTAATGTGCCCCAGGCACCCGTAACTACACCTCCGGAATTATCACTCTGCCTTGCACTAGTTACCAGTGAATACGTAACTTACAGTCTTAACAGACAGTAAAACTTAATTTTCACATAAACTTCTACCTGAGAAACAAACCAAATTCTTCACAAACAACAAAGGGTCATAACCAGAGAAAACGCTGCACCTCTAAAGCACCAGCAGGTCACAGCAGACCACGAGTGATAGTTTTCCTTTATTGTGAGCAAAAACCTGCAAACATTTGCTCCGTCTGTGAAGAGGTGCCAGGAAGAAGCGTGAATATTCCTGCCTGAGGATTATGAATTTGTGTCAGAAGAGACCAAGCAGCGAGGGGAGCTCGGGGCTTTCCCTGCACAGCCGGTGCCGTGTGCCCGCTGCCCATCTCGCACAGGGCGTTTGTTCGACGGGAGTGGCGACGAGCTCCGCCTCGGCAGCAGCAGCAGCAGGCTGCAGGCAGTACCTGTGCAGCGCAGCTTTCAGCCCGCATTCCTCGTCCCACGCCTTGCCGTCAGCAGCGTAAACGGAGCTTTCCAGCTCTGTCCCGCACCCCCAGCACGGCACCGTGGCACCGGGCCGCAGCCGGGCAGCAGCAGCGCGCTGCAGCCGCCCCGAAGCCTTTCCGGGCTGCGCCCCCCCCCGCGCCCCGCCCTCGGGGGCCGTTTCACGCCCGCTCCGCTCTCCCCCCCCCCGGCCCCGCCGCGCCCTACCTGACCCGTGCTGCTGCCGGAGGATGGCTGCCTGCCCGGGCGGCGGCGAGGCCGACGAGGAGGCCGTGGCGGCGGTGCTGGCGGCGGAGGGCCCCCCGTCGGCCGGGGGGGGCGGCGGGGGCGGCGGCGGGCGCTTGCCGGGCCCGGGCCCGGGCGGCGGCGTGGCCCTGGCGGCGGGGCCGTGTCGGCGCGGGGCCGCCCCGCTCTGGATGTGCGACACCGCCTCGGCCGCCTGCACGTCGGGGGGGGCGAAGCGGGCCAGGACGCGCAGCAGCGCCTGGGCCTTGTGCTCCTGCGTCTCGTCGGCGCTGTAGTCCGCCACGCGGCACTCGTAGACGCCCTCGTCCTGCCGCCGCACGCCCGACAGCCGCAGCCGGTGCGAGATGTCGTTGCCCTGGACGCGCACCGTCTGCAAGAGAGTGCCCCGACGCCGCTCAGCACCCGGCCCCTCGGGCTGGAGCCCCCCCGAGGGGTGCTCGAGGAGCCCGGTCAACCTCCCCCTGCCCCCCGCTCCGGCCGTGCGAGGAGCTCCCGGTGAAGGAGGAGGAGGGGGGGGGAACCCGACGTGCACGGGAGGGGTGCGCGCCCCCCCGCCCCGGCCGCACTTACGCTGATTTTCGTCGCGTCCTTGTTTGCCACCTGCGGGAACGGAAAGGACAAGGATGAGAGGCAGCTCCGGCAGCGCACCCCCGAGACGCCCCTCTGCCCACAGCCCGGGGGACGGCCCCGACAGCCCCCGAGGATCGCCCCTTGCAGCCGCGCCGCCCCCCGGCACCGAGCGGCGCCTCGGAGCCCCGGGATGCGCCTCCCTGGGAGCCGGCCGGCATCCCGCAGGCTCAGCCCGTCATCGTCTGTTGTGAACGCAACTCACGGCGTTTACAGGAGGTTAAAGAAGACGTTTAAATCCGAGCGATTAATTTCCCCTCCTGACAAGCGACTTACACTTTCCCCAGCCAGGCGGCACCGCATTAGCTCAGCGGTACGCTCTGCTCTGTGGCGCTATCCGAGCGCTGCAGAAAAACGAGCGGAGGGCTGAGGGCAGCTGGTGCGGGCGGCTGCTGTGGGGCTGGGGGGGCCGTGCCCCGTGCTACAGGGTCGGCACCCCAAATTGCCGCAGCGGGGCTGGGGGCTGCAGCACCACCTGGGGAAAGGCAGCTGAGTGCCGAGTGCCTCGCAGCAGAGCCTGCCCTCCAGCCAGACGGCTTGCTAGGGGAGAGAACACGCGAGATTGAACTCCGTGCATTTTAATTTCTTCACCCAACTGCGTGGAAGCATCTTGCCAAGCTCCAGGTACAGACACAGGTGCATATGAGAGCCCAAGAAACCGTGTGCGTTTGCATATTCAGACTGCGATGTATGTAACATCCGAAGGCAGAGAGGTGTTTCTCTCATGCCTTTATCTGCTCTATCAGGGTGCAGACAGAGGCTCTCCCACCTCTCATGGCGATTCCCAGCAGAGCTCACAGCAGCACTTTCTTTTCCTCGTTCCCATTTCATACTACAGCTACTTTTGACTGTCTCTCTCGAGTCTTCGTTGCTGATTTTGTGTCAGGACATTTAGCATTTTCTATTTACGATCCTTAAAGCACTATTTTTAATATTATTTTTTTCCTGGGGTGAAGCCCCCCGGCACATGCCCCGACCTCCCTGTCCCAGTGCTTCCACCTGCTTGCCAGTACCCACTGTCCTCTCTGGGACCGCAGGGTCCATCCTGACCACCCTGTGCACACACTGCACGGACACGTCTACACAGCACCGCGTTACCTTGCTCCTGCTGCCGGGGACGCTGATGGCTAATTCGTGTGCAAGTTCTCTGGCTGGTTCTTTAAGGTACCACCACTGGATTTCCAAGGAGTACGAGGTGGATCCGCTGGCTCGGAAAGCACAAGGCATCTCAATATCATCTCCCTCCCTAACAGTCACATCTTTGGGAACTTCGGTAAAGGTACCTGGGAGGGGAAGACAGAAGGACAAGGGCTGGTTAACGGGAGGTTCAAAGCCAACACCAGACTTCTTCGGCGAGTGGGAGCTGCGGAGCCCAGGGGCTGAGCGCTTTCGGGCGGCCCGGGCACCCTGCACCGTGACAAGCCGGTGCCGCGGCTCCAGCGGGCAGGAGAGGTTTGACGGGGGCCTGGACTCCCTTCCCACCCCCTCTCCCCTCCCGTCCTCCGGGGAAGCCCCCGGCCGGAGGCACTGCTGCCCGCCGCCCCCGCCGCCCTCCCGCCCCGGCTCCCCGCCGATGCCGGCCCCGGGAGCCCCCCACTCACCGGTCACGCCGAAGAGCAGGGGCGCGTTGACCATCAGGTAACAGAGGGTGCCGAGGAGCCCCCGCTTGCCCATCGCATCGAGGGGCCAGGCTCGGGGCGCAGCCGGGCACGCCTCAATCCATCGCACGCCGCGGCCCGGCTCCAGGCTCCCGGCTCCCCGACGAGCCTCCCGGGCAGCCTCCGCCCGGACGGGGGGGACCAGACGGAAAATCCGCGGCCGGCGACCGAGGCTCGCTCGGGGCTGGAGGCGGCGATCCTGGGAACCGAGCGGTCACACCTCGTCCCGTGCTCGGCGGCGAGAGGGGCTCAGCTGCCCTGCGCCGAAGAGGGGCTCCCGCTGCCCAGAAGCGAGGAGGCGGCGCCGGGCTCCCCTCCGAGCCCCATCACCGCGCCGCGGCCGCTCCTCCTCGGGGCTCCCGGCGCGCTCCGACCGGGCGGCGGGGCCCCGGCTCCTCTCCCGCACCCGGCCGGCCCCGGCTCTGCCCCCGCACGGCGGAGCCGCGGCACGGCCCGGCCCGGCCCGCCCCCCGCCCACCCGGGCGGCCCCCGCCGCGCCCGCGCCCGGCCCGGCCCCGCGGCCCGCCCCCGGCGGGAGGGCCCCGGCCCGGCCCCGCCTCCGTCGCCACGGCCTCCGCGCGGCCTCTCCGCGGCCTCGTTCCCTCCCTGCTGCCGCCGCGGAGGTTTCGTGCCCGCCGGCCTCATGGTGCAGGACGGGGCTTTGCAGCCGGACGGGCTTCGCAGCTCCCCGCGCTTGTTCCTCGTTAAAATGCCTGGCGGAAAAAACAGGCGCACGGCTCTGTCCATTCGGAGTACCGGGCCATAAAAGAACCCGTTTGTGCGGCTCAGCTGTTCCTCAGGCAAATGCCCCAATTAAAAACCAGAAGTGCTCGGGAGTCAAGTCAGTAAGGTCGTTACAGTGAGTTATAACCACAGGCACAGTTTGATTTCTGCTGTAAGCAATGAGGGGAGACTGTATTTTAATAAATCTGAGGTGTCTTTGGCCTTCTTCTCCCCTCTGCAATTCCATGAGGCCCCCATTTTATCCAGCCATAACTTCATTTAATCACTGGGATGGCATAAGAAGTGGCTTTTATGACCCACAGGAAATTTCCTTCAGGTTTTTTAAGGTATCCGTACCTGAATGTAAAGATACACGAACATCTCTATGGAAAAAATATTTAGGAACACTCCTTTTTTGAATGCCTCGGGCCACTTTTTAGAAGAATGTCAGTCCCCAGCTTCCCAGCTAGCTCCCAGCCTGGCCAGGCTGCTGGAGGCTGGTGTGGTTCTGCCCCTTAAAGCCCTTCCAGCTGGGCACTTCAGGACGTCCCATGCAATCCTGAGGGATACCGAAACTGCATCAAATTGGTACTTCCTATCTGACATTTTTTTCAGAGCATTTTCAAGTCACTTTTACTGATCATATCATGATTTGAACCCTGCAGGGGCCCTATGGTAGGACCACAACAAGTTGCCTGAGGAGCATCTCTGTGCCTCTCCCCACAGGTTTTATCGGGAGCCTGAACCCTGCCAGCAGGCAGAGCCCAGCTCCCCAGGCAGGTGCGGCCAGGCCCAGCTAACCATAAAAGCTTTTATTGCAATGTCTATTAAACACCATTTAATCAAACAGTCTAATAATCACTTACGCTTTGCTTTTCCACCCAAAAGCTCAGTGAGCTTAATGCAGTAAGCAAGCATCATTTCTTTCCACATACATGGCCTGAAGCCATGCAGCAGTGCAGTGAGTTTTATCACCACTTTGCCAGCATCCCCGTGAGTGCTTCACCTGGCAGGCCGCACGACAGACATACCTGAGAAAGGAAATCCAGCAGCGACTGCACTGGGCAGCACAAGTTTTCAAGGCAAATCCCAGGGATGGGTTAGCTTGTCCTCTGCGGGCGAGGCAGTTCCATGACTCTGGGCTCTTCCAGAGGACTCCAGCCAGGGGGACTTCGAAACACCTATGGGTAAACAAAACGCACCATCAAACTGTGAGCATCCAAAGACAAATAATACATACGGGATGACAAACTGTAGCTGTGGAAAGCTGGCAGCCTTGACACAAGGATTGCTTTCTTCTGCTCTCTTACAAGACTTCACAACATAAAATCCTTCTCTTTTTACCCCAAAGAACCAGATGTTTTCAGAATGCAGTTGCCTTTTTGTATCAAATTACCAGCTGTATACATGAAATAGTGGCAAATCATATCTGAAAAACTTTTACTTAAGTTTTTATTAAAATTGATGTTTAAAAATTTATTCTGCATTGTGAAAGTTTATAAAGGTTTGGAATCAAAAAATACCCAGTTCGTGTTTAAGTGAGTTTTGTTTCTTAGATATATATAAAAAAGTAATAAAAATGAAAAGGAAAGGTAAATGCATTTAAACTTAGTTCTATTTTAATAAATCTAAGGTTGTTATTGTAGTAATAGTGTTGCTGAAGTGAAGACAGTTTTATCTTGAATGTGTCCCTTGGTTTATAATGTTAAACCTTCAGTCCTCCTGTATTTACTACCTACCAAATTTGATTTTATATGTAGCAACTGAACACTCTAGCACTGACATCTTTGTATTCAATTAAAGTAAGGAATTAGGAACATGAGTGTGTTTTTCACAGTCTTAACAGAGTAATAACAAGACTCTTTTTTATGTTCTCATCTTCTACTAAAATTATAATGGGGGACTATTGTGCTGGTAGCAGACTGGCAAGTATTCGGTGCAAATCATTTTGCTCTTAGGATCATAACAACATTTGAAGTCATTTATTGATTCAATCCTGCCAGCAAAAGGGACTTCGCAGCAGAGAAGCTATCACCTGCCTACACTCCTGCCCTGAACAGTTGATGAAAGCAGGAATATCATAGGGAGAAGCTCCCTTTGCAGTTGCTGATCCTGCAGCATCATCCACACCAGCAATTCTCAGTGAAATGAGGGCTAAAAGCTCTCATTAAAAGGGCTTGAATTAAAATATTCAGCGCTAAAAGTGAAGGCTCTGTTTTGTTGATGACAATAATTTTTCTGTAATTGTCACTCAGGTACCACAGTAGACTGTGTGGCATATAGGTGACATTATTTCATAGCTAGCCAAACTGAAATTGGTTGTTTTTCTAGAAAAATCCGGTGGCTTTTTCATAGCTTTCCACATCCAAATTAGATGTTAGCAGAGAAGACTCTCTCTGCTGTAGGCTAAGTCGAAACACAGGGCATTTGCTCAGGCAGCAGGACTCTTAGCCACTTTATCCAAGTGACTTCATTCCTAAGCCATTCCCTAGAGAGAAGGTGGCTGGGAGAAGCTCTGAAGTCCCCTACCTGGATCCTGAGCACCTTTCTGGGAAAGCCAGGAGGAGTCTGAAGGGACCCTTGGGTGAAACCAGCAGAATTCCTCAAGAAGGGTCAATCATCTTTGTCTTCTCTTAGTCTTAATCTCATAGTCTGCTGTTAACACCAAATCTCTTTTGATATGCAATGTGGGAGTATCGCTGACCTCAGGAGCTGATGGCAATTAACAGCGGAGGAGTATCTGGTGCTATAAGCAGACACTGAGACTTACGGGACTGGTAATGGGAGACTGCTCTTGCTGTTGCTGGACCATGTTTTATAGCAACTCATGAAATCCCATAAGTGATTCCAGCACTCTGTAGCTGCTGACATTTAAGAACATTTCTCCCTGTAATTTTTTTAAATGACTAGCAACTCCATTATCTGAATAACCAAAATACCTTCTAACGGCTGCTCGAGGAGCCTTTAATTCATACCCTGCTGTTTGGAGTTAATCCATTCAAAAATTAAAACGGTGCAGGTCACCTTTGAGAAGGAGAATGCTGCAAAAAAATCATCCAGTTTTATACACATGAAGCATATGTGATGAGACATTCACTTTGAGTTGGTGTAAAAGCACTGTAGCATACATGAAGAGACTCAGTAGTCCTACCGTGTTTAATCAATATTCATCTCTGCCCTAAATCCTCCAGCGGAAGCAAGTCCTGTTCAGCACTCTATTCTCAGATTTTTGTCACAGTTCTTTTCTCACCACACCGATATATTTTCATAGACATGGGCCAGTTTCGCTTCTGTTGATAGAAAGTAAATGCTTCTGTAAATGACACCTGGGAGGGTTTGGAGCAGCCCTGGCCCAGGGCTGGGGCGGCTGCGCCACTACTCACAGCTCTCTGCAGTGCTCAGACAAGCTCCAGGGCTCGGGGTGCCTCCCCGGGAAGCTGCATACGCTGATGGCATGCTGAGCAGCTTCTTTGAATGGTACTCTCTAGAAAATAGGTGAGGGGAAGAAGCGGGCACTGGATGTAAACAAAACAAGAAAAAAGCAAAAAAAGAGAAGCTAAAATGTTCACATCTCTGCTTCCAGCACAGTGACCTTCACTGTGGAGCTTCTGCCTCGTAACAATAGACTGGCAACTGTCAGCCCAGTTGCCTTTAAAATGTCACTGGTTTAACATCAAATCAAGAGATATAATTGCATTCTTCCTTCCTTTCCTTCCCTTCTATTCTCCCTCCCTCCCCCAGATCCCAGTTGTGGTCAGGCCCCAACAAATCTGGCTGCCTATTTGTATTCCTGTAAGAAGTTAGGAAGGGTTGTAAGTGCTGCAAGTTCACAGGGTCTGTGCTGTTCTCAGCATACACGATGGCTTTCTTATTTCCCACCCACAAGCAGTGGGCTGCACTGCCTGGAGCTACTCCAGGATCCAGGTGACAGGCCCAAGCCTAGCACAGTATTTAAGAAAGAACTGACTGTCTTATATTGGGAAGTTCAGGGTTAAAACTGTCAGAGTGTGCTGTTTTGCTGGGTTTATTCATTGTTGTACTCTGGACATGTGACATTTCCACCAAAAAGCTTCCTTTTACTGTCCATAAAACTGATTAAGGTAGAAAGCACGTTTCTGTATTTCACCTAGGCACAGTTTTTGCTTTATGCAGCAAATGCGTTTTTAATTGCCTTTAGTTTCTACTTTATCTAGCTTTCTTATCTGATATTCTTTGTTAAATGATCTAACGGTATGAGATGCTCATGCAAGAACATACAGGAAGAGAAGGCAACATATATTCATAGCACTGCAACAATAACTCATCTTACAGTATGCTGTGCTTCAAATAAAGTCAAAATCAGTCAGAAAATCCGATTACTCCCAACTGTAAACTGTATCTGAAATTTAAGGAGTAAGCCAGTTTTAATAGCAGACGTGACACTGACTGCGTGACATTTAGACAGGAGTAGCATAAGCCAGCGAGTTAACATGTACAAGTCGTCGTCCACCAGGACGGGCCTCGTGCAGCAGCTTGGAGCGACTCCAGCCCCACCGCCAGGTGCTGTGCCACATGGCATGGACCTCTCGGGGCAGGCTGCCCGCTTCGCCCTTCTGTCACCCCAGCTTCACTCAATAACGGACCCGGATACTGCCAAGCCTACCTGTGGGTGTGCACAGCAATTGTCACCAGCATCCCGATTCATCGTGGTCTTAACGTGGTGTAATTAATAGGGAATTGAAGCCAAAAAATTATTCATAAAGCCCAGTTATCTTACTAAAAAAGGAAATTAGGTGCAACAGAGCAGACCACTGATTTAGGCAATGCCTTTTATTTCTCACTAGGCTCAGAGAAACTACTAATATCTGCCACACAGAAAATGGACACACATTTGACCTTACAGAACTCACAGAATCTCATATGGAAAAAATCCATATAAGAAACCAACAGATCAGACAAGATCTGCAGCAACATCTTAAAAGCTTAGGCCTTGGTTCTGCAAGCATTTTGGTGTGAACTGCAATAAGTTTGTCAGTAATCTGTCAAGTCCTAACAAGTTGAGGAGATGAAGCTACTGTATAAGACTTGTAAGAAGATGACATGTTTTCCATGTGTAAAATTGAAGAGTTTGCTTTATTTTTTAAAAGCAGTTGAGATTATTTTTCCTTTCTTTTTATTACTTGCAGTGCCAGGATCACATCATGATAGGCCCTCTAGTAGTACAAAGCTAAAAAACTGAAAGAATTAGAAATTCAGGTCACATCTATCCAGTTTTTCAAGAGATACTCAATGGATGACTAGAGAATTAGTATAATTACTGCAACATCACAGATACTAAGCAAATAAAGCCAGATTAACTGGAGGTGGGGAAATGAGTTTTACTTGTTTAGAGTACATTGATTTTTTTCTTTTCTTTTCTTCCTTTTTTTTTTTTTTTTTTTTTTTTTTAAAGTAATAAATGCTTGATGAACTATTGGAAGAAAAAATATTGCTATTAAAAAGTCATCTCTTGCATCCCTCCAGTCAAGGGCTGAACCTACAGATGGCATGAAAAACATTTTGATTAAGCACTGCATTAGGCTTCCCGATGTGGCTGCTCTGTAGCTCGCACAAACCAGCAGCTATGGCAGAGAGGATGCAGCTCTTGTAGCTTCCTGGCCTCACCACACTTGTTACCCAGGTACGGGGTAACCTTCCTGTGCTTGGTCCTTTTGTCAGGACCCAAGGTTTTTTCAACAGTTTAAAATGAAATACATTTTAAAAAAATACATATGGCTGTATTTCTCTTGCTATATATAGTATAAATGATGCTCGGAGTTAAAACAGGTTCGGACATTGTTGTACTTTAAATGATTTGTAAGATTTTCTACATTAAATACATCTGTAAATGCCATTTAAGCTGTGAAAATGCAGGTGAGTGCTCCAAATGAATGCAAGTTATTGCAACTGTTAGTTAGGGATTTGAGTACATAGCATGCATCCGTGTTTGAACCATGGGTGAGTGAGATAGCAAGAGAGAGGGTGTTGATAGTGAGAACCTGGTTAGTTCATATAGCTAAAATCATGACCTTTGTTAAACCGATGCAATCAGAACATGTACACACATCCTGTTCTGGCAATTGATAACAGAGCATAAAAGAAGAGAGTGCCGGAAAAAGAGAAGTTCAAGTAGAGCAAGAATATTATGCTATATATAAAACACAGAAAACGATACAAGGCACAAACATCTTGTATTAAACACACCATATCTGGGCTGACACATAGAAAGGCTTCTAGGTATTCAATTAAATTTCCTTTAAAGCTCGAGAAAGTATTTTTATTTTGTTAAGGAGCTATCCCCAGCTGCTCTCTGCCTAAACCACAAAACCCTATCCATTTAAAAAAGAATGCAACACAACTCATTGAAGCCAACAGTTTCAAAAAGCATCCATTAATTTTGGATGCTTCTGGTTTTAGATGTCTCCCTTAATGAGCCTGACTGTAAACATGCTCTTAATAATTCTGCCAAAACAAGGCTAATAAGTCCATATCTTCATTTATCAGCTGAAACACCTGACCCAGTGCTGTACAGATGAATTAGATGCCCTGACTTAATCATTTGTATTACTTTTCTTTTTATGAAATAAAAAGAAACTTTGGGCAAGGTTCCCTGTTCCAGTCCTGTTCCTCCCATCTGCCCTGGCCACTGCCAGAAGCCAGCCTGGACGGGGATGCCAGCGGAGCATCTCCACAGCCCATAGCAGCCTGAGAGGGGGTCACCTCCCCACACTCCCCATCACAGCATGTGTGTCTGCAACGGAGAAGGGAATGCGAAAAGACGTGCATTTTTTGGTTAGCAGATAACCCTTTCATCAATAATGTATCCTTTCAGTCTACTGGTGAATCAGCCCGCTACCCACTGTTTCAAAAAGACTGTTAGAGACTCTAGCTCCTAAATTAGAATTGAAATGACTATTTTGTTCAAGCAGGATCAATTACTTGCTAGTGTTTCCTCACTGCTCGCTGCAGTTAGAAAGCCTTGGGGCTGACACACGTGGAGGAGTAAGTACTGATCTGGGACGTGGCGCCGTGGAGGTTTGGCTATGGCCTGTTGATAGCATTAACGTTTTATAGCCTTGGTAGGAGGGACTCAGATTGAGGAAAAATCTGTCCAGAAAATTGAACTGCTTATCCTCCAAAATGGAAGAAACCAGTCTGTAGGTTTATCAGGCAGAGCGACTTGTGAAGGACTACATCCAAAGCCTGGAAGTAGGGATCGCTCCGGCAAGTGCCCTAAGAAAAACTGATAGGTGCGAGTGCTGCTTCTGGGCTGCTGGTGTGGAAGGTCAGAGCCTGTTCCCGGCCAGGCTGAATTTTCTCTGTAATTCTTCTGTGGCCTGTGGGTCTAAGGCAATTCTTCCTGAAGGAGGAAGAGCTGTTCAGCCCCAAAGGAGCAACATTTCAAGAATTTATGGGATTTAAATCACTTGCTTGGTCACAAACGGCTCAGAAACAAGAGCCTCTCCCCACCCTCCAAGGAGACTGTGGCACCAGAAGACCTGGGCAGCTGCTGCCACGAGCAAAGGGAAGAAGATGAGAGCTGAAAGGCAGACGGCTCTTGATTCCACACCCTTCATCTGCGGACTCTGATGTTTTTCTCACTGTTCACAGGGAAATTAGATTAAAAATAATCCCTCCTTGCCTCCCTTCCACACCCAGATCTGAACTGGATAACTTCTAAAAGGGTTTTCTGCATCAGCCCTTTAAACTGATTAAACTAGGGAACACCAAAACCATACCTCAGCAGCGTGCTGGGTATGTGCAGATTAGAAACTGTGCAGTACAGAGTGGCAACTAATAATCGATTTTCAGCAGACAGGAGCTTGTCAAGTGGAAAGAGAGTGGGCAGGAACACTGGCTACAGATGAGGCCCAGTACTCAGATCAGGCACTGAACATACAGGAAGATGTATTCAGTAAAATGCTCAGGAGAGCTTGATTTTGACAAAAATTTAAATAGGTTTTGCCAGCTTAAAATACCGATAATGGCCACTATAGAAACACAGAAGTTCCAGCAGTTAATCTGCAAAAGTGTGCAGATTACAAAGCGTGCAAAAAAGTCTGCAGGACTAGAAAAGTCTGAGACAAAAGATCATCATGACATGAATCCTTTGAGGTAAGCAAATAGTCTAACAAAGTGTTTAATAGACAAACAGTTCTATTTGCAGAGAAATAGAAATGCTTAGGAAAAAAATGCAAGACATATTTGTTCAAAGTGGTTCCTGTTAAGGATAAGCATGTGCTTATCTTCAGATACTGCCCTTTGAAAGCTCTGGAGGCTAATTTAGATAACCACGAAGATAACAAAGACTGGATGTATAAACATGCTTCTCCTTCCTAGTCTCTTCTGTGGGTAAGAGTCCTGATACTCACGTATGACTTTGCTCTGATTTAAGCCTTCTACAGGGAGAAAATTTTTGAGCAGAATGATTGTTTCTCAAGCTGTAATTCATTCCTGTCCAGTTCACTGCGGGCGGTCATACAAACACAGGGGCAGGTATCCAGGTGGATTGGAAAGGACGAGCTTCATAACATGCTAGGAATTCATTTGTGTTTCTGGGCATCAGGCTGTATGGATGACATTTGTGAGGTATGCTGCTAGTGGGCAGCAGCTCTCACCACGCTGTGCCAAAGCACCTTCTGTCTCAGACCCTGTGAGCTGCAGGCAGCTCAGGCCAGCACCCACCTGGAGCACATTGCAACCAGCAACTGAAGGTGTGTATTTGTTTCCCCGTGGAATAAATTATGTCATTAGGCAGAGAGGTATTTGAAATAAACAGTAACAACTCTATAAAACTGGTAGAATTCAAATCTTTACAGCTACTTAACTATTAAGGCCTTTATTTCACTAATCTGAGATTAATCCACCATATAAAAATAGATATTTATTTAAATAAATTGACTACAGTGCTAGTTAGAGATAGAGATTTCCATTGTTCAGAAGGTCTCTGTTTTATTTTGATCTTTTTTAGGAGATAAGCCTCCTAATCCCGTATAAAGTTGACTATAATGTCTGTTCTCCCTGAGAGCTCTTTATATATAGCCAAGATCCTGCTGATGCTCACCAGTTTCCACTACCGTGGCATTTAGATTTTCGGGAGGAACCCAGAAAGCAGTTATGAAGATGTTAACTGCAGAGATAACCAGAATTAATTCAAGCACAACACCGCTAGCAGTTGAACACTGTGAGAATCGCACTGATTAGAGTTTTCTATCCCAGCAAAATTGGTGTTTTTCTTACAGCTGTGTGTGTGGGCTCATGGTCTGTTCCAGAGCTTCCAACTTAAGCTTGGGACGTGGAAATTCAGTCTGTTTCCACAGCATTATTATTCTGTGTACGAAAGCTCTACACATGATGTTTTCTGCTTATCTATTTTTATTGCATCTTAGTAATAAAGCCTCTCTGAGCTGTGCTTTATACCTCAGAACAAGTCCGTTGGCCAGATGGCTGCTCTAACAAATGGGGAGAAATGTCAGAAACCCTTTCGCGTACCTGGGCAGTGAGGCGCACCGGTCCCGCTCTGCGCTGCCAGCACTGGTTGCAGCGCGCCAGGGCTGAGCACACCTTGCTTTGTTGGCACAAGGGCGATAGCCACAGGGACAGGGACGATCCCTCTGGGGATTGTCAATGAAAGGAGAAGAGGCTACTTGGTATTGCACTGCCTGAATTATCTGGCTGTGCTCCTGAGATCTGCTCCAGAGCCAAAACCTCACCAAAATATTTTCTGTGTTTTCTTCCTGGATGATGCACATCACATTGCTTTTGCTATAAGCACTACACCAAAGAGTTCAAAGCCAGCTTTGAATGGGATTTATCAAAACCTCCACTCCTAGCGGGCTTTCAAAATCATAACCTTGCCATGCTTCATCTTACGCTGATTACCAGCACTATATCATCTGCTTGATAGGGCTTCCTCTTATCATATGGGTGATGATTCCTCACTGCTGCTTATGATTTCTTACAAAAGACTTTGTGCTGTCAGGGAGGAAGTCTTTTAAAGTCCCACTTCATGGCCTTGTTGCGTGTATGAGAAATGCCAAGTCAATTAGGCAGGCTTGGTTGGCTAATGAGACTCTGGTGAAGTACATCACAGTGAATCACATATTAGCTAACGCTTATTGAAAATCCTGATAATAACAAGCAACATTTTTTCTATTAGAAAGCTCTTCTGTTGTCTATAGTTTCTCTGTCAACGTGATACCATCAAGACAAAAACAAATCTCTGGAAAACAGAGGCTTGAAGTTGGTGATGGTGGTCATGGCTGAAAGAAATAATATTAATTAATTTTCAAAATAATTCCCATGGCATGGCTTGGCCCTATAGAAAGGGGAGAGGTGCTGTGGGAAAGAAGAGGGACCTGCTGGAATAACCTGTCGCTTCTGTATGTGTGGGCAGTTATGAGCACCTCCAGCAAACCAGGGGATGGGAAAAGCAGGAAAACTTGTTTAGAACCCCAAAAAAACAAAGCTCTTTGTTTTCCCAGAGAATCACTGGGGCTCACATGGGGAGAATGAAGCCTCAGAGAGCAGAAGCCCAGGAGATGCTCACTGTCTGGGCAATGCTCCCTTGTGGCAAACCACCTTGGGAGGCAGCTGCAGGTGGTGACAGACAATGCAGAGACATGAGGACGCAGTGGTGAGGCTGTGGTGGCCTCCCTGAGTGCTGGGTGGCTGCGCTCCCCTTGGGCACTTGCTCTGATGAAAGCTCCAACAGGTCTCACCTTTCCAGGGCTACAGTCAATACCAGAGATGATTTAAAAAGCAAGTAGATTTCTCTCTCCAATGTAATTGCTGCAATAATTTATGCTTTTAAGATACTGACATCTTTATCTAGCTTTTCTTACAAGATTTTTTTTGTTGTTTTGACTTTGGATCAACCCCTACATAGAGCAACAAAGAATTCAGTCTCTTTGGCAGTTATTTTTGACCTTTTCCTGAGCAATAGCTGATAGCTTTCCAGACTCTTTGTCTAATGGTAGAGGTTAAGCTAAAACTAAAACGTTCACCTGATTGCACTTGAACTTGTGGCTTAGCTGAGTAGAAAAAAACCTGCACTTTTGACACAGAGCTGGTTCCAAAAACATTGAACAAGTGTTTGAGTTATAACTTCATATGTTATTAAGTTGTATTGCACAGAAATCTTTCTGCCCTATTCCACACTGACAGAAAACCGCCTTTGCAGTTTATGAAATGTTAATACCATAGCACAAATTTATATAGGTGCATAACGAGAAATGGTAGCCTGGGGAAAAAAAATCTTATTTATAAAATTAAACTTGTTAAATAAAAATGCAGCTAATGACTCACTTTTTACTCTTCAAATATATTAGATGTCTATATTCTTATGAATTCTGCAAAGTAATTGATAGGTTTTAGCATGACCCTGATACTACACAAAGGCACATTACACAAGCAAATGTTTTGGATGTGGTGAATCCACTGTTAATTATAGAAAGGCCTTCTTACAAATCTAGGATACCATCTGTCCTAAAACTATCCTTTAGCTAGCTTTCTGCCTTCAGTCTGTGCAGCTGTACTTTGCCTTTGCACTCAAAATAAATAGGAGTATGCTACAGTACAAGCTAATGAATAAATGATGAATTACTAAAACAGTCTGACCAGATTACTCAATCTCTTCATCATGAGTCAGAAATTCTACTTCTGTTTCTTCATCATCTGCATTTACATGTGTATGCTCCCACAGAGCATGCTTCTTTGTTGTCATTGTTATTACAGATTTTAATGGTTGGTTAGATTTGTCAGATTTTTGCAAATTCAATGAAATGCCAGACAGAGAAAGCACATGAAACACTGCATTGTTTCTGCAGAATAATTACCATTATTTCCACATTTGACTTGTGGTGTCGAGAGACAGAGGGAAGGAAGAAGGTGCTCCTGATACTGCATGCTAGTGCTATCAAACCAAATGCCAATTATTCTTTTTGTCTTGGACTCAGCAATGATTTTGGATTTATCCCTGTCTTTGTGCTGGAGATACGATACAGTCTTTGCACAGAAGAGTAAAACCAAAGACCCACAAAACCTCCAGTTCAAAGAATCACATAAGCCTTTGTTTTAGATAAATATTAACGGTGGGAATGTATTCCTTGGTAGGACATTATGGAAATACCAGAGTGGCACAGGGAGCAATTTTTTTCACCCAACTGCTTATTGTCATGGCTCACCACTCATGTGGACAATAATCTGAAATTTTCAGATTTCATGTGGACAATAATCTGAAATTTTCTGGCAGGTGCTTGGGCACTCAGCATTCACGTTTATAAACACTGCCTTGCTTGTGTCTGTAAGTAACTATTATGGACAAGGTCTCAGTTTCAGCACCTCCATCTCATGCTCCTTTCCATGTCACAATAGCTAATCACAGCATATATAAGTCAGTTCTGTGCCCCGGGTCATCATTTTCTTTGGTTTTGACTCTCTGTAGACGAGACCCTGTGGAGGCAGGCCTGCCTGCGCGGGGCACAGACACGGTGATGGGCACCACAACAAGCCCGAGCAGACCTATGCACCGCCCTCGTCTCTCGCTGGCTTCCCTTTCCCATGGTCATCAGCCGTTTTTTACCCTATTGAAATGCACAAAAATACACTGTCCAATTTGACAAAACGTCTAAGTAATTATAAAATACTTTTTGTAATTTCCTATGTAATATCCTTTCAAACTTGTCCTGTTTTCTTTCTCTTTGAATGCATATTCAGTGCAGGCAGATTTGTAGGCACACAATGAGAAACTGATTTTGAAAAGAGGTAAATAAATTGCACTGGCTGGAAAAGGGCTTCTTGCTGCCCTTTTATTATGATGTGCACATAACTTGCTACAAATTCTTTACTTTGCATTTCTATCACAAAGATAAATGAAATTGTCAATCCTGTTCACATTTCCGTTTGACAGCTATCTAAAAGTAATAGCCAGGCTGCCAAAAAAAGCTTTCATTAATTGTTCTATTTATTAAGGTGAAAGGAGGACTATTTTGTAAACAAGGAGGGACAAACAGACTGAGAGCAAAATGTTTGCTTTTCCCAGAGAATATACCTGCTGCATAATTCCTGACTTTAGGATGACTCTGAGCAGCACTTACAATGGATAAAAAACTTCTACATTTCAGATTTCTGTAACTTTCTCTCAGCATTACAGCACTCCAACACTAAACAGGATAAACGAAGTGCTGTGCAGTAATGCTGAAATGTAATCCAGGGAATCTGGCTGTAATACATATATATATATATATATATGTATATATATAAAATTATATTTGTTGCACTGGTGATCCCTAGCATTAAAAAAAAAAGAAAAAGAAAAAGAAAAAAAGTACCATTTCTTTTTATATGTGTGTGCATCCCTAAACATGTGGATGTAGATATCAGGGTCATCATTGAAAACATCTTGGGCAAAGATGCCCCTAGTGAATCACTTTTACTGGGAGCAGTGTGGAGCAGAATGAGCCCCCTGCACTGCTGCACAGCTGACACAGAGCCTACCCAACCTTCCTTTCCCGTGGCAGCACCCCAAAATGAGTTATGTCCAGGCAGAACAGCTACCTCCAGCACCAGGAAACTGAAACAGAGAAGGACACTTGCCATCACTGCTGCTTCCAGAGAGGAAAAAACAGACACTTGTGGCTAGGGGAGGATGGGCACAAGTTACAGGAGGAGGGAAGGAAAGTAGAAAGCCCTCCTGGGGGGCAGAGGGAAGGGAAAAGCTTGACGTCAGGGAGGGAGGGCATGGAGAAGCGAGCTGGCCACCACAGAGACCAGCACAAGGCAGCCAGACGCTGGACTTGCCCTCCAATTCATCAGTTGTTTCGAGTTCACCAGCATTGTACCCAGCTCCGGTGTGCTCTAATTGTCCATCCCACTTGGGAAGTGTTTGAGCAAAGAGTTTATAAATGCTCAGGTGAAGAAGAAACCTGGTTCTCTGTGGGACAGAGAAAGGGCGGTATTTCTCTGAACTCCGTGAGTGAGGATCAGGCATGAACTAGCACACTGAAGTTGCCTTGTTTGTCCTTTTTGAAAGGCACGGAATGTCTCAGGACAATTAGTTCTCTCTTTATGCTTTCAGCGTGGAGCTTAAACCCCTAACCTTTTATCATATCTATTTGGTTGCACATCCATGGCTCAGGAGACAATTAAAAATGAGATACATGTTCTGCTTGGCAGAAAAATGCAGTACTCATTCATTTTTCTGCCTACAACTGTCCAACTGTGTTTAGCTTTTCCTTTCTTCTTGCATTTACATCTAAACCTACCTCCCTTCCTCCACTGTGTTTTATACAGCTCTGCATCTACGTGTGTTTATATGTCTCTGTATATATTCAGAGACATTTTTTACAGCACGGAATACATAAGACATTCTGCAAAGGTCTTTCATGTAAGTATACATATATATTTTAAAATAAAATTCTTTTGTTAGTTTAGCCTCCTCAAAATGCAGTCTTAAAGCATTCCTTCTCAGACAGCCGGTGGCCCACAAAGCATGCTACTGACTCCTCTCCTAGTGCAGCCGCATGAGATATTATTCACAGCCTAAGTCCCGAGCCATCTTTCTGCTCCACTTTGAAGGAATCACTCCCTTTATCAGTGAAGAAAACAAGCAGCTTGCCTACTACAACATTCAGAAACCTGCCTTTCTCTCTCTCTCCCTCTCTCAGTGGCAATATGAACATCAGAGATGGGAGAAAAATGATGCTGTGTTTCCCAAAGCAATTAATTTTACAATAGTTCGATTTTGACATCTTTGGATGTAAGCACAAATGGGAAGAAATGTTAAAGCTCAGATTTACAAAGCCATGAAAAACAGCAGCAAACCACTAGCAAAAAAAAAAAAAAAAAAAAAAAAAAAAAGGGGGTTTCTTATCAACAGCAAGCGAAGGATTTAGCCACTGGGAGGTGTTTTAAAACCTGTTGTTGCTTTTTTTTTTCTTTCTTTCTTTCTTTTTTTTTTTTTAATCTACATAAACACTATTTCTGATTCCATGTGAAATTCAGATCCAGTTCCAGACAAAGGCTTAAAGAAAACTTGAGATCTGGTTGGAAAACGTGAGCTATCTGAAAGTACAGCCTTCCGTAATGAAGCCACAATTTAAATATCAAGTTTTACATGAAGCAGAAAGAAGATAACTCCAAATCAATCTGCAGGTTGTATCAAAGGCAGCTGTTTTTGAAGAGTTACCCTTGTTTCTCATTGCTGTGTATCCTGACAAATCTTGTGCCAGAAGTGGCTGCAGTGAGAAGTTACCTGAGAAGCTTACCAGCTGCACTTCTGATGTTTAGCTGAGTTATGAATGAATTCGGGAGGGAGTTGCCCAGATACAAGCTCCTGCTGAGAAAGGAGATCCTGGGAGCCAGTGCTGCGCAGCCTGTTGTGTAACACAGGAGCACCCATCTCTGATGCTTCCCGGTCTCGTGGACAGCCCTGGATCTGAAGGGCACATGCTGCAGCAGTCCCCCTGTCGTGGCACTGGGACCCCACCGTGCCCCATGCCGATCGCCTTGGCTGAGCCACCCCACTGGGGCATGGGGCAGGGGAATGGGCTGCTGCAATGGGTGCCCTGCCCAGGGGCAGCCCCAGTGTGGCACCATTGTGGTGGTGGCACCAGCTCCATGGGCCCCAGCATGCTGGGAATGCTGCCTAAAAACTCTCCTGCATTGAGACAGGGGACGCTGGGCAGGTCTGGTTAGCCTGCATCCTCTCTGAAGCAGGGACATCTTGTTGTCCATTTGCTCAGCCCTTCACTAAAAGAGCCCCTGACCATACTAAAAATGATGATATGCAAGAATGGAGGCCCTAAAACTTTCCCAGGTAGATTGCTTTTTCTCTCTTTTTTTTTTTTCTTTTTTTTTTTTTTTTTTTTTTTTTCTCTCTTTTCAGTTTTAGACTTTTTTTTCTCCATCACACTTAAAAATTATATAAATATTATGGACTAGATTCTTTTTCTCCCAAACTTCCATTGGTATTGAAACAGCAAAGGTGTCTGTTTAAAAACATGGGATACTCCCTAGCTACTCAGCTGAAGGTTCTTTGCTATGCAAAGCTATGCAATATTTTCAGTAGTGCCTATTAATGTCAGCTTTCAGGGTATGATAAGGTATCTTCGCGGTTTCATATTGCATCAAGTGGAAATCCAGCATACAAATAACTAGCTCAGGAATACTTTACAGAAAATTATTGAAAATTTTAAGCTGTTCCTGTTGTTACACAAGAAGTGGAATAGATTACATGGTATTAAAGCATTTTTTTAGGAAAGTTTTTACTTTTTTAAAAAAGATCACTTAAACAAGGAATGTTGTATTTAGGGAACATTATACCCTTGCCCTCTGGTAAATTGCCCTCCATCACCCAAAAGAAAAAAAGACACCAGAATTGTCAGCAAAACCCAAACCTATCCATATACAGGACTATATAGCTAATAGGGATATATTCAGGCCATGCAACTACAAACACACATGAGATACCTCATTTTACAAGAATATCACTGTCTTGCCTGTGGAATGGCTCTGCACCTGATATTCAACCATTATGTTCATTAGTGGGGAAAAATCCTTCAAGAGGATCATTCTTTTTAAAAAGCCATATGCAATTGTGTGTCTAAAAAGCAAAAACACCTTTAATTATACTAACCAGGCTTGCAAATTAAAGGCATAATAAGGCATTTGCATCTGTGTAAATCAGGTGCTGAATTCAGTATTCATTTGTGTATAGCTAAGTAAAAACTAAAGGAGCAAAATAAACACAAAAGGGCAACGTTTAGAGTTTGTGACAGATTGGAATGATATAAAAGGGTGTCATATTAGTGAATTAGTGATACCACACAGGCAGAAAACCATGGGAGATGGTAAATAATGGCTTGAAGAGCAGGGAAATTTGCCTCTACATTTAGAGACTTTTCTCCACAAAAGCAACGGGAATATTGTCACTCATCCTTCACTTTAACAAATCTGCAAGATGAGGCTTAGGAATATCTTAGAAGTAATTGGAGTACAAACCTGGCATCCTTTCCTGGATGCGAAAATATCTCAAGAAAGCTTCTACTAGAGGGATGATTAAACTTTCTCCTTCACATCGGGCTTCAGATTCTGGAAGGGGGCTACACTCAATGATTTTAGGTCCGAAATTCAACTCCAGGTAAAAACAGTTCAAATATCTATAAGGAATGTCTGGAAATCCTTTCTCAGACACTGAATAAGCAGTGTTCAGGACTGGGTGCTTTGTTCTTGTGTGCTTGGTTAAAATATACAACTGCATTCATAGCAAAATGAATGGATGCACTTGAGAGCTATAAGGAATTACAAAAGACTCCTGCTCTCTTTACATCAGCTGCATGATGCTCCACACTCCCACCTCTTGCTGAAGCTGCCATCATAAACAAACAAGGAAACAAACCCCAGAGCTGCACAGACCCTGTTCGAGACATCATTGGCCATGCTGGGGAATGAACCAAGAATCCTGACACTGGAGAGAAGCACGTGTGTTGAGTCTCTGTTAAAATCTGTTCACTTCAGCCATTTTGCAAGGCAAGAAGCACGGACTGTATAAGCAAAATGAACTAATTCAGGACACTTTTCAAGACTGTCACAAAATTGCTGCTACGATTAGTAAGAGTGCAATAAAATCCTTGTAGTTTAACAATGCAGGACAAGAGAGTTTATAGGAGAAAATAAACTTTTCAATTCAAAAGGCACTCTACAAATATTGGGCCAGCTCCTGCTGTCCTGATTTATGCAGACACTCAGGCCTCAGCTAATCTTAAGAGCAGCCCTCTATAGCCAGGAGGACTGCTCTGGTACCAGGCACGGTTATTTCAGTTTTAGCTGGTCCGCTTTGGGGATTGCACTGGGAAGTCCCATTAAGGGCTTACGGTCCCAGTGCAGAAAATACCTAAGCACAGGGAGTAGAGAGCTTTACCCAGCAGAAATTAAAAACCTGGCCCGGGTGTCTTAGCAATCAGTAACCTTGTCATGTCAGTTCAGTTTGTATTTTGTAATGGTCACACATCTGACATTGAAGTACATTTGGTTAATGGATCTGTGTGAAAGAGCACAGGAATATAAGTAATTCTTACAAGGAAAACTACTCAGAGCAGTGCTGCTACTTCTACCAGCTGCAGAGGGACATTACTAATTAAGGCTCATTGCTTCCATTCCCACTGGGACTATTTCCACACACTCTCTGGGGGAGACGGAGCTTGGCCTGATGACAGAAATTAGGGGAGAACATTCACCGCTGAGGGCAGGCCTGGAGGAGCTGCTTTCTTGTCTCTGGAGTTTGTATGCCTGAAGAACAAGGAGATTTTATTCTCCCTATATCTCTTCTTCTTTTTTAAATATCTGCCTAAAACAAAATCTAGCTTCATCTGGTGTTAGGCCAATTAATATTGGTGACGGTGGAAGCTATTAGCAGCTTCAACAACAGCAGATATGGTCAAAAAATAAAGCTGGTCATTTCTGTACTCTTGTCTTAATTGCAGTTTTAAATCTTACACTGTTTTGCTCATTAAAATAATGCTGGAAAGAAAAGCTGTGTGTTTGGGGGTGTTGAAAAATCTTTTATTTCCTACGTTCTTTTCAAAAAGCTATAGTAATTATTTTTATAGTGACAAGAGGATTATTTGACTTAATTTAGTATAGAAGATTAAGTTCTCAGGAGAAAAAAATCATTGTAACATATGCAAATAGAAAAAAAAAAAAAGTCTTAAGTTCTTGCTGTATCATCAGAAGAACTTCCCCATCCTTCTGTGAGACAATCCTGCTCTGTGGTGTGCAGTGAGATTTAACATGGAGCTAAAACCAGCTGGTTCCTGGAAGCACGTGTGCTTGAAGAAGACCTGCTATGCTGCAGAAGTGAGCAGGCCGCTTCCTCAGGGATCACTCTTTTCCCATTTAGCAGCAAGGTCAAGACAGGATGAAAAGTAAAGAGAGAAGGAAGAGAGCAATTCTGTAAAACGGGGAGGGAAAATGGTGCAACAAGTTACTCCTCTCCTCCATCTCACAAGTCTCCACTCCCTCTCCACACCAGTTACAGAGCAAGACACCTTTCTCATTTTTATCAGCAGAACCCACATAACCAACTCCATACAACTGGGATGATGTGGGCTGAGGGACACTGTGTGCCTCAGCCCTGACAGGTCTGCAGAAAAGGCAGGGCATGCAAAAGATGCAGGACACACTTTTTTTTTTTTTTTTTTTCTCAAGAGAGCAGTTAATATCCATCAGAAGGCCAAAGAAAAAATAATTAAACTGCATAACAGTCCTTGCTGCAAAAAGGTGTTTCATTAGTAAAGCTTCAGCCATGAAGGAGCCTTGAGCACACTCCTGCCTGAGCCCACATGTTGATCTTTTGCATGTGCTGGGAAATGTGGCATTCCTGCAGCAGGCTGGTATCAGTGCCACAACCAGAGTCACACAGCTGCATCTGGGACCCCACACCAACTCGTGGCTCTGGACATCCCTTTACTTTTTCAAATAGTTATACACTGGAAATTCTCCAGGTTTTCTCCTTTCTAATTCAATTTTTTGAATTTCTTTTAAATAAGATTAGCTACAAACTAACGAAAATAAATTAACTATGAAGTATATCATGGTGGTCCTAGTCTTGCCGTCTGTGGTACACTGATAAATGATCAGCATCATAAAATAGCTGTTAATAGATTTTAAAGCCAGAGGGGAAAATAATGATCATCTAATTCTGACCTATGGCACAGTGCTGCTGCCTGGCCCCCCCAGCCCTGAACTCCTGTGGCAGGACCACCGCTGCTCGCTGAGCGGCAGGACATTTTTCAGCTAGATAAGCCCACTGCCCCCTGAGAACTGACACAGATCCTCACCTGGTGAAGATCAGGATGCTACAGCACTGCATTACACAACATGAAAAGCTGGTCTGCTACTTTCTTTTTTTTTTTATGGTGCCATGAATCCTGTTCTCTTTCCTGAAGCCAGTATTCTCCTCCTTACTACATTTTTTCCTGCACTATATTGTGGCATCTTCTCCTTTCTCGCCCTGATCCATCTCTCCTAAGTTTTCCCATTGCTGTTATCTTTCCATCCCAGCAAGCTATCAGTCTGCACCACCTTCCCTGCAAACTGCCCCACGGTCCTTCCCCTTTAAGTCCACTTGTTGGCTTAGCTTTTTAGGGGCAGATGCCACTATCTCGCTCGTGACAGCCTGATCTACAGAAGGGTCTCTGCTTGCCTTTCTGTGGGGTCTCAGAAGGGTCTCTGCTCCCTGCTGGACAACACTTATGACAAAAACAAGCACCACGTGAGCAGACGTTTATCAGTAGCTCCACCAGCAGGTGAGGGGCACCCACCTAGGAAATGCTTCACCATTTACAAGCAAACCATGAACAGAGAAGAGGGATAAATGACTTTGCTGATCCTCTAGCAATTACTTTGCTATGTCTACTTTTAGTATTGTGAGCACTAAAACTCTTTTCAAAGTTTACGTTCTGTTCAGTTACTTCAAAATATGAAAGTAAACAATCAAATTGTTCTGGTACTGTATTTTCCTGCCTGTATTTCTACATTCAGGCAAAGCTTCACTAAGTACATTCATGGCTGGCAGTGCAGCTCATTAATACCGCTATACTCTTCTCCTACTGAAAAAGTTATAATGCCCTACAGGGTTTTGAAGTTAATTTTATTACTAGAAAAAGTCCCAAATGGAGTTCAAGTCCAGAGCACTTGCCAGTTTTGACTTGCTCAACACCGTTCTTTACCTTTACATGCGTGCAAGCCCTTACCACCCTGACAGCCCAATGTTTGCCAGCGCAGACTACCTACCACTCCTAATACATAACTATAGATAAGCAAAAAATATAGCAGTTTGTACTGACAGAAAAGTATCTGATCTTGTTCTGAACCAGCCAGATTCATGACCTGACAGACAGCGGCAGGCGAAAGAGCAGGCTCCATGGGCTCTCCCGGCTGCAAGGGAGGACTTAGCCCCAGGAGCCCTTCCCAAAGCCCAGGGGATCACTGAAGAGGACACGGCTGCTGAAGGGCCCTGGGAAATATTTGCAGTGTTTTCTTAGTGACACAGGACTCCTGTGCAAGTGCTAGCAAACACTAGTGTATGAAGCAAAGGTATTTTATGCTTTTGCTGGCTTACTCTAATCAAGAAGTAGGGTGACCTGAATTGATTCTTGAACGCGGCTTTCCTGGTTAGGGGCGTATAATGCCCATTACAGCACTGTCAAGCCTTGATGTGATGAGGGCATAAAGCACATTTCGATCCTGAAGAGCAAAATAAATTACTTGGCTTGGGCAGCTGGAAAAGGACGATTCTTTTCACTGCTATCTAGCAAACCAGGAGCAGAGTTTAGTCCAGTGAGATCAAAAATAGTCCAGTAAGACTTACAGGCTGCTGCAATACCGGCTTGCACCAGCTCCTAAGCCATTTACTTTTAGAAGCTGAAAAATGGCAGCACTGGAATTTTAGGTGACCATTTCACTGCAGGTGATGATCACACTGAGCAGTGTTAACTCAGGCTCTCATTTTAAAACTGTACTCTCAGCATTTAACACCTCACTCTCCTGCCTCATTCTCCCCTCTAAAAGACCATAAAAGCCAAGCCACGGCTTCAGCATCCAGTATAGGATCACTAACTTCAGAAACTTGTTTCTAAATCTTATAGTGCATCGTCCCTGCCCTCAGAAGCAGCTGCTGATTATAACTTTCACAAATATTTACTGCTCTCTAATTCTTGAATAGAATATATTATGAAAATCTCCATATGCCCAGGCACAGCTTGACTTATCAGGTGAAAGACAACGACTCTATTTTGGATTCACACTGCTTAGAGAACACTTACTGTATTGAATTCATACCTCATTTAAAATTGCCTTTACAGATAATAAATCCAAATGTTCCTTTGATAATTATTCTGTACTAAAATTAATGCCAAATAATGTGCAAGCAAGCAGGCAGACCTTTATGGGTATGATTACAGCATTTACTCCTCTTTGGGAACTGCTGGAACTGTCTACATAAATAATACCATGCCATTATCCTTAAAGCAGCCCATTTGTTTTACAATGAACCCATGCAGGGAGAACTTTCATATATATACTATTGAAGCTCTCTGTGTAACTTAATCATCTATCATATCCTTAAGAAAAGATCTCCTAGAAGCGAACTCTTCCCCCCTGGCCCCACTACTGCTTCATATAAAACCATAATGGCTTTGAGGCACACTGGAAACCTTCCCATCTTTCTAATAGACAGTTTCTCTTTGTTCGATCTACCTGGTTGCCTCTGTAGAGAAAAAAACTTTTACTGTGCTTTGTCTGAACTTCACGTAAGTGCATACGTTGTTACTGCACAGTGAACTGCTGGACTTTCAGACAGTGTTCCTCCCAGTCTGACTTTCCTTAGTGCTTCACTGCCTCTTCTTCCTGTGTGCCATCTTTTTGCTGGGACACTTGCATGGTGCTGAGCTGCCTGCCTGGAGCACTGCCATCGTGCATTTGGCTCCTGAACTTCATGTGATCAGGCAGCAGAAACAAAACCGGTGCCCTGTGAATCCATTTGACAAATTATAACCTTCTCCTTTTTGTAATTATCAATGAATTCTAAGTCAATGGTCATATATTCTGCTAAAGGCAACCCAGATGAGCACTAGGAATTGTGAAATAATTGCAAACAGGAGGGGCCTACCCAGCCCCGACCTCAAAAGAACCGAATTACTGAGCTGCTTCTGACAAAAGTTGGCATCAGAAAGCCAAAAATATATGGATGAAGAAAAATGGCACTCTTGCTGAAGACTACTACTGAGTAGCAATTACACTCTAATCAGAAACGTTAAAAGGAAAAGCAGGAGTAACTCAATTCAGCGGCCTTTTACTGTCAATTACACCAGACCTTTTCTTATTCACTTGGCTGAGCGGCTACTGAGTGATTGCTGACGGAGTGAAATCACGAGTGCTGCATGCCATTCAGCCCACAGCCCCAGCTCTCCCAGGCTTACCTATGGCTGCCCTTCTTACAAATCCAAATGTGATCTGATAAATTACTAAACCAGGACTCCAGGATTCAGATTGCATTATGACTGGATTTATATTCTTGGCCCTTTTTTCACCATAAAGACAAGTAGAAAAATTTCGGTTGCATTCCTTAACTTGAGTTTATTTTCCCTGCTAGATCTTTGCTGGGAGATGCTCCCCAGCAGGTGATGTGTCACTGCCCTCCTCTGACAAACTTCTGTGCACAGTTCTCTGAAATATTGAGCCCATCTCTGCCTTGTATTGGAAAAAGAAGATTCAAAACCTAGGAAAACTCATCATACACAAGAGCTTTACAGCCTGGCCTTGTCTCCAGGTACATCCTGCTTTGCACAGCGCTGGACCACTTGGTAACCCCAGCATGTAACCAAGAGCTGATGTGTCCATCAGGGCAGGAGTACTGGCATCACTGTTAGACTGTCAGTGCTGAGCAGCATGGAGAAGCCTCTTCCCCTTTGCAATGCCCAACCCCAAAGATAAAGAGACAGCCCTGGGGTAGGAGGTGAGAACAGCTTTTCGCTTCACTTTTTTTTTTTTTTAATGAAAAAAAACAACAAACGTTTGCTAATTGTACCTCTCCCTTGTTTTTCCTCTACAACATACATTTGGGTTTCTAGATTTCTGAACTCTCATGAAAAATCTTTATTTTTCTTACAGGGTAGTGAAGTATGAGGATCAGTTACAAAGGTTGGTCAAAACAGTGACCTTTCTGTGCCAATGGAAGTAGGAGTTCTCCAAATATTTTGTATTTTTCAGTAGAGTGCCTAGCCTGCAACAGAGGCAGGGGATGCAGCAACATGTGCTCCTGAGACATAACGTAGTATTATTTTTAGTAGAATATTTAGGGTTGGAAATTTTCTGGCCTGAGACTAGGAATTATTAGGTAGACATTTCTATTCCCAACAAAAGTAGCATGCAGAGGTTCCTGTTGGCCTGGTGATAACATTAGCTATGGGAGTCTAAACCCTTCTTGTGGTCAACCACGTTATGCTTAAAGTGTCATTATTTGCCTCTGATAAACCTGCACTGGCTCCCAGCAACCTGCACTGGGACTGGCGATGAGCCAGGAGGATTGCCTGGGAAAGCTGGTGTAGTGAATCACAGAGCCTCAGAATCATCTAGGTTGGCAGAGACCGCTAAGATCAGCTAGTCCAACCTCTGACCTAACGCTAACAAGTCCTCCACTAAACCATAACACTAAGCTCTACATCTAAGCGTAGTGAAAGCACAGTAAAAGGCAGCAAAAGTGTTTGCATCTCCCCTGCTGCCCATCTGCACTGCAGCGGCTACTCCTGGACTGTGACACTGCGAAGTCCTTGTCCTCCGCCACCCTTGTGTTGAGCTGGGTGCTGTACGTGCCACCAGGGAACGAAACCAAACGTTTGCCTTTGGGCAACAGTAGAGTGCGAGAGCAGCTGGGTGCTGTGTGAAGGCAGGGGATGGCAGATGCTCCCTTCTGCACTGCTGCTGCAGATAGCTGCAAGCCAAAAGCCCCAGAGGAGGATAAGGCATGGCCACAGTAAGTGCAGCGGGGCCTGAAGAGGGTTCTTTGCAGTTCTTACACAAAGGGCAACAAACCCAGGGACTGTCTCTCCTGAGAATGAGAAATACACACACTGCCATGGGCCAGAGAAAGCAAACAAACTGCCAGGATGAGATGGTGAAATATAGCATGTCAGTGCATTGGCTGGAAATAGAAGACTTGAAATCCAAGAGGAAATAGTCACCTCTGCGTTGTGAAGCCTGAAGGAAATGGACAACAACTGCACGAACTCAAACCAATTAGGAAAAAAGATCTAATTTAATTACTTTCCACAGATCTTGGCCTCTGAGAACCAGTCAAATGTAGAGATAGAAAAGATAAAGGGCTGCTTAAGGGGTGAACATTTTCAGCAGAAGGCATCTAAAGGAAATGCAGCTGAACAGTATAGGAAAATCCATGCAGAAGAAGATATATTTCTCCTCCAAGTTTACTTACTCTTAAGTATTTGCCAACTTTTTTCAATTAGTTTTCTCAGCTGAAAAACTCTGAAAATGTGAAGCCTTACAAAGACACATGATTAAATTGACTTAGACAAGTGAGGTCCAGAGCTTGCTAAAAGGTCATACAATTTAAACTGACAGGTACCGCAGAAGACAACCTGACTAGTCCAATATATTTTCCCTGCTAGAAAAGCCATGGACTTGCAGGCAACACATTATCATGGATGCTGCTACCAAAAGTTATTTAATGCAGAAAGTAAATGGCAGCTCTGGATCTAGAGAGCTAGTGACGCTGAGCCAGCCACTGCCTACATACTGGGACATCACCCCATATGTTCTGCCCTGATGTTCTTAAGCCCCTTGCAGACTGCCTAATGCCAGGAATACCAACCACCTGACACACAGATTTCGGATGCAGTGCAGGTACCTGAATTTGGAGTTACAACAGACAGCCCACTCGGGCCCAGGGTCTGCCTCTCTGCCCGTGTTCATACCCCAGTAATATGAACAGAAGCTAGCCAGCCAAAGAATCAAAACCACTCAAGGTTTATTAGAAAGACCCTAATTTTGTGATACACCCTACTTTGTTAAAGATCACCGTCTCTCAGAACAGGGACACAGCTATAACCCTGACAAAAAGACCAAGGAGAGAGATGTGCAACCTTTCACAGAAGGGATTCCTTGGTGGACCAACAGCCCAACATCTCCCAACAGCCCCAACAAGGTGAGCTTCAATGTCTGCCTGAAGTGTAATAATTAGAGGGCAATACCCTTGGAGCAGCACAGCATGCTCCTCTTCACCTCAATGTGACCAAAGCAGCAGCAGCAGGAGCTGGCGACGAGAGAGCTGGGTAACTGAGAGCTGCTTCACAGTTGGCCAATTTCTGTATTTTGTGGACAAAATAATCAGGTGGAACAAACACGCCTGCTTTCCCCAACTAGAATGCAATTTTCATTAGGTGTTTTTATTTATAGACAAATAATACATTTAGTCACTCTAGACCCCGAGTGGCAGACAAAATGTTCTTTCAGAGGATGAGTCAGACTGCACTCCTCGTAGCGCTAAATTACAGAGGGATTTTCACTACACACCGATTCCAGCAATATGAAAGGTCAGTACACACATATCTTCAGGTGCGAATGTGAGATGAGGAAATGCTTAAGCTTTTATCTTGTTTCAGAGTGCTTTGGGTTAAGCCTTACAGCTTTCCTGAAAGCTTTAGTGGCTTATATCTGCTGAATGATTGTGTTAAATCATGACTGTACTGATGTCCTGCACAGCACTGTTCATAGCCAACTTGCCCCCACTGCCCACTTTTTAGAAGAGCATGAGGAGGTAATAGGATTGGAAAGAGCGTCCCTATCATCTCCACCTCCACGCAGTGAAGCAGGAGCAACCATCCATGCACGCTTAGTGTGCTAAGGCGCTTATGCCACTTTTGGAGGAGAGGCACGGCAGGCTGCTTGGAAGCTAACAGGAACAGAGGGGAAAGTAGAGAAAACAAAGCTTAAAAAAGGCATTTAACACTGCTGGAGAGACAAACAAATACAGATGCAACTCCAGTGACAAAGCTGAATGATGTAAGAGTGCACATGGGCCACTGGAAATTGAAATCAATATGACCAAAGGATCTTAGCCTGATGGGGAGGGACTGAGTGAGAGAGGAACATGTCTCACTGGGGAGCTTCCCTGTGTTTGTGCCATTTTGCTGCTGAGATGCACTTTTCTGGTGGAGAGGCAGAAGAGCACTACCCCTCCACCTTGTGCAAGCTCACACAGTCAGTGGCAAGCTAGGAGGAGCAGATTTGCCAGTTGCCCCTTGATGCCATGAAGCCCCAACCTGGCTGTTCATTCTGCCCCTGAACATTCAGCTCTGCTGCATTCACTCTTTCTCCCTGCCCTGCTCCTTCAGGTTCTGACTTCTGCCAGATTTTGTGAAGCACAAGTTTAAAACAAAGAAAAAGCTTTCCTAAACTTTTGGAAAGAAGTGAAGCAGAAGAAACCTTTCTTTCCTGATTACAACAGCAGTGGCATTCCTTACCGATTGCACTCACTTTAGAGATCTTGTGTTTCTATTATTAGCATCACTGGCTCTTTTCTGTATCTTTACATTTCAGTCCTCAGATATACCACTGGGACTACTCAAAATTTCTGCCTTTTTTCCATGTTATAAATAAACATGCATGGGAGCAAAATCCCCAAGCACTCTCTATATGCATAAAACTGATTTACCAACAAAGAACAATTTTGCCATGAAAACTGGTATTATCTCTTTCTCACACTGCCTCTGCACCAATAGACAACAGTGACATTTTTTGGGGGGAGAGAACAGGGGTATTTTTCGCTAATGCATTATGTGATGTAGCTTTCAGTAGCCCACTAAAAATTGCAAAACCTCACTGACATTTGCTTTATGGTAATAATACAAGTGATTATGCTTTCAAAACCCAAATAACAAGAGCTTAGAAATCTTATAGGTATCTGAACTAAGTTTTTACTCACAGGCTTTCCCCCTATCACCAACACCATGACAAGAAGCAATGCAGGTGACATTCAAACATCAAATCGCTCGTTTCAAACTTTCCAGAAACTAACTTACCAGTTGAACTAAGTGGTAAGGCCACAAACTAAATCTGCACTACATAATTGAATGCAAAACCTAAATGTTCTACTCACCTCAGTTTTCTGAACAGTATTTCCTCAGGTGTCAGTAGCTTTTAACAAAACACTAAACTAAATAAAAAAAAAAATAAAGGAACAATAGAAAAAAAACTCAGCAGTTTTTCCAGACAGATCTCTGTTTTGACCAGTCATTGGCAGCGCAGTTCCTTTGACTGGGGGTAAGTTGCTCCTATTTCTGCTGACATAAAAGAAAGAAGAATGAGCCCGCCTTTCAACCAGTACATGATGGATGATGCTTGGTTGTCTCTGCTGTTCCCAGAGTGACTTTCTTGCCAAAACTGGGGAAAACCAAGAAACTCCTGCTAATGCGATGTCCACGCAGGCCTTACCCAGCACAAAGAAAGCTGCATCCTCTCTCTGCTAGGCTTAACCTCTGCTGCTTGGCTGCAATAGCACAAAGAAAATAAAAGGACTGAAAACAAGGTAAGATCCAGTTCTTCCCTGTAACAAACCCACGGGCTGGTGTGTAATCTTCACACACTCCCAGGGCTGAATTATACTGTCACCTTTGAGCTGAGAAAGCACTGTACGCTATCAGGATTATTAATCTCTCGGAAAGAAAAGACAGTGAAAGGAACCAATACCAGGGAGTTAAAGCCAGACAAAGTCAAATCAAAAGCCAGACATGTCCTTGTAAACACCAAGGGAGATGAAATGAATGAACACGCTATTGAGGGATGGAGGAGCATCATGTTCTTAATGTCTTATGATCAGTGTGACTGCCTTTGCAATAGTTTTTTCAGAAGCGGGTCTGTTCCTGGAAGACACACATTACAGGAAACCACCGTGCTCTCTGCAGAGGAGAGAAAAGCTGAGAAAGAGACAGCAAGTTTGCTCCATCGTGGGAGGCAGGAGGACAATCCTGCTTGCTCTCTGCCCCACGGCAGCAGGGCTATGCCTGCGTGCTGGCTAGGGGAAAAACCTACTTTTGGTACTGCTCTCCCCTGCCCAATAAAGCCTACTCACCAGAATAGCATTCCCAAGACTTGGAAGGGGAGCTCTGGGAAGCACAAGCTACCGAGACTGTTTCCCAACATGCAGTGTGAGCCAGCGGCTCTGGGCATCTTCCCAGCACCGCTCCGGGCTGGCCGGCCATGAGGGGACAGCAGAGAGGACTTCTGCTCCTGAGGAGAAAGCCCTGGGCAGTGGGAGCACCAGGAGCCTCCTGGCACAACTGTGAGGCACTTAACACAAGTCCCTTCCTCTCCCTTTCTGCAGAAGGAGCAGTGAGATCTGCAGTGCAATGTAGTCAGCAAAGTTTGAATGATAAATTGTGATGGCGTTTCCACTCACTGTTAATATTAAAAAGCTGGGGAAGACTCCCTCTCTTGAGGTGAACCAGTGCATATCAGGAATATTTTAAATCAAAAGAGACTCAGGGCCAACTTGCAGTGAACTCTAAATTGCATTGAATTGACACGTGCTGAATTTACAGATTCCGTTTAGCCCAGCATCGTCTGCATGGTGAGGTGAAAGATTTAACACCACGCCATGGTTTGATTACAGCCGATTTCCTTTCTGGCAGGATCTGACAACCCTCACATTTTCATGTTTTGTGCAGAGATATTTCAAACCTTAAGCAGAAGAGAGCTCACAGCTGTCCTTGTAAAAACAGTATCTTTACAATACTGAGAAAATACAAATTCAAAAAACATTTTTTTAAAAATAAGTCATACATTCATCTTTGTATGGCAGTGGGTATGTGGATGTACTAAAATTGTATATACTTTACTGAACACAGCTTCTTGTACACTGCATGAAGAGATGCATGCTACAAACACAGAGCAGAATAACAGAAAAGAGGACAGCTTGAAAAAAAAAAAAAAAAGAATTTTAACCTTCCCCACATAGTCACCAGCACGTATCAACAGCTTTTCATCTCAAGGATATGCAGGGACCTTTCCAAGGCTCTTCCCCCAAGGAGATAGAATGAATTTCCTCATCACTCCTAGACCTGTTAGTTCAAACCTGTACACAGAACAAGTCTAGAAACGTAACACACTGCTCGCAGTGTGAGGATATCTCAGCGGTCACCCTACCACGAGCCCTGCCCCTCACTGGAGCTGAACCCAGTGCCAGGGCTGCCCGGACAGCACACTGGCCGTGCCACGGCCCTGCCCTCACCTGGCCCGAGCAACCCTCTCATGGGCCCTTGGTGATGCCTGGGGCAACCACCCTGCCATGGGGCTTGCAGGGCAACAGCGCCCAGCTCACAGGCTCCGCAGCCACTGCTGGCTGCTGTACGGCCGCCCTGACTTCGTACAGGGTTGAGCCCAACCCTGGTGGCAGTCCTGGCCATCGCAGGGGTACTCCTTCTGTCTTCACCTCCTATGCCTGGTCCCTTGCAGGCACTTCCCATCCCAGTTGGTCTTCCCGATGTTAGCACCATGTCCTGAAAGTTAAATTCATAACATCTGGATAGGCTGCACCGATGGGCTGAGGTCAACTGTATGAAATTCAACAAGGCCAAGTGCCGGGTCCTCCACCTGGGGCGCAATAACCCCAAGCAGAGCTACAGGCTGGGAGAGGAATGGTTGGAGAGCTGCCAGGCAGAGAAGGACCTGGGAGTGATGGTGGACAGTCGGCTGAATATGAGCCAGCAGTGTGCTCAGGTGGCCAAGAAGGCCAACGGCATCCTGGCTTGTATCAGAAACACTGTGACCAGCAGGGCTAGGGAGGTGATCGTCCCCCTGTACTCGGCTCTGGTGAGGCCGCACCTCGAGTACTGTGTTCAGTTTTGGGCCCCTCGCTACAAGAAGGACATCGAGGTGCTTGAGCGGGTCCAAAGAAAGGCGACGAAGCTGGTGAGGGGCCTGGAGAACAAGTCCTATGAGGAGCGGCTGAAGGAGCTGGGCTTGTTCAGCCTAGAGAAGAGGAGGCTCAGGGGTGACCTTATTGCTCTGTATAAGTACATTAAAGGAGGCTGTAGCGAGGTGGGGGTTGGCCTGTTCTCCCATGTGCCTGGTGACAGGACGAGGGGGAATGGGCTAAAGTTACGCCAGGGGAGTTTTAGGTTAGATGTTAGGAGGAATTTCTTTACTGAAAGGGTTGTTAGGCACTGGAACAGGCTGCCCAGGGAGGTGGTGGAGTCACCATCCCTGGAAGTCTTCAAAAGACGTTTAGATGTAGAGCTTAGGGATATGGTTTAGTGGGGACTGTTAGTGTTAGGTCAGAGGTTGGACTCGATGATCTTGAGGTCTCTTCCAACCTAGAAATTCTGTGATTCTGTGATTCTGTGATCAGTCTAGGATAGCATTAGGAACAATGCTCAAGGAAACCTCAGGACAAAATTGACCCAAACCCCTTTATTTCTATGGATATTATTATTATTATTATTATTATTATTATTATTATTATTATTTTCCAGCTGATCCTGAACCTTGGAGAAGCACGCAATGAAGAGGAGAAATGACAATACAGAAAAAGACTCGGGAGATGTTTTAAAGGTAAGATCAAGGAGGTCTGTATGGAGTGAATTCACTTTTTTTTTTTTTTTCAGTCTTCTGTCATACAACTCCTTTTTAATTCTTCCAGTTTCCTTTGCCTGAAATGTACTTACATATACAATATTTATAACAGATGTTTTTACCAGAGAGAGTTAATTAGAATAATTTTCACAGACACTGCTGAAATCTGCCATGAAGACCTTCATATTGCAAGCTGTGGTTTAGAAGAAATTCTGGTCTTGGGGACTCCAGCAAACCAGAGAAACTCCACAGTTCTGTGGTATTTCTGATTCAGACGGTGGCAATTAAAAGTGGAAGCCAAGCTATTACCTCTAAATAGCTCAAGGTTTAGAAAAGAAGAGGAGGAGCTGCAGGGATATACGTTGCTAGAGATGGGGAAGAAGAAAGGAAAGCTGAGCATTACCATTCAACAAGCAGGTTTTAGAATGCATGGAAATTACAGAGGTGATAAGTGATATCAATGTTTCCTGTATCTATGAGAACCACAGAAACCTTCTCTACAAAGAACGCTGAAAAGGTGAAAAAGGGTACAAGTGGGAGGTGCCATTTTGTTTATGACCATGAACCCATTGGACCACAGTCATCAAGTTTAGCTTTTATGTCCATTTTGAAGTCTGAGAAGGAAGAAGGAAGCTCCCTTACACTCAGGGCTTATTGACAACACTGCTGAGCAACTTCTGCAAAGGGCCAGCACAGGTGCTCGCTCAGAGGGAAGCACAGAGAGGCCAGGAGGATGCTGTGCTCCTGGGGGCTAAACTGAACTCGACCTTCAGAGGTGTTGCCGTTTGGTCCAGTGTGACTGCTGTATTTGGTTTCCATAGGGTAAAAAGCAAAACAGAAATGCCTCAGCACGATACTGAAAACAACACGCTGTGCAGGGAGCTGGCTACAGCAATTTAGTGAAGAGCTTAGTGCAAAGTATTAGAAAACCAATCCTTTGCAAGGCCAAAGAGCATTTCTGGAGGATGCAGGGAGCTGTGGCTTGGACAGGCTGCCTGGAGTCCACCAGAGTGCACAGGCATGTGTCCTCTGTAGATGTAGTCAGGGCTGCTCTAAGGGGAATAAAACAAAGGACCTCCAAAAGTCATCGAATTTGTGAGCAAGCCACTCAAACTAACACAACTCAGACAAGGAAAATGGACCTGAAGCCTTTACCATGATTTGCTGCATTCACCTTTGGATGATCGATCAGCAAATATTCACAAAAAAAAAATAAAAAAAATAATAAAAAAAAAATTGGAGCCACTCACTCACATGGGAAGAAAGAGACTGTAAAACTGTCACAATGTGGGCCAGTTTCTAAAGATTAACTTCTGTCCAAGGGGAGTGGGCTTGAAGACAGGAGGTGGCACAAACTCTAAATGCAAACGTCTCCTTGCACAGTCCCATCCCACTGAGCAGCCCCTTGTGTCGCAGACCCTCATGTCCCACCCAAATGCCCAGTGAGGTGACTGCTTCCCCACAGCCCAGCTTGTGCACGGCTGCTCTCTCTGGAGTCACCAGGCTGAATCTAAAATGTACTTTGATGACCTGGTCAAACTGTTTTGTCTGAAGAAACCCCATTTCCTCAGAGTTCAGCCATTAATCCAGTTAAGTGTAATTAATGCATTTGCACAAGTCTGAACTAATTTCTCTGTTTACAGAACAGATTGGATAAATATCCCTGTGAGAGGCAGAAAATTCATTACAGCAACAGCTTAGGTCCCTGTATTTCTAAGCTGTCTTGATATGAGGAAATTACTTCGGTACCCTAACATAAATCTATCCTTTCAGTAAGCTCTTAATGTAAAAGCACTGTGGAAATAATGTCAACAACCTCGTGATGACTAATAAATAGACTAATGTACATCCAGCTGCACATAATAAACCTACAGAGAGCCTAATGCCATCATAAGCCACAAGAACAGGTATCACAAGATTACAGCTGAGGTTTTTGCACACATGCACAGCACTTTATTCATATGAATATTTGTTTTATTTCTCCCCTTACCATCCGTGGTTTGCTGCCCTTGCTGGCTCCAATGCTAGCCCTCTGGGCTGGTGCTCACCGCACTCCCAGCTCTCTCCAACTGCCTCTCAACACTGACCTTTCTCAGCAGCAAATCCCGGAGCTACCACCTTGCCGGATGAAGCTTTTTACTTAAATCTTAAACAGAATTTTGTCATCCTTGGTGCTTTGTGAGAAGCCAAGGGCAGTGTTAATTCAAATGCCCAGAGCTCCACTTGGCCAGGAGGGGCAGGGAAGAGGCAGCTGCGCTCCTGACAGTCCTTGCTCAGGAACCAGGAGCCCTGGGCCACCACAGGGGATTGATGGAGTTGGAAATCATCCCATGTGGCTTTACGCAGCTAGTAGGGGGCTGATTCAGGTGGGAGCATAGTCACTTCTGGCTCCTTCTGCAGCCAAGGGAAGGAGATAGAGAGCCACAGGAGATGCTGCTGTCAGCTTCTTGAGGTTCCTGCATGACAGGCTGTGGCTGGTTGAGGTGTAATGAGGTCCTTACATCTCTGCACCTCAGGTTCTACCTGCAAACCAGGGTAATGACATGACCTTCTTCACAAGCAGCCCATGAGAGCAAATACACTGACGGTTAGAAGCTACTCATCCCCTCGCACCAGGGATGACAAAAATAACCAGGATTGGTGATGGCAAAGTAACCTTCATTGTACAGCTGTCCTACAGGCTCAGACGTGCCTTAGGGGTCAGTCACCAGGTACCAACTGCCAGCTGTCTTGGCCTCAGCAGGGGCTGGTATTGTCATGCAGGTGTTTGCCCACTGAGAGCTGAAACACCACCCAAACCCCACATAGGCCACCAGAACAGGAACAATGTTTCAATTCTGTCTCTTGCTTCAAGACAGTTGTTTTAGGCAATCTCTATGCTAATTACATACAAGACAAAGACACTAGTTAAAAACTCAGCTGTGCAATTTTGATTCTCATACAGGAAAAACAGACTCTCAGTGCTTTGTCCCCTAACTGAACTTACAGCTCTGCTGAGGGTGTCAGCATGATTACAAAAATTCGGAACTGATCTGTGCTACAAAACCGTGTAATATGAGTTGTAGGCAGATACAACCATGTGGTGCAACTTTAAGGCCAGGAGGTACTAAAAGTGGAAGAACATCTCTCAGTACCAATCTCCTGAGCATCCAAAAGTGCACGTTTGAATTCAACACAGCTGCAGATTAGGGAATTAGAAAGGATACTGGCTGTCAGTTTACATTTTTTAAATGACTGATATTTTTTTCCTATAAACATCTGCTGGTAAATGGGTTTCATTATGGCACAGACTTTTGGATGGGAGAATGTTCTCAAATTCTATTTCCTTTCCAAGTTTCTGTTGGGTATTAACAGATCTGCGTACGTTCCAACCTCATGGGCAAAATCCATTTGAGTAACCATTTCTTCTGTCCTTGCTTTAAAAAACCTTGAATAAATACAGCTACCATTGCTGATCAGAAACAAATGTTTCTTTATTTGTATTCTTCAGCTTTAGTCCCCTGGGTGTTATGATATGGTAAAGCAGAACGGTTCTAGCTCTTGCTACCATTCCATACAATTCTCTTGTGCTTCCTATTTCTACAGCTCCAGATCATGTCCTCACTCCTGCTGATTCCTACATGTAGGAAGTTACAGGTTATTCTGCCTCCCAAAGCAGACAGCCATCATGCTGTGCTCCCTGCTTCCCAAGATTTTCCTGTTTATGATGTGGGATATTATGGTAAAAGCCCAGAGAGTAACTGTTAGTGTTTGCAGGTTTGCATTTTCTGCCACACTATTTCTTACCCAGATGTACTCTTGAGATGTGAGCCCACAGCCAAGCACAGAGGAGTCTTCGTTAGGAGATGTGGTTTTGGAGAAGGATGATTTTGTAGTCTCTCAGCAACCAGATTACATTGCTGCTCAAGTACCCTTGCAATTCCAAAATTACTGTCTCTTTAGTTTGCATACAATAAACACATCGACACAACACACCACGTGCAGAGACAGCCAGCACAGGAAAGACCATGGCAGCCCTTGAAGTCCTTGAAGTAGCAATTGTACAACCTCTTTATTTATCCATTTAGGTCCATATCTCGGTTCACCACAGGAATCCCAGAGCATTTTAAGCAACTCTCATTAATACACTGGAAGAGATAGGCTGATTACCTCGTGCTCATTAGAAGTGTATGAGGCTACCAGAGATAATTGGAGAGCTCTGTGAAATATTTGCCTTTCTCAGGTCGCAAATACTGCAGTTCCTTGTTAGTTTACCCTGCTATTGCCCACTGTCTCACTAACCAGGGGTTTGCAACCAGAAAGGACAGTGAAGGAATTCCTAATAAAACAGGGCAATGTACTGCTTTTTGCTTCTGGAGCTTCAGTACAATGTGCTATGTTAAGCAAGCTTATGGTATTGTTTTGTCTGAGCAAGAGACAAGGCAATGTAAGTGAGGAAACTCATGTAAAAAAGGATGTGACCATGCCATGTCAACAGTGGAAAGATATCAAAACAGTCTTTGCAAACCTTAAGAAAATCAGCCATTAGAACTGCTCTATTTCATGTTTCGATGTTTCATTGTTTCATGCAGAAGTGCAGCGAAATGAGTCAAGCTTTGTATCAAGGCTTGTCCATGGACCGCACCGACACCTTCACAGAGGTTCAAGTATGAGAAGAGCTTGGTGCATTCCCATCACCCCATCACTGTGGAACCCATCCCGAGCACCGCCGCGAGGAGTCACAGCGTACACTGCACCACATGACAGCAACACTGCAACGTCTCCTGGGAAAAACAGCACAACCAGCTTGGTGCTAGGCAGTCAGGAATCTGCTCTGTTTCACTGACATCTTCTAAGAGCGTCGCAGATGTAAAGGCAGCTCTTTGCCACCCTGCCACAAAGCCATGACACAAGGCTCCCCAAAGAACAAATTGTTCCACCCACTAACTGACTGCTTCTGAAAGTACCAATTACACCGAAGCACCAAAGTAGCTTGTGTAAAGCAGCCGTCCCCTGTGGATTTTCAACAGACATGCTTCAGCTTACACCATTCCACCTAAAATACTGGAAGTCAAACACCTGCATCTGATTTCAGTGCCACTACCTGGTTCTGAATTGCAGCAGGTATTTGAGCATGAACACTGATGTTGATTAGTGTCAAACTTCTGATAGTGGAAGCAGTGGAGTGGGGCTCTCATTTGAATTGAAAGTTTTTGTAATTGGTCTGTGGCAACTGCTTTATAAAGAGAAAATCTTAAAAACAACCCTCCAGAAATGCCAGTACCACTTTGAAAAACCCTCTAGTTTCATGGCACAATTTAGTTCTCAATGATTATATAATTACGTTTGTGAATGTAATCCTGTGGGGTATTATTCTAATTATAGACCACAATCCTTCTTAGCAGCTTTCAGAGAAATAATTTGCGTAATGAAATGAAGGTTTCCAGCTGCAGGAAACAAACCAATCTCAAACCTTTTTTGTAAATGACAGGATATCCTTAATGGTGTGATAAAACTTGGATCAATCCGCTGACAGACTGCTGTATCTGGCTGGATTTGAGAGATTCTTATTCTAGAGTAGAAAAATGGCTGAGGACAGCAATGCTACCTACTGAACCTCCAGATGTTGTCTGTGATGATAAATTTGGAAAAAAAATAATTTAAAACCGAGGCCACAGCCATTCCATCCAAGCGTGACAGCACCACCACTACAAGTGTTGAACACAGAGGTTGAAGATGAGAGATTTCTGGCCCTGTGGACATGCTAATTTTGAAGAGCCAAAAGGAAATTTTGCTCAGAGAAGCTTTTATCCATTCGCACAGAGATGCATCACAGAACAACAAATACAGCTGAGAAGTAAGTAAATCCTCAGGAACTCTGAATCAGTGCAGCAGCTTAAAGCAGATCTTTGCAGATGCTAAATGTCTCTGTAGATGCTCCAGTGTCACTCAGTAGTGCTTCATGATACTTGAACGTTAGCTGTGCTGTGGACTAAAATCTGTTCACTCTTTCAAAGCCATTATCGGTGACTTGCTGACACAAACGGCACCTACAAGCATCGTGTTACCACTGCAAGCTGTCCTTCAGGGTTATCTGCGTGCCTCACACAATATCAGCCCTCTTGCTTGTCTGCTATAAGTTTCATGATATTTTTTCCAGCTTTCCTTCTATTGCTCTTTATACAGCACCTCCGAGGTACCAGCAGAACCACTACCCTGCACACAAGGTAACAAGATGGATAATGCCAGTGCAGAAGCACTGGAGCATCCTGTGAAGAGAGACGATTACAGCAGCTAGAAATGTGAAGGAGCCAACAAGCCAGTAAGCCTACCTTCCTGCGGGAGGAAGATGTAGGTCTTTGATGAAGGGTCACTGGAATATTAGGTAATAAATAATAATAAAAAATGACAGGAAATAATTATTTAAAAAATAACATTTTCTCTACATTATTTTACTTGCACAATAAAATCCAGATTCTGAGTAGGACCAGTTTCTGGGAAGGGACTATCTAACCTAGATAACATGCACTGATACAGCCAGTCAAAATCCTACAGTGCATTTACTGAGGGCAGGGATTCTTTCCAAGGCTGTTAGTACTTCAGATAATCACCTTCTGAGCTGGATTTACTTAAAAATGAACTCTTTCTAAACATATGGATACATGAACATAATCTTGTTCATTTCCATAGTGAAGAGCCAGTGTCCTCTTACTGTCCAACTGGAATTTGATGCAAGTCTTGTAATGAGAATCAATCACCTTTATTTCTGGCACTAAAATTAATTTTGGAAACTACACTGTATGAGAGAATGCAGTTACTCCACTCAAAAGTCTGTGCGGTACGGATAGGACAGAACTGGCCTGTGTGCTGAAAACATCCATGCTGTCGTGTTTCCAGACCCCCCCCCTCAGGGGAGCACCACCCTTGGCTCATTTTCAGAGCTCTCATTACATATTGAATCAAGAGAAACTCAAATCTGGGGCTGTGGAAGGATTCTGTTTGATGCACTACACATCCCTGTCCCTTGGCACACATAACAGACATGTTCCCACAATCTAGAACTGCGCATGTGATTCTCTCCTTTACATTTGTTTTGGAAAAAGTACATTTTCTGCACAGACTGGAAGCAGAAGCAACTTCTGATACAAGCACACACTATCACCATAATGCAGAATTAAAGCAGGGCTTCAAAGTGGGCCCTGAGACTCATGACAAGCCCCTCACCACCACACCTGTAGAGTCAGCGGCTGTGAAGCTGGCCAGCACTCTGGAGAGCAGCCTAAAAAGCATCAGTTTCAGGAGAGGAGAGGACAGAACAAATGACTAGGAGCTCTGAAAACTTTCAAATGCAATTTTACTCCCTCTTTTTGAAATCTTATCATTCTTCAAATTTGGTTCAGAATTGAAGTTTCCTGGTTTTCCACGTGTCTTAGACTTCAATTGCAGACATCAGGTAATGCACTGGTTTCAAGAGGGACATACCCATCTTCCTCTACTGTACTATCTGACAGCATTTGGAAACAGCAGGCAACCACGTGGAAATGACCAGTTTTAAGTTGAGTATTGTTGCAAGCAAGCACAATCCTAGCTGGGCAGCTACAAACAGAAGCAGCCCTACTGGTTGCTCCCCAGTGTGCTTTACACAAGCACACTGTGGGCACCCATCCTGGCAACTCTTGGCCTGTTGCATATGGATGGCACCAGTGGCCCTGCCTCCAGCTTCTAGAGTGACAGTGGCTTGTTGCTACTGCAAAATATCACAACCTAGTGAGCTAAATTACATGCTACATTGGGCTGACAGACAGCAGTGTATGCAGCTTGTGTGGGACAAAGAAAGGTGTCATTGCCTATCTGTTGCAATTGCTCCTTTTTAAAGACCTTTATTCTTATCTTTGGTTCTCAGGCGTTTCTCTTTCCCCCTTCCCAGAGATCATCCAAAGTAGACAAGGTGTGAAGCAACATTTCTTATCACGTATACACCTCCAGCAGGTTTGAAACTTGAAGACGTGCTATTCCTGTATATAAGGACACAGCAAATGTTGGAGAAATACAAGAAATCCCATCCTATTTATTGCTATGGTTTTGAATACGTGAGGTTCAATCAGACTATACAGGAAACGTCATGTTAGTTTTGACAATGCTAGTCCTAGCTGATGGGTTTTAGGAGGGCTCCCAGGCTGGACTTGGTGCTCGCTAGGCCTGTGCCTTCTGATAGCACTACAGATAAATGCTGCAGCTGGGCAGATAACACAATATCCCTACAGCAAACTACATTGAGAAAAGACGAGCAAGGAACACTCAGAGAAACAGAGGCCGTACCTGCTCTGTGTGACTGCTGTGTTGTGGGCTGACTTTAAACACTGATGCGCTGGGAGACTGCTACATCTAAGCCAGCTTGCATAAAACTAGTTATGTTGTACTACTCCTTGGTTCTTCTGTAGACTTGCTTGTTCTTCCCTGAGCAGCCAACCAGTAGATTATTGATCACTTTGTTTTGACTCAACATTACCATAAATGTTGATTACTGGTGTTATCATTATTTATGACTACGTGTGCTTTGATCAGCTATAAAATAGAAATAGTCAGTCACACTAGAATCAACATGAGGTATGGTTTTGCCTGTGCAGTCCAAGATGAAGGCTCATGACACAAGAACATCTGAGAATGACCAGTGCCTGCTATAGCTCTAGTCAGGCATGTTCACTGGGCCAGGGAAAGAAAACAGATATGTCTGTTTTATGTTGCTCTTCTTTTACAATAATAGTGTTTGTAAAATCAGTAGTCAGTTTGAATTGTGTTCTGTACATTGCATTATATATGTAAATTAATTCCTATTAATCTTTGTAATGTTAAGCTACTGCTAAAAATGTTCATTTAAGAACTGCCTTTGTTCTTCTGTCTCCCTAATTTCAATTCCCTTCAGTCTCTTCTCCGTGTATATTAAAGTACTTTATTAATTTTGTCACGTTAATCTGATCAGCACTAAACATGCTACCATTTCTAAAGACCTACAACATGAAGCTAAGCTACAGTGACATGCAAACAAAAAGCCTAACGTGCAACAGGCAAAGCAGCTCTCGGTGCGCCTGGCCCAGGAGAAGGTGACAATCTCTGCCCTACTTCTGGCTGAGCCCACACAGCCTCTGTGGCCCCACGGCCAGGAGCCAAGAGGAGCTCTTGTCCAGAACAGAGAGGGCAGGGGAGATGAGTCAAGACACGCAATTAAAACCCCATTAAAATAACAGGAGGGTTAACTGTGTCATCAGAAAAGAAGGCAAAAAACAAACTAACAATGGTAAAACCACCAAGCTGTCTGTGTCATTCTGCATTTTTTGAATGGAAGGCCTGAAGCAAAGAGGATTATCTCTGAATGTTGATTACCCAGACATTATATGTCAAAACACAGTACTAGGTCTATGGGAACTGGGATTAATTCTGAAATAGATAGGATTAAAACAGAGAAATAACTACCAAATGGAATTGTCTTTCCTATTGCAGGATGGACATGTTAATAAACTGAGGTTCTGCTCTGAGGTCTTATGCCAGAAAAAAAAAAAAAAGGAGCTGCATAGAAAACAGGACCAGAATTCATGACAGCGAACATGTACTTACAGGAATGAAATCCTATTTTAAGATTCATTTCCTTCCTAAAAATGTAATAGTTAAAAAACTGTTGCCTATATAAACATTTCGATACTTTACTAGAAATTTATTTTCTCCTTTCATTTGTTTGGTAAATTCTTGCAGGATCTTACCACATGTAACATCTGATGTAAATGTAGAGGATTCAATATTCAGGTGATACTGAAGTGGTGGTGTGCAATAAAACTTGCCTGGAGCTCCAGAGAGAAGCAACAGCAGGTACAAGCAGATTTCTCTGACCAAGCATGTTTTTTCTCATTATGTAATTGTTGATTAAGTTATACCTAGCAGGTAGAATGCGATTGATCTCATTGTCTAATTCCAAAAAGAAGTAGCAATTTTTCATGAATAAACATGCAAAGTCTGAAACTGAATTTCAAAACTTGGTGCTTCACAAACAATCCACAGCTTTCCAGGTTTTTGCTTGTAGTATTTATCAAGTATTTCTGAAGGCAGAATAGATTAGGAAATTGTGGAGCTGGTTCACAAACGCCATTAATCCCACAGAGAATAAAACTTATGAAAATGATCAATATTCTCTACAAATTAGCCATTATATGACAAAATTATTTTCTCCTCAATCACAGAACCAAATTCTTATCTTGAATACTTCCAGTCCATTAAATTTCATTAGCATTAATTGGGAACTGTATATCAAGAGGCAAGATTTGCCTTGCAGTAAGCACAGATCCTCATTTCATTTTTCAATTCATTTTATTTTGAGAAATAAAGAAAGGGAAGAAAAGGAAACTGAAAGTCATGTGGCCCAATGACAATGATGTGCAGATAAAATAAATAGGACATGAAAAACTAGCAGATAAAGTGCAGCAGCCCAGTCTGTATACTCAATCTTAAGGAATACAGAGATGCTGAGAATAAATTTGAAAGGCTCTGGGCGTACCACTTTGTGCTCAAGGGGTAATCAAAGAATGAACTTACGATAGTCCTACCAAAGTTGATCCTCCAAAAGTAAGATATGCTGAGCAGACAATTCACCTATATATTCTATGCATAGTTTTGACTCATCATCTACTCACTGCCTGCTGAAATACAAAGGAAAAAAAAAAAAGGCAGCATGTGGTAAGGAATTCCCTTCCCTGTCTCTGGATTTAAAAGACCATTCCTAAATAAAACATTTTCAAGTTCAGCTCAAACCAGAAAAATTTACATTTCGTCTATAAGTTTATGCAGTCAGACAGACTCAGAAAGCATGACTATACCATTGCACTTAGAAAGGGGGTATTTTGTAAACTTTAATTCTTTGTTCAAAAAGCTTTCAAATCACTGAACGTTTGAGAAAGAGGGGAAATTGGTTTGGATTAGTAGTTAAAGGCTTTGGCCACAGTCCCCAGTCTTGTTGACTTCTTGACAGCGTGGTCACGGCTGACTGAAAGGCCCCAAATCATTCTGTGTTCTCATCTATACTTAGGGTGGAACCAGGCTGAATTGCTCAGCCACTCTGACTGCTCCGCATAGGGCTTGACAGAAGTTTAATTCTACGGTCTAGGAAAAGTTTCTGATGCATATGATGAGCGCAGGGGTCACTAATCACTGTTAAGCCTGGATCCTGGGCTGACGCAAGCACAGCACACTCGGGACTGGCACTTTCCCCTCCGGCTCGGTCAGGATACGAGAGAGCACAGCCATACATTTCTGACTTACCGCCAAACAACTTTTACCTTTGCTTGCAGTTTGAAAGACATATGTGGTACAGTGGCAGTAAAGAAAAACAAAATGACATTTGGATTTTGGGACTGCACAAAGCAGGAAATGAACACCTAGACCAATTTTACAGGGAAGGATTTTTAACAGATCAAACTCAAAATCCAGCCCTTGCATGCTGCAGCACAGGGTGCAGCCTCCGTGACAAGGGAGCACTGGCACTGTGGGGAAGGGAAGGGGATGTGCTGCTGTCTCCTCAGAGCTGGTGATGATAATGCGGGAACATGGGGATGGTGTCACTTGCCGGCCTAAGGAGACACCAGGAGGGCAGATGTTATCAGCAACACCAGGGCTGTCTGGCATTCTGGAGCAGAGCACCTCTGCTGGGAGCATTCCCCAGCACAGTTTGACTAGTGGCCTCCAGACTGGCCTGGACCTCCCCTCTAGTTTAAGAAGGAGCCCTGTGCTGTTCAGCACATGCTGCAGCACCATGCTGGTCAAGGCTATGCACACATGGAATCCACCATTTCATTTTTATTTATTTATTTATTTATTTTTTGATCTGCCTTGTAAGTAAAAATCCTGTGCTTTAAACAGCTGTTGGTCCACACCACTGGTTACAGGTGTTCCAAGAGGATACCGAGGTCATCTATTTTAAACTTGAATTTACTTTTCCAGTGTTGCTGGATCCATGGGAACCAGGTAAAACTGTGTTGTGGTACTGCAGATGTTTCAAAGCTAAAATCATCCCATCTGCAAACACTTCATAACCATATGAGCATGTAACATTTTTCCATCATAATGCTTTGACTATTAATGCAAGTATATTCTGTTAAGATATATATGGAAACTAGCATTTAGCTTCAAATACTTGAAAAAAGACTCACTACATGCCTCCTGGCACCCCTACAACTCAGAAGGTATATATAAACCCAATCCAAACTATGAGACTCTGCCAGGGATGCAGAATATGGGGCAGCAGCAGCTTAAGCGTTATTACATATTTCTCAAAGGTGCACAGTGGGTTTCTGAATCCTCAGTTTCTGTGGAAACTAAGCTACAGATTTCTTGCCTTTTGTCAGTCTAAGTCCTATTAGAGACATAATTTCATTGCAGCTTTACCTGTTTAGTGGAAACTAATACATTTGCAAAATTTAGAGAAGTTGAGCTCTGAAAACCTCAAAATAATTATCTTTATCTTCATCTCTTGTAGACTTATACAAACTGTGAATATATAAAGGTCCGTAACAGTTGCTGCTACAATGATAATGGTGATGACTGAAATCATCTTCAATCTTCCAGTGAGAAGACTGTCATCAAGACACATTGGCCATAAAGGTTAAGCAAGTCTTGACAGAACTGTAGAATATTTACAGTCGAGGCCAGTAACCTCAGAGATGAGGATGTGTCAGAGGAAAGCTGTGTCCTCCTTCTGCAGCCACGTGATTGAGATTCTGTCCGGCTCTTTACATATTTGGTAGTTTGATTTATTTCCTGGGAGCCCCTTCGTTTCAGATGGTATTCTACCTCTTTATCTTTTTTGTGCACATTTTGACTTGTTTACTGATTTACTAAGCAAGTTTATATTAGCTCCCACCCAAAGGACTACTGAAAATGCTCTAAGTATTTACTTTCAATCAGACAGCTTTTCTCTTCCATTTGTTTTCCTGACATTATCAGTGCATTCATATGAAAGAAGAAGCTCCAGCAGTGCAACTCTATCACAACAGCTACACATTTTAATCAGAAAGTAGAAGAAACAAATCTGAAAAAAATATATATAAATAGGATACTTGAACTTTATAACATGACTCTCTCACAGCTTTATGTCAAAGACACTAACTACTGAAACAGAAAAAAATCCTGCTCAATGAATAATTGGAGAATAATCTTCTGATGGCCTTTCAGAGTCAATTTACAGAATGCAGCTGTCCTCCCCCCAGCTCAAAGTCCCTGGTAAAATGCCCCCCTTTCTGCTTCTGATACAATCTGCTGTTCAGCTTTGCACTGAGAGGTACTCTGACTCTCTCAGCCCAAAAGCGATCTGCCTCTCCTGGCAATGGGAAAGGTCTGCATGGAGAACATTGACTCAGTCAAAGATGATTTATCCCAACAGTTACATATTAATATTATATCTGATTCCACAAAGTTCAGCTTTATGATGATAGCTAGTCTGGGTTGGTCTCTCTCTCTCACTCTCTCTCTTTTTTCCTTTTTTTTTTTTTTTTTTTTTTTTTTTTTTAAGAAAAAACCCTGCCTGCTAAAATTCTTGTGGATTTCAATGTTTCCTCATCCCATTTGGTACAGTAATTAACTCAAACACAGGCAAATAATAATGAATAAGGAATCACTGCTACACTTCAGAGCCAGCTCACATAAGGCAATTGGATTAAAGAAGCCTGCACTTAACAGATTCAGCTCAAGGAAGGCTAAGCTGTATCAGTTTCGCACTCTGTCTCCACAAACCCAACAGAGGCCAAGGGAACAACGGAATTATATATATATATACATAGACATATATACATATATATATATATATATATATATATATATATACTGGCTCTATTCTTCATAACGCAGTTCTGAGCTACAAGTATATTCACAATTTGCTATCATTACTTTCTTATCTACTGCTTCCAGCAATCACTGAAGGCCAGTTTGAAAAGTCCTTTGATTTCACAAGTGCATTTCCAAGCTATTTTCAGGTGAAATCACCGAAGAGCCAAAGGCAAGCATTAAATATCTAGTACCAAAGAATGGAATCAACTTCAAGCTAGGCATCCATCACCCCCAGATGCTACTGGGAACGCAATGAGCTTAACATATTAGGCGGCATGCAGGTACATAACTAAACAGACATATTGGCTCTACTGAAATTAAACTCACCGTGATTTCAGCAGAGCCAGAGCTGTACCTATGGTGCCCAACTCCAGGCTTGACTTGCCTGGCATTGCTACTCCTAATTCAAACTGCGAGAAAGCTGACACAAACCTCAGAAGCAGTAAAACCCTGGCTCCTTCTCCCACTAAAATAATAATAATAATAAAAAAGCAACAACAACAACAACAAAATAAACAATTCCCATGTTCCTGAATTTCTGTAGCTGATTTGTTGGTGAAATTTTTCATCCTGACAGCACATTCAGGAAACATGACAAATTTAGGCAACAGTCTCACTCTGAAAAATGTTCCTGCAAACTTTTCCCAGTTAGGCTGCAATGAATTTGCTTAGCAAAAAAACAAAAGGCTTTTCCTCAGCTTAGCTTCCAGTTGCTTTGATACATGATGTTTCAAGTAGTTTTAAAAAATGGACAGCGCGTGAGTTTCGTATTAGTTTTTAAAGCTCAGATCATCTTTCAAGATACTGCCATTTCTCACTGCTAGATCTGGAAGAGGACTATGAGCTTTTGCAATCCCAAGGCATCATCACTACTCACTTCCCCAGAGCCTAATTTTCCAAAGCATCCTTTCAGTTTGTGGCAGCAACTCAGTGTGTGACATCACCCAGCTCTGCAACTGCAAAATTGCTGCATAACGTGATTTCGTAATTGTCAGGTGTTACAGCTCTGGCTAAGCAAACAGGGGGATTTATCTGTTGATTTTCACAGCGTTCAGTGATGAGTTGGTTAGTCCCAGGGAGGTCTTGTGTCTGAAATGGAACCATAAGTCCTGTGACAAAACAGAGAAATAAAAGCTTTGGCAAGCGGTGAACAATTGGAGTGACTGATGCTCTCTGAGGGTCACAGACAAGACAGCTGGGTTTGGCAGAGCAGCTGGATACCCACAGTATTTTATGGATTATTATTCGAAACAGAAAATACAGGCTGGCATGATCATGTTGCAGGCAGAGTAAGAGGGTGAGGAATTGCACGTTGCGGTAGGCATACAGGAGGCTCTAAGCCAGCTGCACTCACAGCCTCAGCAGCCAAGAGCCTTTTAAGCCTCTCTTGCGTGCATAACCTCTCTCTACCTCGTGAATGGCAATTCAACAGCAAGAATTCTCAGGTCACCTTTTGGTGAATGTTCAGCTTCACGACTGTGCTTTCTACACAGCTTTCCCTTGTCCACGGGGCTTCAATGAGCTCTGCAGTGTAAATACTCTTTCTGAGACATCTTCTCACTCTGGTGCATGACCATGTTACCATGAATCATTAGAGCAAACAAGAGTTTCTTTGTATTCATTTTGAGATCAACAGCAAAATTGCAGCTCCAGGGTCCTTTCAAACCATATCCTAAAGACCCCTGGATATTCCCAATGGTTATAAGCTGCCACATACAAAAGCCTTACTGTAAATCTCAAGAGCCTTTGGGGTTGTGCTAGCAGCACTGAATTGAAATGAACAATACTTTTGGCTAGACTACAGTACACAAAAACTTTTTTTTTTTTTTTGAGGTAGCATTTGTTTGCACAACAAAAAACAGTGAGGAAGAAATTGGAAATCAACTACCATATAAAATAGGTACAAAAATGTTTTTGAGTGTTAAGTGCAATGAGAAATGGAAACCAAACTGCTGTAGCATAACAAGCATTTTGTTATCTACCATTGAATTATCTGAGCACACCCCCAGCCTGGAACAGGACAAAGAACACACACACACAGGAGAATTTTATGCTTAGTAGTGTTCTTGTAGGAGACAAATGTTACATACATTGTAACATACATTTGTATGTTACATACATACATACATACATACATACATACAAATGTATGTTACAATGTAACATACAAATGTTACATACAACACTACAGATGCCCAACTTCCCCCTGGAGTAGCAAAGTGTTTACTGAAATGGGATGTAGCATGTATAACACTAAAATAGTCTATGGGTTCTAGGGAACATCACAGTGCAATGCCAGGTTTATTGACCATACTTTTGAAAATTCCTTTTCTGTCAGACAGGGTTAGGTTAGCTACAGATCTATTAGTTCCATCACTACTCGCGAAACGACGAGTGTACTGAGCTTAAGTACTGTGCCTGTGGGAACAGATGGTTTACTCTAGCTAACTGTGAGCAATTCTAGAAGGCCAACTTGTAAACAAAAAATTTAGAAGTTTTAAAAATAGAAGACTGGAATCAAAATTAAACATCTGCAATACATTTATGGGAAATTAGGATCTGTGTTTCTAAGAGCTTCAGGCACATTGGACAATTGCTGGCCTTAGCTCTCCAATGAGATGTAGAATTTGCTCAGCTCTCCCACCCACAAGTCTTCCTAATTTGCATCCACAATTGTTAAACCTTTAAGCACATACTGCAAAATGCAAATGGGCTAGAAAATGCTCATCTGTGATCAGCGCCTAATGATCTGAGTGACCTGGATTTGGAGAATATCATGGAAGCATAATAATTAGACATGCAAAAGACCTGAGGCTGTCTTCCTGTTACCTAGTTAGTGCAGCAGTGAGCCTAGACTGATTACTTTTGACCAACCTCATCTTGCAGAGAATGTGTTAAGAATATTCCACTCTTGAGAGCTTTTTCCAATAAACCAGACCTTGTTTTTAAAATATTTATCTTGGTAACATATATCTGCATTTTCAGTAGTCTACTTCTTTTCAATACACACATTGTCTTGCTTTACAGAAAGGTATATTCAGCTTTATCAACTATTTATGGACGATTGACTGGCAGTTAAGATTTTGTTTAGTCGCACTGCTCTCTGTGTACTCATCTTTTCAAGGCTTTAAACCACAAGGGCATTCCTCTGGTATTTCCTGTACAAATTTGGTCCTCCAGAAAAATCTATGAGAAATGATAAATTTTAATAGAAATAGCCTATGAAATCCCCACTAGACTGCACAGATGGCCAGAAATCATGATTGGGATCATTCATACATATTTCAGAGTGATATCCTGGAAAAAGATACATGGCAAGATGAAAAAATAGCAAAGAAAACTGAAACCCAAGATGCACTTTGGCTGAAACCAGGTTGATGCTTCCCCTAAACATCCATTATACAATCTGATCGGAAATGCAACACCTGAAGTAAACAGATGCAAGTGAAGCTGAACAGGACTTTAAAAATTATTATTATTTATTATTATTATTATTAATATTATTATTATTTTTAAGAACCAAGATTTGATTATATATCCTATTTTTAGCCATATTACTAAAATTATGAGCAACAGGCCAATTCTGCTAGGTACGTACTACCCAACAGAATGTCTATAAGTATATTGTGAATTAGAAAAAGCAAGCAATTAATGCAGACTTCAAGGTTGTAGCTCAATATTCACACTACACTGTAATTGACATTGTGTATATAAAAAATAAAAATTAAGATGCTTGCTGTAGCTCACTCAACACACTGGTTTTGTTTTAATGGGTGCATCAGGCTAGTGTTAACATACATATCAATTAAACAATTATATAATATCATAGATTTAGAAAGGGGGAAGAAACAGAAAATACACAGAGAAGTAGGAAGATAGCTAAATATAACTATTCCATCATAAAAGGTTTTACTGGTGTCACTTAAGAATGATTTGCTCACTCATATCTCTAGCACATTTGTGCCAATCTTGCAGTTTTTGTGCTTTTACGCCCCCCCATCCCCCAGCTCCCGCCAAGTACATCAGACTTTCCCCTCCCTTTGGAGGGCACCCAAGGAAAATGTATTCCAGTTGCAGAACTGGATGAGGCATTGCTGTAAGCCAGGGCTTCTGCATTTCATTCCCACTTTTTTTTCCAAATATCTGTGCATATGCCCTGCCAAGTCATTGTCTCCAGTAGTATAAAAAAAAAAAAAAAAAAGCTAATAAAGCTGTGTTGGTATATTCAATGTGCTTCAGCACTCTGCTGAGCCTCCTGTTTCACTAGTCTGAAATTCCAGACATATTCCAGTGCTTAATCACACTGAGACAATATGTTTTGCGGAAATGTTACTGGGGAAGTTTATTCTGTAAAGAACACAGAGAAGGTACCATGTAAGTGTGCACAGAACATCAGCAACTCACTGTGAGGACAGCATTTGCAGCACCAGGGCTGCAGTTAACACCCTGAAGTGATCATTTGGACTGGTTGGACTTCATGGGGATTGCTTCTGACATGTCAGTGGTGGGGAAAGAGATAAATAGCCTTTGAACACACAGGTGACATTTCCCGTGGCTTCTTTCACTGCCAGGGCTTCTGAGAATACCACTGTGCAGAGAAGGGAAATCTCCACTAGGCCGAAAATAAGTTATTTTATTAAAAATATTCTGATCTAATGTTTAACAAAAGCCAGGTGGCCTCCATTATCTACATAGTAGCAGCCCACTAGGGATCCAGGGCTGTCTTTTCTAGTAGCTCTGTGTACTCTCCAGCCCTGGGTACCCTCCCTGTGTATTAGCTGAACAGGATTCTCAGAACCACTCCTTGATCCACAGTAAGCTCCACTCTGTTGTGCACTCACTGAACCATTTTTAAACTCAGGTTCCTGCTGAGAGCTAAATGCACTGTTTGTATTCTAATCTTGGTACCTACTGCAGCTAAAGTATAACGGTTCCACAGCTAGAAGGCAATAGCTAAAGCAGGGGAAATATAATTAAGAAAAATAAAAAATGATTGATAGAAAATACAGCACATTGCTCTAGACATATTAATTTAGTGCTTTCTGACTGACTCGAACAACTAATTTATTAAAATTACCTGGAAGCATCTTATGATTACCCCAAGATAAGCATTCTTTAATTTGCCTCTGCTTCTGTTCCTGGCAAGACAGTCCACATTTTGCATGCTCAATATACAAGATGCACGAAAACCAATTAATGCTGTTGACCTATACAAATAGGATAACACCAGCAGACTTGATCACCATCAGACAAGTGCAGATAACTGGTAAGTAAAGGACTTGGTCCTCATTTATGAAGCCAGTCAGAGTTAAAACATGCTGAACTCTCTTTGGCTTCCATGGGAGATGTGAACAATTAGCATCCTGTGCCACACTGAGATGCTACAACCCATCAATGTTTTGACACTTTAGAAGTTCATTGTAGTAGTTACTAGAGAATGAACTCACAGGAGGGAGAGGAGGCTACGAGGAGCAGAATACCACTGACTTCCATCCCAGGCTCATCCCTTGCAGCTTACTGCCTCCCAAAGCTCTCCTTGTGCAGAGATGGGCTGCCGCTCCTACAGCTGAGCTAATGTCATGACACAGGCTGGCTGGGGCCATTGCCTCAGAGCACACCATCACAAGTTAGACTCCTTCATAGAACTAAAACATTTCAGAGGCTCAGTCACAAAACACAGCGAAGGCCTTGACTTCTCACTCCATTGGTAAATATGTTTTCTATTATCAAACTTAATGCTGGGGGAGCTTTCCACTGTGGTTTCTCAGGGTCTGTTTCATCACCTAGCTCCCACGCGCTTGCCCAGAGATGTCAGTAGGATGAAATCCATCAAGTCTGAACGGGTTCATTCATGACATCACAGAGATGAGTTTCTATAAAAGCAACAATCAAGTCTAATAGGTGACTGGACATGTCAGACACAAGTTTGAAACCTCTTTAGAGAATTTACTTTGGTGGAACATTGAAGAATGTTTTATTCAATGTCCCTGATCAGAAAACAGGGACAAATAACCAATAAAGAGGTCATACTGAAGGGACAGGAGATGAGCCCCGGCATGACTGGTGCAGTGCAGTGCCACTGCATTCAAACCTGGTGAAGAATATCTGACCCTGTGTTGACTTTTGGGAATACAGGTGTGATGCCTGAGTTGCCCAGAAGAGAGACCTAATGGAAAAGAAGAAGAGAAACTCTAGAGATTTACTGGAGTCCTGGCAGAAACTCACTGCTGCCATGGCTGTGTTTCAATCGGTAAGAGTACCAGAAGGCGTTAACCTCCTCGAGTTTCTGGTAGATCAAGCAGCACCTCTTCCCCAGAACTACACTGCCACTTGAGGCTGCTAATCAGTGCTTCACACAAAGGTTACGTGCTGTTTTGTCACCACACAATGCCACACAAACAGAATGCAAACTATGTCTGATCTATTTCTGCCTTTTCTACTTCCAGGCACCAGTGAAAAACTCCTTCTGCATGGCCCAGCTGCTCCAGGCCGTGCTCCTCCCCAGTCACCACCAATGGCATCACGCTTTTGGAGGCTGTGGTTAGCCTGTCCTTCAACTGATGAAAGGATGGGTGCAGCTTCCAGGTGATAAATGCCATGGTCCATCATTACTGAGCAAAAGTGCCGTGGGGGCATGGAGGGGAATGCTGTGCTGACCTCTGCTTTCAATAGCTGGATCTCTGGGAGAGGCTCCAATTCACAGAAACCATGAGCCAAATTCCGCTATGGTGGTTCTTCAGAGAAGTGAAGGGGACTGTGTCAAGGAAGGGTTTTGGATCTGACTGGAATACAGCAGCAGTGCTGCTAAAACAACCCACTGTGCTGTGTGACAACTGCTGTGAGTCAGTGAAAGTTGCATCTTTTGTTTGTTAAGGTACCACGGCACAGCTATAAAGCCTGGTGTTATTATCTCCCTGTGATTCTTCCTGAAGTTCATTTTCTAAATGAATACTCAGCATACAATTGTCTCAGCCCTGTGTCTCTTCTGACAATTCATGTGCTGCCATTTTGGCCTACATGGACCTTCCCTCAGTTCATAATGGGAAGGATATTAATTACTTTTAGGGAAAATTGGGTTTCATGACTCCCGGAGGAACACGCTACAGCCTCCATGAAACAACTAATTTCTGCCTTTTTATGTCAAATAAAACAGACTCTGCATAAATGGTGCAAGACATCTTTATGAGTTACATCTTCAGTAGAAAAGAAGAGCAATTGTTTCAAACTGCCTGGGTGCATTAACCTTGTTTCTGAAGAGCTAGAATGATTGTCTGGAAGCAAAGATAAAAAAGATACTGCCTAAGGAAAAGTCTGTCTCTTTGTCCCACTCCTTCTCTTTTGCCTGCAGTTCCTTCTGGTGGTCATACCCCTGCCTACTGGAGCACTGAAGCTGCTGCTGAATAAAATTTGCAAGCACTAAAGATAGGCACTTAAGTTCTTATGCTGAAGGACATTTTAAAAGGCTGGAGAGAAAACTGAACCAGTGTACATTATCTGCACTGCAAATTAATTTTGTCCGGCAACTTGCATTGGAGAAGGAGTCTTTGTTCCAACAGGCAAACATTTTTTATTGGTCTTATCATGACAACAGCCTTCTGAAGATGAGATCAATACAAGGTTCCAGTTCTAAAAGGGTTGGGAAACGCTTAAAAATCTAGTCCCCCGTTTTGTGGTAACAATTTAAAACATGAGCGACTTTAATAGATTCTGGAAAAAGGCTGGATTCCAGCATTAGTAAAATCTTATTCTTGATTAAATGCTGCATAATTGAAAGTGGTGTGTGATTTCTCATCATAATTAATCTGCTGTAATACCTGTAACAGGCTGTCAAACCACTGTCAGATTGAAAAACTGTTTTCCCCTTTCTGCCCATTTGATCATACATTCCATTTTGGATTTCTTCGCTTTCTATGCAAAGACTTCTGTGCTCAAGATCAGAGACAGTCTGGCAATAAAAACATTCAAGCAGTAATACGGACAGCTGGGAATTTATTGCATCAGGATTTGTTTTTAAAATAAAGGTTTCTCCTGATAAACTAATATTGTCATCTGTTCTGGTGGCAGAGCGTACTGCAAACAGCAATTTTCCCCCAGAGAAAAAATGTCAGATTGTGATTTATGATCAGGGAGCCACTAAAGAGTATGATTTCACTCTAAATTAGTAATTCATCAAGTAAAGAACCACAAGCAAACAGCTGAATATTGGTGCCTTAAAGGGTCAATAGGCTTCTCACTAACTTTTGCTTCAAGCACAAATAACCAAAGAGACTCCTCCAAGGGAAAACTGTTCTGGTGGATGACCTAGCAAATGAAAACATTTAAGTCTAAGTGTTGAGAAAAACATTCCCAACGTGACCTTTGAGTGTCCATACAGAGTTCAGTGGAGCCCCACTCAAGGGGACTGCACAAAGCTGCTAAACTTAGCAACTCTGTCAAAATGTGGTAGTACAGATCAAGAGGAGGTAGCGGGGAGAAGGGGGAGAAAAAGGGAAAACAAAGCCATCTGAAAAGGTGAATATTCTTTTTCAACCTTAATTAATTGCCTGAAATGAAGGAGTTGATTTCCATGTACAATGATGTATTGGAAATCGCTATGACATAAATCAACAGAACAATTGCTTTGTAAAATCCTCTTACACGCCAATGAAACAAGTCTCCAGACATTATCCATCTGGGAGAAAGGGATTGCCTCTATCTCTGTGTAACTTAAGCAGGAAATCTACACTGCCAGCTCCCAAAGCCATTGACATGGATGTGAAACAATTCAGCTAGGGCTAGAAGCAAGCCAAGCAACCTCAACATGTTATTCCCTAGTCACTCTCTCAGGCATTTTTTCTGCAGGCTTCCCACCCCTAATTCCCAAAAACTTCAATGATTTGTAATTTTGTTGACCTAGCAACTGCATAACACTCAAATTCACGCTACTCTTACTGTTACGGAATGAAGTATAGGTCCTTTACCCCAAATACCATACCAGAGATGTAAATGACTGGATCTGGGCCCATGATTTCCACAAAATTAGGCAATTAGAATTTTATTTGAGGCAGTTTAAGTGCATCAGTAAAACTGCTACTAGTAGTATCAATAGAACAATTTATGGCAGTGTGCTGCTAGATCCAGACTATTAGAATATTTCATGGGGTATCAATCTATGATTGCCATGAAAATGGATGTTTATTTTACTGGTTAGATGTCAGCAATCTGTTCTTTTATACAGCACAGCTGGATCTAATAATGAACAAAGCACTTCATTTCTTACCTACTAAAAAAATAAGAAATAAAAAATCATGTCCATGTCCATTCAAGAACTGGCTCAATTGGTATCTCTTCTATCAATTCAGTTCCAATGTCTCCTAGAAATTTGTGTAGGTCTGCATCTCTTTTTGCTTCAAATCTAATGACCATAGCAATAACCAGAACAAGCAGAAGAATGTGTTCCAAACTTTCCAGCTCTCATTGTAGAGCAGAAGGGTACTGAATATATTACTTTCCTGATACAATTCTTTTCTCAGCCTTTGTAGTGATGCTAAAACTTCCTTGGGTGACAGTATGGTTTCTGTTCTTTCAAACAGCAGAGACGAATATAGCAGTTACCAGGTGTGTGGAGAAGTGATGAGCATGCAAAAGAAGAAAATTGTTGAATCACGGGAAATTTAGTGAAAGACAGACAGAAACAATCACCTAGATAGCTGTGAATGATAAATGCTCAATTCCAGTCCTGAAAAGTACTAGAAAGGAAGCCTCGTCTCCATTCTAGCTTGCTTGAATATTCACATCAACCACAATTGTTTCAGTTTGGCTTTCTGAGAAATAAGCTAGTTGGCTTATTCAATAAGTTAGTTCATAGCTCAAGTACCTATGAGTTAGTTCATAGGTCAAGTACTCTCAATGGATTTGGCTTTAATGATCATAATAAATATGTTTTGGAAAAAAAAAATAATTATTACTTAATCTACTTGGAGAACTTAGGTATTTCTTCTTTAGATATCATGGTGGTTAAAAAAAACGCATCTAGGAGCTGGGGGTTTCACTGGCACTTTACCAGATGCATTGCCAAGTCTGGCGGAGCAATTCTCACACATACTAGTGTTATCCTTTTCTCTGTTTAAACTTTGGCCTAAGAGCTGAGTCTGAGGCAACCAAATTCACACTCAGGGGAAATGGACAATGAACATCAGCAGAAGAGGCCAAAATTCAACTGTGACAAAAAAAAAAAATTAAAAATAGAGCCTGAATAAGGGACAGGCAGCCTAGAGTACTTTCTACAAAAGCCTGCTGTAGCATTCTTGCATCAATTGCCCAAAACTGCACTTGTACACATGAGAGCTGCTATGAGTCATTAAACACAGACAAGCCAGTGAGTTAAGAATCACTGGCCATGCAGAAGTATAAAAGGAGAGAAGCAGTTATTTCATTTTGCTGTCTTCAGAAGAGAAAGCAGTGAGCCTGAGCGCCTGCAGCCAAAGGATTTTGCAGCAGCTGGGAGGGCTGTAGCAAACTGCCTGCCCCCCTCAGGTAACTCAAAAAAGCAGAGGGGTCAGTGCCAAGGCCAAAAAACTGATTTATGTGAGATGGTCTCTCTCAACCATGAACTTCAGCCGTTCACAACTCAGTGCTGACATATTTCAATCAAAGCATGTCTGAAGCTAAACTTAATAACTGGCCAGCCTATCAAGTGGTGGACGCTAAGCAATTCCAAATCACCCCAAGAATTTTAAACTGCCAATGACTTGCTGCAGGACTGCAGAGAATGACCCGTCTGTCAGATGCAGTTGTATCTGTGGCTGACATAGACGTCAAGATTCCTGCTCCCCCCATAACAGTGCTGTGATGCTGTAAAATGGAGAGGGCCATCTGGGATCACTGCCCTACACAAGCCATCCAGAATCTGTCCTACACAATCTTTCCTGCATTTTTCCAGCAATGACATTTCAACACTTTTGAATGAAATAAGTTCTTTTGCAGTGAAATTGCATCTTCTTCTATCAGCCAAAGGTCAGTTTGCTTAAAAGTAAAACAAAAATGTCTTTATTTTATTTATTTTATTTTATTTTATTTTATTTTATTTTATTTTATTTTATTTTATTTTATTTTATTTTATTTTATTTTATTTTATTTTATTTATTAAATAACAGAGCAAACAATGCAACTGTTTTAATTTGACTATATAAATTTATTTACTTGCTTATGAAGACACCGTTTTTTGTGGTGGGAGCTGTCCGCTGCATTCCTATAGCAAGCACTTAAGTCAACAAAGTAAATTCTGATCATCCCTTGCTTTGAAGCCAGTTCATACTACATTTCCCTGGACCACCAGACTTGTTTTTGACATGCAGTGTGCACCCTCAGCCTTTAACATAGATTGAAGCTGCCAAGCAGCTGTATGGGAAGCTAAATAAACAATAGGTGTCACATTTAAAACTGCTTTTATCTGACAAAAGTCATGGGAATTGATTTACAATGCAGAGAGAAACAGGAACTCCAGCTTCTGTACCACTTTAGTAACGTCCTTAGAGAGCCCTGGTGGACAAGGGAGTTGGCGATGTAAGGAGCTGCCTGCAGGGAGCTGGCAGAGGCCATATATGCCCTCTGGAAGCATCATTTTATAGCAACTTCTACATGTATGTTCTCATCTCATCTCACCACCCGGTTAAGGTGCGTATGAAGAACACAAACCTCTGCTCATCTCAGCGTTGCTCTGTTAGTAGTTTTCACACAGTCACAAAAGCAATCAGAAATACAGCATTTGCTAGTAGACAATAAAGCAAACAAGGATACAAAACACAGGTTCTGCCTGTTCAGAATGCAGTGAAAGAGCCTGGGCTGAAAGAAGAAGAGACAAGAGGAAAGCTGGGGTATAAGAGGAGGAAAAAAAATTGGCTCCCGACAGAAGGCAGACTGAGGTAACTGTCTTGATATCAAGAAACTCTCAGTCAAAGTGTAGAATACTTTTTTTTTTTTTTTTTTTTTTTAAATCTGTAATAAAATCCTGACCAACAGCTTCCCATCAATAGTGACCTAGGGAACAAGCCAGCACAGAAACCTGCATACAGCAGCTTGCTGCTCAAGTCCTTCTCCTTACTCACTACAGCACACAGCCCTCCAAACATTGCTTGCAGTAGCAGTTGGGTCAGGTTTGCTATCAGAAGGGACTGAGTACAAATGCGCTCTCTTCACACAAAAGCTCTCCTGTAAAGCCCATGGACAGACAAAACAACTTGAATGCCTGGGGAATTTCCTGCTGATATCGCCTGCTGAGACAAAACATTGTGAAAAGCCTAATTTTTATTTTAATCACTTATGAAACTAGCATTTACCCTGTCAACATTATAATTTTATAGAAATAGGGAGATTTTATTTGAGCCAGACAACTCTGTTCTCACATATTTTTCTTATAATACATTCTATGCCTGCATCTACTTTCTTGCATTACAACACTTTTTCCCTTAATGTTTTATACAGCAAGAATTTTTGTATAAACCCTAAAGAGTTCATTAATTAAATGAAGGAGGGCATTAGGGGAGTCCAGGTACAGGCACACAAGGCAGAGAAGAGGGGAGCGGAGGGAGTCACTTAATTGTTTTTTAATTTAGTATTATACCAGCTAGGTTTAGGAAGAGGTAGCAAAGCTAAGCTTCATTTCTTGCATATTCCTCAAACATTTTCTGACTTAGAATGAGTAGGGATTTTACAGCCTGCATTCACTTTTCAGGAAATTATGAGTCATCCTTCTAAGTTAAAAAAAAGAAAAAGAAAAAAAAAAAAGAAAAAGAAAAAAAAAAGAAAGAGAAAAAAAAAAGAAAAAGTGCTTTGGAGTTCTACTCCTTGCATAATCATTACAGATATATAGGATAAACTTCATAAATTAATAAAAATATATACATAAAATATATACGTATAGAGATTGTCATCTTTGGCTTCTCTAGCCATGATGGGTGCTGGGTCAGAATAAAAACTTGAACAAAAAAAGTACTGTTCAGCTTCATTTCCTGCATAATTTTTGAATACTCTGACATTTCAGATTGTGGAATCATGTATTTATAACTGAGGCCAGGACTAATGTTTTCATTCAGAACAGGAATTGCTCAACTCTGTAACTTGTAGTTATTGTAAGCGCCCGCAGAAAGCTCAATGAAATGAGCAACACCTCCTGCCCTGACATCGAGATGGATGAAGCTGAGGCTGCCCTAAGTGCTGTCAGCAACCCCTGCCTGACTGAGGCTGCTGCCAGTCCTGATGGCTAGCGGCGGGCCAAGAGCTCCGGTACTTCTTGTGCCCTCTTGCCACAATACCAGTGCTCACCCCACAGCTGGCAGGAGGAGAGCCTGAGCAGGTTTGCCATGGTCATCTGTTGCTCAGAGGAGGGTGAAGTTTCTCTGTGGGAGTGTGGCCATGGGGGTTGACAAGCCCCATGGCTGGTGATAACATCGGACTCTTAACGATGAGGCCATCAGGAATGTAAAGAGTTTAGAGGGCTCAAAGAAGGGTGATTCAGGGGACACCTTGCCGTCTGGGGTTGCTTGTTCTCCTGCTGTTAAGGCATGGAAGTTGCTGGGGGTTTGCTGGTTACCAGGCAAAGTTGTTGACCAAAGAATAGTTAGTGGAAAAGTACTGCTGTGGGGCAAATAGTATAGGAAGGGAGCCTGCCCTCAATATAGGAGAATGCAACAGGGACAATGAAGTTATGTCCTCAATATGAGAGATGAAGTTATGTCATCCATAAAGAAGTAGCAGTTACTGATCCTAAAAGAACCCTGGTGTCCCTGTGGTCTTTATGCCACATTTCTCAAATACCCTCTTGGCACCAATGCCCAGGATACATACAGAACAGGGCGGGAAGCTGGAATTGGGCGCACCACAGCCGATTCAGCTGTAGGGTTGTTTAACTTGGTGCCCCTCCCAGACCAAGCCAGGGACATTGAAAGAATCGGATGCTTCACCCACTTTTTCAGGAGAGGCTCACAAACACAAATGATGCCTCAGTGATTCTTCCCTGAATGCAGGGAAGTGGAATGGGTTGAGATTAACTTTCATCTTCCCTCCATGCCGCAGGTAGGAAACAGAAAGAGAATATTAAGCTTCTTTCATTCCATAACAATCCCCTGATCTAAAGTATTTTACTCCTTACAACTAAAAATATGTGTGAAATAAAACGAGCAGAATTAGAACAAAATCAGCTCCACTTCAATATGCAGATATCCTTACAAGTTGAGAACTCTGACACAGTACCATGAATACAAATATACTTCATTTGAACTGAAAGAGACTTTTTATCAATACAGAAGATATGAACAAATCCCCATATTGGGTGAAGGGAGGCTCTCAAGATACAAGGTCTTGAAAGTGCACTTTGGACTTATCTTTATTCTTGGAGGGCCCTTTCCTGCAGTTTTTTAGGGAAATCTTCCAGCAGAACCACTCCAAAGGAGCTCTGCTACAAGGAGAACTTCACACACCTTCAAGGTACAGTGTGCTTTTCAGATAAGTACTTTTATTGCCTTTTTTAAGCAACAGAAAAATGTGCTCTCCAGAGGAGGAAAAAAAATGGTTTACGTTATTCAGATCAAAAAATATCATCCTGAAATATCATCCTGTTCAATATAAAACCTCTAAATACACCTGCCTTGGCAGCATAGCCCAGCTCAGAGAATGGATCAAATTTTTAGCATCAATAACTTTGCAGGGGTGATGTATTATCTCCTGCAACTGTTTACCAACAGGAAAACAATCTGGGAAAAAGGCATGAAAATACAAGAAACTCAAGTGCTGATTGCTCCAGCTAACAATCCCCACCAATTTTCTCAGTGGAGGGTGGTTAAATGGATCAAGCCCTTGTCCCAGCTCTTAGCAGGGCTGGAAGACCTAGACATCCTCTTGCCTCTGATCTGGCATTGCCTATTGTGTGTCTTACATGCCATCTAGAAATTTATTAAGAAAAGGCAGATATGCTTATGCTGATGTTCCTGAGTACACCTGGTACATACATTTTGCAGTTTGAGAGCTTACAAAACTTGTGCTGGTTATATATAGGCAGAGGAAAATAGTCTTGAAATGCTGTGCTACTATTTAGTGTTATATCATTTTACACTATAAAGTGATTGTGAGGATTTCTCTTGTAATGCACACCATGCTATAAATAAGGGAGCCTATTTCACTCACAGCTTTCTGAGGTAGTAATTTCTGTTAAAACAGCTTCTTATTAAAGTTGTATTAAATCACCTTTCCATCAGGAATGTTGGCATTGTTTTCTTGCCAGATCTGAGTAACAAGTTGAAATGTCATAATTTACAGCCAAATGAGATTTCAGAAATATTTGCTTTCAGGGGGATCAAAATGCCTTGCTTCCAGAAGGATTTTTCAATTTTCACTGCTGAATAGTTAAAACAAAATGCTGTATGCTAGCTTGGACACAAAAGGTTCCAATGATTTCCCACAGCATTCTGATAAAACTTGATTCATTTTTGTGAAGTGTTCCCATTTTGCCAAATCAGTATTATCAGCCAGAAAAAAACATCAACCAGCACTACTCCGTCACCTCTGGGTTTGATTTCATTTGTTCCATTGCTGCACATACTTTTTTTTCCTCACTTTTTATCAACTGAACTTTGTTCATAGGATTTCAAAACTGTTTTCCCAATAGTATCTTTAAGAAATACAAGAAAAAAGGTTTTCGGCTGGTGGAGGCTGGCAAAGCTCCAGCCAAGTCAATGGGCCTCGGCTGAGGCACTGGCCCTTTGTGAGTGTTCACAGAGGCTTTTTATATACTGCAGAGATGCTGGGTTATGTGGAGAACTCACAAATCCACAGTGTGTCTCCAGTTTGCAAAGATTATAAGTATTTTAGCACTCACCAGTCATTTAAGGCTAACAGTACAGTGACAGTTTGGGAAAAAAAAGACTCAGTAGGCTTCAGGTAACAGTGATTGCTTTGCTTGACTGTGCATTTTCTTCACCCTTTTTTAGCCCACAGTGCTCTGAGAGTATTAGGGCAGTCAGGCAGGCAAGTCTGTACCAGGAAAACTACTGCACCTTGCACTCATTTTTACCCTAGTTCTGAGCATTTTGAAGGAAGAAATATGTACCACAAAGCTGAAGGAAAACTTTCAGCGGCAAACCCTGCAGGAGAGGACAGCCTACCCACATGGAAACTTGCTGAGAGAGGCCTTCATGTCATTAGGTCTGAACATCTGATGAACAGAGGAGGGATCCTGAGCACAGCCGGGGCATCTGAACCCTCCTTCCTATCAAAGTATCTGAGAACAGCAGAAACCTCTACGTGTTGGATCTTTCAGCGTATAGAGCAAGGGCTTCAGCTGATAGTATTTCTGCATCTATTTGCACTACTTTTGACTGTGGAAAACAATGACAAGGACTTTCATCTTTGTGGCTTTTTACCGTGTTATTCCATAGGTGCATGGAGTCTGTCACGAATGGTAATTGTTCACAGACAAAAACTATTTTTGCCTTCCACAGTGCCCCAGACTCATCCTGCGGGATACGGGAAAGTCAAAGCTCCTCGGAGACCCTTCTTTACCTTTCTGTCCTCTGAATAGATGAAAATCAGTATGCCTGCACTACCCACACTTAGGAAGATAGTGACTCAGCAGCTAGAGTACAGACAATGAAAGAGAAAACAAAGCAAGAAAAATGACATTATAGAAAGAAACAGAGGATCTAATGTTATAGCTGGTCAAGATCCACCCAAAGAAATAACTGTAATTATTGTTCACGCTCCTGTGACGTGACACTGAGACAGATGGGAGAAGATTCAGGGAAAGCCAGGCGAGACAAGAGCACAAGCAATAACAAGCCATTTCTCATAAGGGATGTACTAACTGGAGGGCGATTCTGGCTGGCACACTGTGAATGGGCTGCACGGCACACGCAAGATAACACGATTCTCCTGGAGAAGGCAGTCAGCAATTCCTCCTATAAATTTCATCTTAGTTTCATTTCTCACTTTCATCTGAATCACAAAACTATCCTCTCCTTTTTCCTTTCCTTTTTTCCTTTTTACACTATAATGCTACTTGACAATCCAAGGTCAGTCTTAAAAGACTGGGTAATTCACCACTCGCTCTGGTATTTCAGAGCTTTTTCTGGAGGGATCCAAACTTATATTGTAATAGTGAGGGTATAAAAACTTCCCCACAATAGACTGTACTGTGTAGTACTAGTTATGATTCAGAAGGTTTTCGTAACAAAATTTTTGGAAGCTTGTAAGCTAAAGCAGAAAAAGCACATTTTTTAAATTGCTGCTTTATTTCAAAATACAGATAACTTGCCACGTCAACCTTTCTTCTAATTCTTACCAATTTCTCCATTCTCCATTTTTGTGATGACACTAAGGAGAGTCCATCCAACATCACTTCTCATGTGTAAGATCTGGTTTAGCCAAATGACAAGTTTTTAATTCCAAGACAGTTGGAAAGCGTTTCAGGGCACATTGTTGCATTTTGAAGATTAGAGGAAATAACTTCTACCAGATAGTATCTGCATCATGTTAAAGCATAACCTATTTTATAATTTCATTTCACTGAAATTCAGAGAATGTTGTGAAGTAAGGTGCTATCTGGTGAGAGAAAGAAACAGAAAAAAACTGGCACTGCACGAGAAATAGACACTCAGTTCAGTAGTCTGGGAATCAGATAAAAACAGCAACAAAAGGAGGTAGGAAAAACTATCACAAACAAGAAAAATTTCATTGCATTGAAATCCAGATCCTTGTACAAAGTCATGCCTCAGTGTCCAGATGGCCAGGAGTATTAGAAGAATATTAAAGTCAAAAGTACAGGCCACTCTCCTCCCCCCAAAAAAACAACCAACCAAACAAAAAAAATTGTTTGAGCGAGTCTGCAGGAAGTGAAGCTTTACTTGTGCCAGAAGCAGGTACAAATGCAGCTAAGTAACTGGCATCAATGTGAAAACAAGAGGTACTAGAAAAAATATTCTTACAAAAGACGAGCATAACTTTTTTTGAGCAAAGATCTCTTGGGCTCTAAGTCCCACTCCTAAAGGCTGTAAACATAGCAAGCTACTCACTGGGAGAGCAACTGAGCTCCAGTTCTTAGTATACATCAGCAGCCCCTTGAAATCAATGGAGAAAGCCCTTCAGTGGCAGCAGCACTCTGACCAGACTCCATTTACTGCAAGGCACTAAGTGCTGGAGGCTGCTCCTCTATTCAGTTCAGAGTGCATGGAGAGACAGAGTTTAAGATAGGACTCTGCAATAAGCAATTTAAGGAAAAGATTTACAAAAAATGCCATTCTGCAGTACTGTAAACACAGACAATTCACCGTAAAGCTTTGTAAACAGATGCTCTGCCCAGGGATGACAAATGCTGCCTCCTCCACTGGGAGATGGAGAGAAATCAAAAGTGTCAGCTGTTTTTACTGTGTAATGCTGCCTTCAATCCTTGAAGAATATCAGATATTAACAGAAACATGTGGGGAGAATGTGAGCAGGCATTCAGAAATGGAATTACCCAGAGAAATTGTTGCAGTTATTTCGAAGTATTCTAAGAGGTGTTCTACCATCACATGGCACAGAAGGGAAAGTGAAAAAATAAAGCTAATAAAAGTTGCTCCGGATTCTTCCAACTGCGTAAAATAAAACATAACATGTAGGAGAGGAAATAGCAGAGTAACAACATCTGGATGCTGTCAGACCTTGCACCTGAACATTAAGGTGCTCTAAAACCAACAGATACAAGAGATGCATTTAAAAATGGAGGGAAAGGGATAAAAAAAGAAAAACAACAACAACAACAACAACAACAACAACAACAACAAAAAAAACACTCAAGTGCATTTTAAAAAATGGTACAGGAGCCTGGACGATAAGCCTCTTGTGTAAATGCCACTTAGTGCTTCACAACATTTCACCATTTTGTCTTCTCTTCCCCAGTGTTAAAAAACAACTCGTACTTTTTGAGTGCATTCCCCAGTGGTACAAGAGGTGCTGCCAAGCCTGACCATAGCTGTACCCCATCCCCTGCCCCTGTAGAGGTGAGCATCTCCTCCCTGCTGCACTCAGCTCCCCCACAAGTGACAAAACCGTATGTGTAGAGCATAAAACCCCCTACTTAGGAATCCCTGGCTGTCACAACCCCGAACTGCTATTTTTACAAAGGGTTTATTTCAACAATCTGTTGAGGCCTTTTACACATCTGGATGTTATTTGAATAATCATTTGATATATCGCTAAAACTTTCCAAACTGTACATTCACAGGCATGATTTACTTTTAGATAATTATTCACATGAATCAGGATCTGAGCCTATCCAGGCAGAAGACCCTTTCCTATGTCAAACTCCTCCTGCGGGGCGGATGCCAGTGGGGATGTGCCAGTGGCAGCCCAGTCGTGCTGTTCTGCTCTGTCACTGGCTGGGGGAGACATTGCCAGGTGCCTATTTATGATGACGTGTTGTTGTAATTCCAGGGAAAACTCAGGAAATTGAATACAATATTTTCAGACATTCAGTCTGGCAAGCTACGGACAAAATACCACAATGTGTTTTCTGCAGCTTTCAGGAAGCTTTGGCAGCATTTTGTCATCACCCCTTATTCAGAAATGATGCTGGGACAGTGAGATGGCTTATATTTGTCTTTTATTCCTGCAACAAATACGGCAGCCTTTTTTTTTTTTTTTAATTGAGAACACAGAAGCTAGGTTGGAACTAGCACACTAATTGACAACAAACAAAAAACTGCAAGTGTAATTTCATACTTGCAATTAAAATAAACCAGATACACATTCAGTGCCTGTTGGATTAAGAGAATTCAGTACATTGAATCTTTCCAAATCTGCCTGCAGATTTGCCATTTCCAGAAGGAACTAAAGCTTCAGAGAGAAGAAAGTGTTCCTTCAGGTGTCAGCTGTACTCCTGCAGGCAAATAAATTTTGAGATAATTCCAAGTAAATTCTGAGATGAATTTCAGCTTCTACTTCTATTCCTGCCTGTACCAGGTAGGAAGAGTCACAATCCTCACTCATGTTTGAAGGACCCACGTAATGCATTTTGTGGGGTGCAAAGCTGCAAAACCTTTAGACCATTTGTGTCTTTGCTGTACCAAAAAAAAACAAAACAACAACAAAAAAAAAAAAAAAACACCACAAAACATCTGAAACAATGTAGCAACTTCTTTCAGTTAGCAATTAGGGCAAAATATTATTTTCTCATGATGGAACACAGGAATTTTTTCAAAGTGACACAGGATGATTTTACCAAAAGAACAGGTTTTGTTGCATGCTTTAAAAAGTACCGTTTCCTTTACAGCCTGAAATACAGCTGACCTGTTGTGAGAGTTTTGATGAATCCTGGACTCAAGATCTCTGGAATTAGCCATTATCTTTTTTCAGGGTTTTGATTTCAGCTGAAACTCAACCATGAAAATGGCAAATAATAATAACAACCACCTTCTGAGATTTGTTAATATTTGACTTCACGGGTAAACGTTAAGGCCTAAATATGACATTCATGCTTGGGGAGCCAATGGTCAAGAGCAGCATGCTTCAAAATGACCAAATATTAAAGAATGGTTCACCTGCCTTATGTTTAAGTCAGCGTTATTGCATAGGTGTGTTTTACAGAATGAGATTTTACTCTTTCTCTGAATGCAAGCACTGTATCAGATCCACTTCTACCTGAAACCACACCAACCCCAGAGAGGCAGCGCTGCCCATGCTCAGAGGTAAGGCAAATAAGAGCTACCAGCAACATCACACATGCTCCCAACTCTGCACATTGGCTTCTGTGAATCTTCCAAAGGTGATTTGAAACAACTCGCTGATTTACTAGCCATGTTTCACAGCATAAATAAACATGGTCCCAAATGTTACCTAGTGAGTGCCTGCTCATTGCATCCATCCAGGAACACTCACTGCCTGGGGCGAGGACACGGACCTGCAAAGAGGAGCTGTGATGAAAGGAGCTCTTTCTGTAGGGCAAAGTGACAAGCACAAGGAGAGCTGTAGGAAACAGACAGATAGGGAGCTGTTGTGAAGATGATCAGCACGCTGTTCTGCTTTGCACATGTCAAATAAGCAATTTTGAAAATAATTGGCAAATAATCTGCTTTACTAGTGAGGAGAGAAGCCTGGGACTAGAACCACCTGGTAGGCTTCCCACCTCCTCAGCTATGGCATGCAGCTCGTACCTGATTAATGACATGAAACAACCATGATGTTTCACAACAGATACTGCTGGCTCAACTTCTACATGCAGACAGTTATTTTTGTTGCTTAGAATACTGTAAATATTAACAAGCCAACCATTTAAATGAACAGACTACTTGATTTTCTATTGCTGTTTATTTTACTGCCTCTAAACATGAAAATGGCATTTGAAGGATCAGCACTTTATTATAAACTAATACCCTTCCCAGTAACTGAGGTTTTCCTGCTATTCCCAGCCTGGATCACACGCACAACCTGAAAGGCTGAGTTAATTTCTCAGTGGAACAGCAACGGAAGAGAAGGATAGGAGAGAGAAAAAGAAAAAGAAAATCCAAGATAAGACTGAATAAACCCCAATTTTCTTCTGATTTGGTAAACCCAGACTGATTGACATGGTATGAATTTTAACCAGATCTTGGTAAAGAAAAGACATCTCATAATGAAAATTATTTTACCAAGCAATGAATAAAAGAAAAAGTCAAAGTATTTGCAAAGTCACTTGCAAGTGACAAAGCTAGCAGCTCACTGCTTTGTGCTGGGGGATGTTCCTACAAGTTTGGTTTTGTTCAGTCACTGTGGTAGGCTACAGAAAAGTGGGGAGAGGAGAGGAGAGGAGAGGAGAGGAGAGGAGAGGAGAGGAGAGGAGAGGAGAGGAGAGGAGAGGAGAGGAGAGGAGAGGAGAGGAGAGGAGAGGAGAGGAGAGGAGAGGAGAGGAGAGGAGAGGAGAGGAGAGGAGAGGAGAGGAGAGGAGAGGAGAGGAGAGGAGAGGAGAGGAGAGGAGAGGAGAGGAGAGGAGAGGAGAGGAGAGGAGAGGAGAGGAGAGGAGAGGAGAGGAGAGGAGAGGAGAGGAGAGGAGAGGAGAGGAGGAGGAGGAGAGGAGAGGAGGATTTGGCACTCCAAGAGTCATGCACAGCCTGGGAGCCCTAACTCATTACTGCCCGAACTCCCAGCAGCTCCCATTCCGGACAATTACAGTAAATGGGACTTTTGCCCTCAACTTAATAGGGCCAGATGTAAGCACTTAAAGGCAGACTTTCTTACACAGTGTTATCTAAAAGGTTCTCCTTCAGAAATGACCTGGAAAAAATTAGTGACCTCCTTACAGCTCCTGGTGACATAATGAAAGGTTTTCAAAGAACTTGACTCATCCAGCAGAGTCTTTATGAGCAACTTAATTAACAATGCTTGATTCAAAGCTTGATTGCTTTGCTGAATAGGAGCCCACCATAGGAAAGAAGAGCATTAAGATTTTTGAGTTTTTCTACTGTTGCCCGTTCCTTAGAATTTAGTTTCCTGTCAGTCATAAACTTAAAATTATCACAGTTAATAATATGGTTTCTTGGTTTTGTTCAGAAGTTTTTACCTTTTTAGATTTCTGTAACAGTATGCACCTACTGATACTTTAGCACCAACACGGAAGCGATCTAATACTTGAGTATGCTTGAGTATGCTTTTTTTTTTAATGTTTTTGCTACTGATTCTTCCTACCTCCTTTCTGAAATGCAAAGGCGAAGTGCTATGTCCCAACAAAAATTCATCATTTTTTTTTTTAAATACAGCTGAAATAAAGTAGTAGCAATGCAATAAATGCTACACCATAACAAATATACTATAACACAAATCAATGCTCATAACTTAGAGTTCCCATGCACAAAATACCTTCTGCAAAATGTTCCTGTTCTAATGTTTCTCTTTTGCCTAATTCCCTTGAGGTTATCTTTATGCAAACTACTGTAAGTTACTTTCCTACTTCAGATTTTAACTTCCTTAGGACAGAAACAAAATCTAATTTCAAGGTAAAATATCAACCTTACTTACATTGCTAGCTAAAAGGAAACAGAGATAATAAATTTGAGGGCAGTATTAAAAGATCACACTGTCAGCTTGATTTTCTGCAATTTAAGTTAAAAAACACATGTACTTACAAACTCTTCCCTGAACCACAGCAAAACCAGTCTGCCAATAGGGTAAACAGCACAGTGCCATGGACCAAGGCTCTTAGCTGTCGAGTTGCTGTGCATGGCCGTGCAGTGGCTGCAGCTCCTTTGCAGCATCCATTCTGCAGGGTGCTGGTGAGCAGCATGCTACAGCAAGCCCCAGAAAGTATAAAAGCTCTTTTCTCTGACATAGCTTAGAGTAGACCCATGGCAGCTCTGTTACGGTCTGGAGTACCTTGAGATAATTCCTTCCCGGTCCATGATACATACTTTCCTTCCCCCTGCTCTCCCAAAAGGAAAGGAACTGGCTGCATAAATTCCCTTTGCTCCTGGCCTGGAGCTGCCATCCTGCTTTATGGTTCGTGGTCACACAGAACAGACCTCTCCACCGCACGTGGTAATCATTCACTACCACTGTGTTCATACAAGGTACTACATGTCCAGCAAAAGAGCTATCTATCCATGTAGAGCAGATACAATAGGGTGGCTGGTGTGTGCTCTGTGGGCAGTAAGTGCTGCTCTCTGCACCTGATCAGTCCTGAGCAGCCTGCATGTGCCATGCAACATCCCTACGTCGATGACAGGACAGGTGTTCTGTCCAGCACAGCTGATGACATTTGTCAGCTTGAACATCACAATGGATTTCTGTTACAATGCATGTGAGTTTGCTATCATCAGCCCTTTGTTTCCTCTTGGGCTAAATTGCACTTGTCCTTATATGCATCTATAAGTTTGCAATTAATGCACAAGCCCCTCTCCTGCAGCAGTCCTACTGACAGGGTGGAATAAGATCACACACGTTAAACATGTTATTGGATAGCTAAACTACTGTGACTTCAATAGACTTTTTCCTGTAATAATAACTTCAATCAGCAATCAAGGTTTCTTTCTCAATTTTTGTTGCTTGTATTATGTTGCAGTTTAATTCATTGTATACTAATTCTAGTTGTGCATTAATTGTATGTTTCTGCACAGTAATTAACTAATCACTATGTCACTCCCTCCCTATTATGAATAACCTCATTAATTCAAGACTGAAAGCTTGGTGCCTGCTGCCATTTCTCTCTCTCCTTTTTTTTTTTTTTGTCTTTCTACTGCTTCTTGACTTATAATCAAATATGAAACTCATGTATTTTTAAATACTTTTTCTTCTGTTTCTTCCACTGAAAAATTCATTGTGCTATCAAGCCTTTTAAAATAATGTTTATTTATTACACATTTCTTTGCTAGGTAATCAAAAGTTGTTACAATAAAGTGTGCGACTTGCTTTCTTTATGCCTGTGCTTCTGTTGTGTCACATGTCCACATTTTAATACTGAGTTTACTAGAAATTAGAATTTAGATGTAAAATTTAGCTCCAAGATTAAAGCTGCCATCAGACATCTTTGCATGAGGGCAAGTTTCTTTATGATTATGATTGGACATTTTTAGGTTATACCTGTGGGTAAAAACTTGGGGACATATTCAACAACATCAATGGAGCTGTGCATTTGTGTCTTCAAGGTCAGAGCTTGGCTGATGGAAACAAGCACTGGAAGATGCCCACAGCATAGATACGCAATTTAGATTAACAGGACACTCGAGTTGTTAAGACTTTAGTCATGCACAGCACTGAATCAAGTGCTTTGCTGTTGCAGTCTGACTCTTAATTTCAGAACTAAGCACTGCCTCAGTATTTGTTGAATCAAAGTCCTGCTCCTCTAAGAAATTTTCTTTAAAGCAATTTCTATTTCACACAGACAATTCCAAGAGCACCTGCTTGCCCTTTTTATGCTGAAAGGTATAAGGCTTCAATTTTTTTTTTTTTTCACCAAATAAGAACAATTAATTGAGATTCTAAAATGGGTGAACACCTCCCTTTCAGGAGTAGGTTGGAGATCTAATGAGTCTGTGAATGCACATCTATGTACACACACCCCTAATCTAAACCCAAAGCAAATGGGGGTAACTGTACTTATCAGTTTTTAACAAGGAATTCAAGTATGTTTTCAAACAGAGGTAAATATGCCTAGGAGTCAAGAGGCTAGTTTCTTTGCTGTTACAGGTGGCTACAGCTCAATCTGATTCAAAGGAAGAATGTGCAGTTGCTACAGCTAAGAGACCACTGCAATTTTTTGTTTTTATTTTTTATTTTTTTTTGAGGGAAATGACATCTTCAACAAAGGCTGTGAAAGCCACCCTTGAGTCCAGGAAATGCATTACAGAATGTATTTATCCATTAAGACAGACAAATTTAGTGTCTCCAAAGAATTTTCCCTTAAAAAAATAATAATAATAAAAAAACCTGAATGACTAAACTAAAAATTAATAACTAAAAAACTAAAAGCATAGGTGGAAACTTTGGAGTCGTTTGATTACTACCTCTTACAAAAATAAAAAAAAATAAAATGTACCTCTGCAGAAAGGGTTGTTGCTAATGAACAGCATGGCTCCAGGGCTGCTAAGCACGTGCAACAACTTCTGCTTCACCACGCCACTGCACATCAACATTTATCCAAATACATATTTGCACAATAGACCATAATGGTCCGTTTGCTTTGTAACAGTCTATTTGGCTGCCCCTAAATGAGTGGTTTGGGTGCACAGTGAAAGGAGATATTACTGCTATTGCTATTTCGGCATCTGTTCCTGTCATATCTGCTACCATTTCTCACATTTCTGCCTCAGATGCTGCTGCCCCTGCTATTATAGCCATCAAGCTCTTCTGCGTGTGCCTTCAAATCTGCCTTTTTATGCATGCCTGATGTTTTCTGCTAGTTTCTTTGGATATTTCCATTTTGCCCTCTTTGTAGCTGTTTTTGCCATTTATCTGAACTCATTTGTTTTCCTTCTACTGAGCCTTTACCCTGTCCCACCCAAAGACTGTATTATTTGTGTTAATAACAGGTATAATTTCATTCAAATGAATTAAGGACCTGCCTGCAACATTAATGTTTCTTAAAGTTCAACTGAACCTACAGTGGCAGTTCAGAAAGATAATTTTATTTTTTTAAAGTAGCACTTCTCATGCACAACCAGATACTCCTTAAGTAGGAAGCAGAGAACAGGGGGAAAAAGCAGTTATCTGCATAGCTACAGACATGTCTAACAAAAGGGATGACAATGATACCCCTGAAGAAACTTTGCACACCACCTGCAGTAAGTGCACAGAGTCCACACAGGCCCCTCGTTCTACCTCCCTGGTCAGCACGGTCCCCGGGTGCCCGTGGTGGTGCTCATGCTGAAAGCAGCAGCAGTTTCTTCTTGGCGGCACTAGATAAGAGGTCATGGAGAGTGAACTATAAATATCTGTCATCCTCTCCCTCCCTTTTTCATGGGGAGAATTAAATTGTTAACAAGGGTGACAAGTAACTGATTGCACCGGACAGCTGATTAACATCGTGTCAGGATAAATAAGGCAGTTTGGAACTATCATAGCAGGTTCCCTTCAGGTTGTGTTGACATCTCTCCATTACTTATAACTAGTTCTTCTGGGAGAGGCAGGGGAAAGGGAAGGTCTTTAACCATGACCAGAGAAACCACACGAAGGAGTATGTAGAGCAGAAAAGATGGAATGCCATCAGTTTGCAGCGCGCCTCCCATCACCCTGATTTCCTCACTGAAATTCCATTTTAAAAAGGAAGATTGCAGAAAAATGTAATTTGAAGCAGAGCTGGTCTTCTACATCTTCATGACCCAGTCTAATTTGTGCCCTACAGACAAAATAAGAATCCAAACTGCCAGAGTTCATCAGAAAGCAGACTTGCAAGCTTTTCCAAGACTTACATCCTATTTCCAAGGACTTTAATGTACCCATGGATGAGCTTTCAAGATTATCAGTCCCCCTGAACCCAGTCTGCCCAAACCAATCTGTATCAAATCAGCATCAACAGCAATAGTAATGGCCATGTGCTTAATTGCCAGGAATTGCAGTAGCACAGCCCAGGTGAAGCACTTGGTGCCAGCACCAACCCATAGGTTCCAGAAAGTAGGGCGCACTCTCTGCTCTTTGTCTGGGTCATCTGCATAACTACTTCATTTTTAAAACATTGTTTTTATAGTCAGTTTTGTGATAAGAAGAAAAACAACATATTGTCAGGCTGGATGTATGACAAGCTATAAAGCTTGCTGCCCTGCAAGGCTAAGAAAAAACTTTTATATTCATTAAAGTGCTTCAAAAAAAAAAAAAAAAAGATGGCATATCTTCTATACTGTAACTGCAGATTAACCAAACCTTCTTACATGAAATAACAGTGGGAGAAGGTCTGCAGGATTTGTAGGAGCTTCCACCTCTAGGTTAGCCTGAATGGAAGTTATATAAGCATTTATTGTGATTACTGTGCATGGAATAAGAACCACAGAATCATCTAGGTTGGAAGAGACCTCCAAGATCATCTAGTCCAACCTCTGATCTAACACTAACAGGTCCTCCATTAAACCGTATCCCTAAGCTCTACATCTAAACGTCTTTTAAAGACCTCCAGGGATGGTGACTCCACCTCTTCCCTGGGCAGCCTGCTCCAATGCCTAAAAACCGTTTCAGTAAAGAAGTTCTTCCTAATATCCAACCCAAAACTCCCCTGGTGCAACTTTAGCCCATTCCCCCTCATCCTGTCACCAGGCATGTGGGAGAATAGACCAACCCCCACCTCGCTACAGCCTCCTTTAAGGTATCTGTAGAGAGCAATAAGGTCGCCCCTGAGCCTCCTCTTCTCCAGGCTGAACAAGCCCAGCTTGCTCAGCCGCTCCTCATAGGACTTGTTCTCCAGGCCCCTCACATTCATCATATTCAGCTGACTATCCACCATCACTCCCAGGTCCTTCTCTGCCTGGCAGCTCTCCAACCACTCAGCTCCCAGCCTGTAGCTCTGCTGGGGGTTATTGCGCCCCAGGTGCAGGACCCGGCACTTGGCCTCGTTGAACTTCATGCAGTTGACCTCAGCCCATCAGTGCAGCCTATCCAGATCCTCCTGCAGAGCTTTCCTACCCTTGAGTAGATCGACACACGCACCCAACTTGGTGTCATCTGCAAACTTACTGAGGGTGCACTCAATGCCCTCATCCAGATCATTGATGAAGATATTAAAGAGGACCGGCCCCAGCACTGAGCCCTGGGGGATGCCACTAGTGACTGGCCTCCAACTGGACTTGACTCCATTTACCACGACTCTTTGGGCCCGACTCTCCAGCCAGTTTCTAACCCAACGAAGCGTGCGCCAGTCCAAGCCACGAGCAGCCAGTTTCTCAAGGAGAATACTGTGGGAAACGGTGTCAAAAGCCTTACTGAAGTCAAGGTGGACCACATCCACAGCCTTTCCCTCACCCACCCAGTGCGTCACTTTGTCATAGAAGGAGATCAGGTTCATCAAGAAGGACCTGCCTTTCATAAACCCATGCTGACTGGGCCTGATCGCCTGCTTGCCCTGCAAGTGCTGCACGATGACTCTCAAGATAAAGTGCTCCATGAGCTTCCCTGGCACTGAGGTCAAACTGACAGGCCTGTAGTTTCCTGGGTCAGTCCTCTGGCCCTTCTTGTAGATGGGCGTCATGTTTGCTATCCGCCAATCAACTGGGACCTCCCCCAATAGCCAGGACTGTTGATAAATGGTGGTAAGCGTCTTGGCCAGCTCCTCTGCCAGTTCTCTCAGTATCCTTGGGTGGATCCCATCCAGCCCCATTGACTTGCATACATCCAAGTGCTGTAGCAGGTCACCAACCATTTCTTCGTGTATAGTGAGGGCCACAATCTGCTCCCCATCCCGATCAGGGAGCTGACTCAGGGAGCTGGATATCCAGAGAACAACTGCTCTTGCTGCTAAAGACTGAGGCAAAGAAGGCATTAACACCTCAGCTTTTTCCTCGTCTCTCGTCACTAAGTTTCCCCTCACATCCAGTAAAGGCTGGAGATTCTCCTTAGTCCTCCTTTTTGTGTTGATGTATTTATAAAAACATTTTTTGTTATCTTTGATGGCAGTAGCCAGACTGAGCTCCAGATGAGCTTTGGCCTTTCTAATTTTGTCCCTGCACAGCCTCACAACATCCTTGTAGTCCTCCTGAGTGGCCCGCCCTCTTTTCCAAAGATTATAAACCCTCTTTTTTCTCTTAAGCTCACGTGACAGCTCTCTGTTCAGCCAGGCCGGTCTTCTTCTATGCCAGCTCATCTTTGGGCACATGGGGACAGACCGCTGCTGAGCCATTAAGATTTCCTTCTTGAAGAGCGCCCAGCCTTCCTGGACTCCTCTGCCCTTCAGAACCACCTCACAAGGGACTCTACCAACCAGTGTCCTGAACAGCCCAAAGTCAGCCCTACAGAAGTCCAAGACTGCAGTTTTACTGATCCCCCTCCTGACTTTGCCGAGAAAGAGGACATCCAATCACAATCTCTGGGCAAAACTGGGTTATTGCGGTTTCAAGAAGTAACAATTTTGTTAAAGTTAACTTGTTGCACGTGATTAAGGTAGAGCTCCAGCACCAGATACCCAAGAGCAACGTTAAGGGCAAAATTTGATGGAGTAACAGATTGGTATTAGAAAAACTCAAGGCCTTAACTTAGCTTTGGAAAAAAGTTTCTATGTCTATTTTTAGCCTATCATAAACATAACAACAGCAGGTTTTAAATAAATGTATTTGAACCTTTTTGATTTCTTTAATTCAAATATTTCCCAATGTATATGGCAAGTCCCAGATGCACTGTAGAAGCCTCCTGTTTTCAGATTGGATCCATATCTAACCTAAATAAACCACCATTTACATCAATCTTACTAAATGGCTTGCCTGTTTGCCTGCAAGTAGTTTTTCAAATTAAATTAGAACGAAGTAATTGTTTCTATTGACGCTGTGTGTCTTTGCACTGGGCAGGGGAACAAACATTATTTGTTTATTGAAAAATACTGATGCCATTTTGCTCAGTGTAGCAACACATTTACTTTTATATATTAAAATTGAATTTGAAATGCTGTACCTGCATTTTCTGCTCCAAATATTTTCTAAAGCAAACCCTGACAGAACGAGATGCAGGCAGTAGAAAAATGGGCAGGTAACACCAGCAACCTGGATCTGTGCTTGTTCTTGTGAGTCCTTGCTTCGCATCTCACAATATGAGGTGAGTTCAACAGGAATGAGCTGGCAGCACTGGAGTGACAAGTAGAATTCACCTTCATTCCTGTGCGCGACTGCAGGCAGTGCTGGTGACAAAGGGCCATCAGACAGCTGACATTTACCAGCAGGACACAGCTGGTGGAACACAGCCACGCCACAGCAGGCCTGTGAGCCCCGCTCCTGGCTGCACCGTTTCCCCTTCTCTCCTCTTCCTGCTTTCATTGGGATTGATTTTTGTTTGAAGAAAAGTCTCTCTCAGCAAACTTTGGCTGTCTACCAAGCTGCGTTTCTGTGAAAGCAATGCTATTCTTCTGCACTCAGACCATGGCAGGCTAGAAACAGGCTGGGAGCGAGTCACGGACAACTGGATTTGAATCCTTCAGCACACAGACTTTTATTTACCCATTTTTCAAAAATTACTCCAAACAGCTAACCAACAAACTTCCCTGTGGGCTGCCTTTCCCTTTTTGTGACCTATGCGTTGCTACATATTTGCTACTAGGACTTCAGTACATCTTTTTCTCTCTTTTCATTACTGTAGAAAACCAGCATGTTTCCTTATTTTCCATTTTCATTTAGATGAACCAACGTAATCCAGTTCACAGCATGTATGTAATCCCCTTCTCTGGCAGTTGTCTACTCAACCTATGAAGTGTAATATGGCATCACAGATATTTCATCATAACCAAAGGCTAATGAGAAGTTCATTCCAGTGAATGGTGTAAAAAGGAGTATCATTTTAGCACAATACCATATGGCTTCAATTTAGCATAAATAAGTACTTGCTAAGAAAGCTCAAGTGAAAGAAACATGAATTTGAATGTCATGATTGCATTCTGGAAAGTACATTAAGACACAATAAATGAAAAGTTCATTCCTCTGCAACTTCTATGAATGTAGGGTCGAGTCTTGCACTGGAGCTGTTGCTAGGATTGTTTGCTGGACCACAGCAGTAAGGTACAATGCACTTGGAAAAAAGTTTTAATCCTATTGGTGCCCCCACATTCCTTTTTCCTTTTCTTCCTCCTGTATTAAAGATGTATTCTTCTATTTTGCTAGAAGACATACATGTTAAGTCTGCCCACTTCTCTATTATAGACTTTGTGGAAAAATTCAAATTTCAAAGCAACTTTGGCAAATCACAGCAAAATGCAGTGAACCAGGGAGAGGAGTTGTGTATAACTCATTTCTAGACACTAGATTATCCATCAAAACAAGGAGTTACTTTGAGTTAGAAAGGATCAATAGGAAGCAGTGCAGGTGGTACAAGGACCAAGCTAAACCAGACTCTGCTGGAGCTTGCCTTGCCCGAACTGCTTCTTCTATCAACCGTGTTCATGCCAGCCTAACTCAGGCACAGCACAGCTCAGGACCACTGAGCGATGCTCTCTGCAGCAGACGTGCTGTCTTAACCAATGATGAGTTGCATAAAGTCAGCTGCAGCCTGCAGTTTCACCTTGTCAGCTGTACCAGCACTGAACACAGACTAACTTGCTACTGCTGAGCCTAGTTAGGTAGCTTACCATGGCCACCTTATTATGAATTCTAGACTGATTTCCTTCCTAACCTGGATCATTTCACAGCCTTGTTTTTGGAAGCACTTAAAATATTTAAACCAGCAAAAATCTAGGACAGGATTTTGCTAGTGGATGGGAGTACGATAAAGAAGCAAATTCAAACTGCAGCTTGCTGAAAGGACATAACCTTTGGGTTTTTCTGATTATTCTATTTTGGTAAACTCTGATGCTAAATCAATATGAAATCATTATAAAGTGCTATAAACCTGCAATGTGATTTCAAAGAATAGAGTAACATCACAATATTATTAGGTGGAGATTCTTTTTTAACCTCAATTTTGAGGTCAGTCTATAGAGCTCTAAGTCCAGATAGAAAGAACAGACAGACTTTTTGTTATCATCTAAATCATACCACCTACCGTTTGTGTGCACTCTGTTAAAGTGGCTAAAGTACCTGGGCTGCAGTTTACTGGTGTTATTCAGAATGCAAAGTGGCTTTTACCCTGTTCGCTCTTGCATACAAAGGTCAGTTTTGTAAAACTTGTCATCTTGATTGATATTATAATGTCAATTTTTTATAAATGGTTTTGTTGATTAATATAGCCATTTGCAGTTGGAGTGGATATTTTTCTCCAGATTACTGAGAACAATGAATAGTGCAACAAGTGCTTAAGAGTGGTGAAGACCATCAACATTTGCCTTGAAGAAGGGGATATAAAACTTCCTCCCTGAAAGGAAGAACAGCCGTATTAGCCCTATGGAGTCTTTTCTTCAGGCTAGAGACAGTTATCCTTTTGAGGTCACCTTTTATCTTCAGGAAGGCAACTGAAAACTAGAAAGACTGCATGCTGAAATGCTGCTGCAGGAGTTTGGACCCTTATATTTCATACTTCCAGTCAAGGAACCACAGGCTTCTTGCTGTGAACAGCCACCCACATAGCACTTAAGATGCTGCTCAGCCACACTTGTGACACTTCTGATGCAGCTGGGGGGAATACACCAGTTCATCTGTTTCCTATCGTGCATGGCTGAATCTTTTCCAATACCAGCCTGGAAGGTTGTGGCAAAACTGTGTCTTTCAATTGGAAAAGGCAGGTTCATCAAAACCAAATCCTTCCTTACAAAAACAATTTTGATCATCTTACATAGAATGGTTTGGGTTGGAAAGGACCTTAAATATCATCCAGTCCCAACCCTCCTGCCATGGGCAGGGACCCCTCCCACCAGACCAGGTTGCTCAAAGCCCCAGCCAACCTGGTCTTGAACAGCTCCCAGGATGGGGCATCCACAGCTTCTAATCTACAACCTGTTCCAGTGCCTCATCACCCTTGTAGTGAATAATTTCTTCCTTTTATCTAACATACATCTACCCTCTTTCTGTTTAAAACCATTGCCCCTTGTCATATCACAACATGCCCTTGTAAAAAGTCTCTCTCCATCTTTCTTATAAGCCCCCTTTTAATTATTGAAAGACTGCAATAATGGCTCTCTGGAGAGAATAGAATTATTTTCATGTCTAGGATGAAACTTTTGGTCAGAATGACATCTCAGAACACTTACAAGTTCCCCAAGCTTTCTAAGGTAAGAAATACCTGAGATCAACACTCCTCTTTTGTGTTCTTAGCACAGACACCTGAACTTGTCTAATCCTTGTTTTAGCAAGTTCCCAGAGCAAAGATAAATGAGTAGTGAAAAGAGAAAAAGTCTTCATTTCATTTTGATGTGAAATAAGATTTTTTTTGAGTCTTAACAAAGACACACATTCCTAAATGCCAATCAGTGTTAATAAAAACACTATGTATTCAAAAAGCACTATTTCAATATGCTGAGAAGGTCAGAAGGACAGTATTTATTACAGCAATAACTCAATTTGAAATTCTAGGAAGATATCAAGATTTACTGAGGAAAGGGGTCATTTACAACCTTGATAGAAAATGCAGACAACACTTCTAACATTCTTTATAATGCTTCTTGTAGGATTTGAATAAAGCACTGTCACACATCTCAAACAAGCCTCATACTTCTGGACAAGAAGTGGCTAGATAAAATTTTAATAAATATAAAATGCCAAGGGACTCCACATATTGCCTGTTTTACAGAAAGATTCTTTTATAGCCTGTTTTTTCCTACTTTCATACCTAGCTTTTGTTTTCTATGTCTGTATATGAAAATGTGCTAGGAAAAGGAAATAAAATCAAAACACTCAAGCTAAGTTGAAAAATAAATGTCAAAAGACAGGGGTAAAAATCAATATATTTCAAATGCAAAGTTATATAATCTTTTAACATGACTAATTCAAGAATTGGCTGACATTCAACTGAAAAGTGAAGTCTGGAAAAAGTCCTTTTTTCCTCATCTCTCCAATCCTAGCAAAATTTGTTCTTTTAATACATTATACCTAATATTCTGATCACTGTCTTGGTGCAAAACTTTATGTCTGTTTTAAGTGTCCTTCTTGAGTTCTTTATACCACTTTATTTCCTTTGGAAAACTGGATGAACAGCTCTGAAATAGCCAGCAAAGTACTCTGGAGATATATGCCATTTCTTTCTTTTGTATCTTCTAATGTTCCCTAATGTTTCCCAACCAAAGAAAACACATGAAGCTTAATTACATCCACAACTACTTATCAGCCACTTTCTGTCACAGTTCCTAGATAAATGGCTATACATTTGCTATATATTTTTGAGGATAACAGTTTCATTTCAAAGAAGTTCTCTGGGTTTGCTGTAAGTCACACCCTCCCCTTCCCTACCCTGAAGAATAACTTTGTCAGATTTGTTCTTAGATCATACATAAATTCCTTTAGTCAACTTGAACGAAACATAGGTCAGTTGCTCTCAAGAAGAAAGGTGGTACAAAATATTGCAGCTAAATTTTCCCTCCTCTACTTCTAACAATTTATTAGTGCACAAGACTCATGGAATGATAGCTTTTCCATCTTGCCAAAGACCTACCAGCTTCAGTGAGGGGAGTTCAAATATATTCCTGTAGGCCTGTCTTCTGTTAATTTTCTTGGAATGGTTTGCCAAAATCTGAGAAGTCTGATATTAAATGAGCAGGCTCCCCTCTCCTCCCCCCCCCCCGCCCCCCTTTTTATTTTTGCAATACAGTTTCCTAGCATTTTGGACTCTTGATGACCATGCTGACATTTCACACCTCACAAAGCTTTCCTTGCCTTGGCAATCATATGCTACCTACAGGTTTCCATAGGTTTACTCAAAAAGCAAGACAGCAATCTAGAGTATACCCCCATGGCATAAATCTTTTTGTCATGGAGCAGTACTGTAGAAAGGTCCAGGTAAGCTGTATTGTTCAACTGACATACTGCAGGCAAGTTTATGTGCTACTTCTAAGCTGGAGAGGAGTGTTGGTTTACACATTTACACCATTTCCAGCATCTGGACAAACAGGTTCAAAGCTATGTAGGATAAAAACAGTTTTCATGGAGTTGGGCCAACAATGATGTGTTATGATCTACAGGAGAATACACAAATTCCATCGGGAATACATGAATACTTCACTGTTCTCAAAAACACGTGTCAGGGCAAAACTGAGAACCTAGACACTCTGTTTTCTATTTCCTCAGGAAGCAACAGAGTAACAGACAACTGACAAGTTACAGAACTATTTATGCAGAAGTTTATCTAGTAAATTTGATTTAGATAAGAAAGGTTTACATAGTGGAATACTTAAATTTAGCTTATAGCTGTGCTTAAAGTATAACATCCCAGGGTATGACAGAACCTTGATTTCTATCAATGCACATACATTTTTTACTCTTCTTACAAGCAGAAATTATTTTGCTCTATGTTTTCTGCTCTCCTTCCCCGAGCTCTTTTCAAGACAAATGATGACCAAGAACCAATCAGATTCTCTTAAAGATTAATGTATCCCATTATTTGTCATAGTCTATTCAGTAAGCTAGACTACATCCCCCCAAATCCCACACTAAATTTCATAATCCTATTGCACACATGAGATATGCTTTGTCTTTGTTTAAAGGTATCATTGCTTACTCCTCCTACTGCAAACTACAGACCATGGGTAGCAACTGCAATCAGGCAAAGAGTGCTACAGAAAGAATATCTGTATAAACCATACATAGTAATTATCAAATGCATTTTATCACTGTTTGCTTCAATATAGCTAATTCTCATTAAGATGCAAATTTACTGAGTCACAGCTATTTGAAGGAAGAAACTTTGCAACTCATGAGCACACGCTGATTAGGTGGCGTTTGCTCCAATGTTCATTTGGCTTGGACTGTGGCCATTTGCCTTAGTGCCATCATAGTATTAAGAGGCATAAATCTGCAGTGTCATTGGGTTGTCTTACATCCATTGTGAAATGTCCCTGTTATGACAAAATGCTATGATTTTTTTTTCTTGGCTTATGTACCTTTTCACAGAATACTCCTTATTGCATTTTGTATACTAACCACAGTTAACTACAGTTTAAAGACAACTATGATCACTATATGCAGGAACAGCACAATATACCAAAACCTAATAGCAGTACCACTAACAAACAGCGTCTGCCTGTCAAGAGCAGTTGGTTAGCCCTGTGCCCCACTTTGAGGAATAACCACTGCTTCACAAAATCACAGCTGATGTGTCAGTCTAGGCACTGTCTAGATGCTCTATATTTAAGCTGGAAAATGATTATCTATTGTTATTATTAAATTGTACACTTTCTGGAGCCGATAATTTGTCATTTGCAAGGAGAAAAGCAGAAAAATGTATAATCAAGGAAAGAAGCTGAAGAGGTGGATGCTTAACAGTGTTACGGACTTTCTTTAATTAAAGCCTCTCTTAACTTGCTCTTAATCAAAGCAAGTGGCAAGTGACACGCTCAGCAGATGGGTACAGCTGTGCATAACAACCAGGCAGGTGTTTAATTTTTATATTTGGCAAGTGTGCTAAGCTGCATTCAAACATTTGGGGGTGAGGAGGTCGGTTAGTCAGGGAGTGTTTCAAAGACATGTGCCACTGAAAAAGGAGATTATTCTGCCACTGTTAAATTACCCAATCAACTTCACTACTTCTGTGTTAAATCCCAGTTTGAATTACCAGGGCAGATGTATAATCTGGGAGGCTTTGCAGAGCACTCTCTCTCACTCCCCCCTTTCCCTCACATTTTTTTTTTCCTTCTTAATGCTAACTGTACTGAACTGCAGGTTTCTGTCTCCTCACATACCAAAAACAGTTCTTATTGTCTCCTATTCCCAGTGCAAAAGCCACTGAATGAGTCAGACGAGAGAAATAAACACATCCTAGGTAGAAATGGATTACTTGCAGAACCAGGAACTCCAGAAACACACAAAACAGATAGTGATGAAGGCTGCACAAACAGAGAAAAGAAACTCTAACCCATGTCTTCCCAGACACTGTGCAAATCCGGTAAAGGAACTACTGAGATCATCACAAACAAGAAAAAACAGTATTCATTTTACCTAAAAGTCTGCCTAATATAGCTAAAATGCAAAACAGCGATTAAAAACAAAGCCAAGGAGTGTACAACAAAAGGTAGATTTTGAATTTCATGAACATAAGTTATGCCCTGCACTCCCAGTAATTTGCAGCATCGTTTACCTGCAAGAACAAAATGGAATAAGGCCAGGTAAATGAAACACAAGGAAAATGACAAGTATTTGGCATCCTCTACAGAACATATACCAAAGGAAGGAATTTTGGCAAAGCAAAGGATCAGCAGCAAAACACAGCTTGAGTAAAAAGAAAGAGAGTAAAAAAGAGTAAGAAAGAGAGTATTAGTGAAAGGCAGAAGTGGCAGTACCGTCACCTGCATCAATAGGTACATCCAGACATCCATTATAGCTACAGACAAGGAAGGAGACAGAATGTGCATGAGGGAGAGCAAATTCAAATCATGCAAGTCAGTATTGATGTTAAAGTGATCAGAGACTGCTGCTATTATTTTTCCACTCATTTTCATGTACTACACTACATTAAAGGTTAGCTAAAAATAGATTACACACTTTCATACAATTGCTTTCCCACATATTTCCTGGTAAACTATACTTTCAAATTAGAATAGAAATATCCACCAGACTCCCTCTGTGCTTTTCCACGCACAGAAGAAAGTTCAAATACCCTTGTTTAACAATTTGAATATAAAGAGGAATGGAGCTGCTTAAGAATTCCTTCCATCAGTATTTCTGTATTTCTCAGACTTTGAGAAAATACAAACCCCACTTGGCTCATCTGTTTCTATCTGCTTGCAAAGTCTGGAATAGACTAGGAAGAGTATTTCAAACACTTCCAAAGCTTTTTCTACTACTATTCAGTTCCTTTGACATGCTTTTGTAGTCTTCAAGAAGTAGAGTGACACCCCACAGCCACAGAAATGCTGACTTGGTTGACTGTCATAATCAAAGCACATATTGGTTTAACACAGGAATTACTGAATAAGGTTCTTCATATGAAACTGGAGATTTATGAACATACATGACTCCTTATGCAAGGAAAGGAATATTTCTCTAGCTTCAGGTGTTCTTGGGATGACTTTGATTCATGTTGTCATGAGTGAAACATGACTCACTGTCCCCTAACAAGTCCCGTGCCAGGGAACGAAACTGATCCTGTGGTGAACTGATAAAAAATGTCAAGGTCTGAGAGCACTGCCACAAACACTTCCCCTTTTCTGTCTTTAGTTTTCACAGTCTGGAGGGAGAAACTTATGCCACCGTTGAGGGATATATTTGTGAATTTTCACTTACACAGTCCTAAATGCAAAGATTTGGGAGACTAAAATCAAGGCACCCAACAGACCAAAATATTTCCTATATATCCTTATTGTGTCACTTGCTACTAGGAAAAGCAGCTTTCTAAAAAATAATGTAACAGAGCAATTCCTAACTGAATTAATCTTCAGTTTACATACACAAAGTACATGCCTGCATTTTTGTTCTTGATATGGATAAAGCATATTTTAACAGTTTTCTTGATGTCCCTAGCAGCCAGAATTAAAAAAATAAACAAAATAAAAATCCCTGAATACTCTTTTTCCCCCAAATACTGATAAAATTATTATCTGCTAGTTTGGGTTTTAGGAAAAAATAAATTAATGAAGTAACTTTATGTACAAGCTGTAGCATAAGTGAACTACAAAGGATCATTTTGGTCAGAACATATATGTGTGAGTCAAAGAACACAGCTGATAGATGTATATTTATCACACATTCCTTAAAAACAGAAACTTAATCTAGTCAGCATTTTGATTTCCAAATTTTTTCTTTGTTGGGAATTGGCATACAGGGCCTGGACACGAGTCTGTGGAACAATTGTTCGATCTGGGCTTGCCTTAAGCAACCAGGAGTAGGCCTTAGAAAATCTCATGGCCTGCTGTAGCTGAGCAAACCAAGCTACCAGAATAACTATGTAACTATGAGAAGCTCCCACGACAATGATTCCCACATCGCCCAATTGAGGAATTCAGAAAAATATTGTTACCGGCAGCTGGCCTCAAGGACAAGGTCTACATGACCGCTAATCACAAGGGGGGTTGTTTTCCTGACTGCTAATCACAAGGGGGGTTCTTTTCTTGCAGGTGGGGTTGTTTTCTTATAGTTGTTTGTCTGAGTGCTTTTGACCAATAATCTTGTGTGAAACACTGTCCGCCCCTGTCAAGTTCACTATAAAAGTTAGGCTATTCGGGCAATAAAATGGAGCAGCATGATCTGACTCGACTGGTGTCTGTTGTGCTTTCGGCCGTGCTTCCTAACATTTCCTGTTCTATTTCTGCAGCCATAACATGATTTTGTTAAATATTTGAAGTCTTCCTTCCCATCCATAACCAAATTGTCTATTTGTATAGCAGATGAAACACTAGTTATACCTCGGAGAATTAGAAATATAAGCAGAATAAGCATTTAGGTCAAAATAAAAATAAAATTAAAGTCTAAAAATGTTTGTAGGAAATAGCACAGTTTATACTTACAAATTCATGTAGACTTAGCTTTGGATACACAGCTTCTTCCATTTCAAAATTAACTTTGATGACAACCTATCTTTCCATAAATATTAATTATCAATACAACATATCTAACCAGCTAAACTATTCTAACCATATTTGCATTTCAGAGCAATTATTTTTATAGCTAGCATATTAATTTCCTCAAAATGAATAATTTATTATGGTTATTTTCATTTCTCCCCTGTGTGCATTTTCAAGAAAATGGTGTCCTAAGGCCTGAATAATTACCAGCTGAATATGAGATAGTTACCTTGATTTTTGCTCAAGATACACACATGCATGTGTGTTATCACGGCTTCCTACCATTTTCATACCATTTTTTTCTTATTAGGTAAGAATAGAAAAGAGAACTTCAAAGTGATCCAAAGTCTCTTTGAATCAGGATGATTCAAAATTTCTATATTGACACTGTGGAGTTACATAGGGTCATCCCCTTTGGCCTCTGCAGATTATTTGGTACTCTAATTTTGATTTGCATTCTCTAACTTTGTCACAGACTGAAGCAAAGCCAGGCAACATAGGACAGCAGTCATGGGAAGCAGCTTTGAGTTAAAAGAAGAAAACAAGACGATGCCAGCAGATACTGCTATTTTTGAGGGGTATTACAGGGCTGGTGCTAGCACATCCCAGCTGAAGGATGAGATCTGTTCCACTGTGTTTCTCTTCCCTGTCTGCCTCCGTGCAGAGGTGCCCACAGCCCCTCGGGTCAGAAGTCAGCATGTGCAGCTTCAGACACTCACCCTGCTGAATCATTAGCCTTGAAAAAAAATCAACAATCTTTTGGGGATGATCTAAGTGTAAAATAAACTCCTCCGAGTTCAGCTTCAGTCAAACTGCTGACTGTCAAACGCTTTGGAAAATGTCAGAATCTGAGTTGTTATTACAGTTTAGCTCAGACACTACACTTTCACATGCAATGTTTGCCATCTCCCAGCTTAAGCAGGTAACCTGCAAGCTATAAAGAACTGTACCGTAGTCAGCCCTCACAGAGGGAAGAAAAATACATCTTCCTCACTTCTATATGTAGACATAAACATGGGGCCGGATGGGATCCACCCAAGAGTACTGAGAGAACTGGCAGAGGAGCTGGCCAAGCCGCTTACCACCATTTATCAACAGTCCTGGCTATTGGGGGAGGTCCCAGTTGACTGGCAGATAGCAAACGTGACGCCCATCTACAAGAAGGGCCAGAGGACTGACCCGGGAAACTACAGGCCTGTCAGTTTGACCTCAGTGCCAGGGAAGCTCATGGAGCACTTTATCTTGAGAGTCATCGTGCAGCACTTGCAGGGCAAGCAGGCGATCAGGCCCAGTCAGCATGGGTTTATGAAAGGCAGGTCCTTCTTGATGAACCTGATCTCCTTCTATGACAAAGTGACGCACTGGGTGGGTGAGGGAAAGGCTGTGGATGTGGTCTACCTTGACTTCAGTAAGGCTTTTGACACCGTTTCCCACAGTATTCTCCTTGAGAAACTGGCTGCTCGTGGCTTGGACTGGCGCACGCTTCGTTGGGTTAGAAACTGGCTGGAGAGTCGGGCCCAAAGAGTCGTGGTAAATGGAGTCAAGTCCAGTTGGAGGCCAGTCACTAGTGGCATCCCCAAGGGCTCGGTGCTGGGGCCGGTCCTCTTTAATATCTTCATCAATGATCTGGATGAGGGCATTGAGTGCACCCTCAGTAAGTTTGCAGATGACACCAAGTTAGGTGTGTGTGTCGATCTGCTCGAGGGTAGGAAGGCTCTGCAGGAGGATCTGGATAGGCTGCACCGATGGGCTGAGGTCAACTGCATGAAGTTCAAAAAGGCCAAGTGCCGGGTCCTGCACCTGGGGCGCAATAACCCCCAGCAGAGCTACAGGCTGGGAGATGAGTGGTTGGAGAGCTGCCAGGCAGAGAAGGACCTGGGAGTGATGGTGGATAGTCGGCTGAATATGATGAATATGAGGGGCCTGGAGAACAAGTCCTACGAGGAGCAGCTGAAGGAGCTGGGCTTGTTCAGCCTGGAGAAGAGGAGGCTCAGGGGCGACCTTATCGCTCTCTACAGGTACCTTAAAGGAGGCTGTAGCGAGGTGGGGGTTGGTCTATTCTCCCACATGCCTGGTGACAGGACAAGGGGGAATGGGCTAAAGTTGTGCCAGGGGAGGTTTAGGTTGGATCTTAGGAAGAACTTTACCGAAAGGGTTGTTAGACATTGGAACGGGCTGCCCAGGGCAGTGGTGGAGTCACCATCCCTGGAAGTCTTTAAAAGACGTTTAGATGTAGAGCTTAGGGATATGGTTTAGTGGGGACTGTTAGTGTTAGATCAGAGGTTGGACTCGATGATCTTGAGGTCTCTTCCAACCTAGAGATTCTGTGATTCTGTGATAAAATGGCATCTCACAGGCAGCAGGATTTCTATTTCCTTTTAAAGATGCAAAACATACACTGGCACAGTAACCAATGCAGAAGGGTACAAACTATATCTGCTACTGCTTTCTTAAACAAACTTCCTAAGTTTAAATATTAAAGAGATACTTGCACCAACTCCCAGGCCCTAAACCTGTCAGCTTTCCTGAAAATCATCTTAAAAAAAAAAAAAAACACACACAAAACTTTTTTTTTTTTTTTTTTTTCATACAAAGGACTAAAGCATTAGTAGTTACAGCAAAAGCTGAAGATGGAATTTACCGTTAGTGTTCTCCATCTAATATTTGCACAAGAATAATCGATTAAGACATTCCCAGATGGTTTTAACATTTAACAGGATCTACAGCATGACAGTCAGAATTTTTAATACTTACAGAGTCACAGAAGAGTGTCACCAATAAGACAAATTACATGAGTAAGTGGCATTAGAATGCACTGCCAATGCACCCAAAAAGTTATTTGTAAGGATTGTGACAAGAAATATTCCAATTAGGCTAAGTAAATTACCAGAATGTAACCATCATTACTGAAAAGAGAACCTCACTTGTTACCATAAAAAGAATTCATTGTACAGACTGGAGAAATATACACTCTTTGGACTTATTATTAAAATAAATCTAACTAGTTATAATTAAATGGGTCTTAAATTGCAATAATTACCTAGAAACACTGAACAGATGAGCACAGGTGAACAGTGCACACATCAAAGCACACAGTGAAGAAAATGAGAACGAATGCTCTCTCTTAAATGCTGTGTCTTCAAGCAAGCAACCTAATGTCAGCTCAGCCAACCAACATAGTTGATGTAATTAAACAACAATACAGGTTTATTATATAACCAAATGGAAAGCTGGAGGCAGGTCTGAACAGTACTAAAAGAAGATTCAATTAAGTCTACAGCAGATCTAATTATGCAATGCTGGAACCAAAGTATACAAACTGGATCTGCTCAGCTCTGACACTTCTTTCCAGCTTTTTATTCTAGAATTTCAAAGATTATTTTAAAAGGATAGAGGAGGAAAAAAGGAGCAGTGGGTCTGAAATATAATGAATTTTTCACATCAAAAATCACCACAAAAAAAGAAAGGCACTTTGCAACAGAATAAATGGCAGCTGCACCAGAGACAAGCTTTTATATTCGATCTCTCAACAAGCAGAATATTCATTGCTTTTGATGAAAAGGAAGTGTGAAAAAATAAGCAAATCTCACAGCTAAATGCTTTTTAATGCTTTTCAGGTTGACAAACACATCCTTCAAGTCACTAACATCAGCCTAGCTCAGCTGGCAGCCCATTGCTGCCCTCCTGCAGGTGCTATGGTCTCCTCCCGGCATGCCCCTCTTATCCCACCGCGACACCATGCCTCCCCATGGCAGAGACCTTGGCCCCAGCTCCTGAGCAGGAGGTTTGCCTGTGGGTACCCCTTTGGCGTGCTTCTTACCCCCTGTAATGCCACCCTGAGCCTCACGATGGACCAGGCCTGAAAAGCTGTACATGCTTTATTTGGACTGGAACCATTAGCTCGGCTGCTCTTTCTTGGACAAGATCTCCTCTTCCAACAGAGGAAGTTCACAATGACGCTATATTACCCTGGTGGCCTTTTCCCTCAGAAACGTTCATTGTGGTCTGAGCTGGGCACATGGTAAGCATTACCACTTGAGTTAAATAAGCAGCAGCACAGGGCAAGAAATACAGAGAGGGAAATGGCAACTTGACCAAGGATGGAGCAGACAAGAAGGCTGACACATTCGTGTGACCACTGTCACCTGCTGAGCCGGTCTCAGTGGGGCTGCAGAGCACAGCACTGCCATGGGGCTGGTCCTGCCTGCCACTGCTAGCTGGGCTCCTGTTGCGCCAGCTGCTGGTACGCCTTATTGCATTTATTGGCTATGGTTTAAAGGTATGATGATATACGCTTTTAGTGACATTTTTAGACAGTCAGTGAAGTCAGCTGGTGATAAGGTAGATTCCTCATTTACTAGTTTTGTCCAGAATACTTAAATGAGTTTCTTCATAGTTTTCTCTGGTTCCTGTTTGTGAGTTGCCTCTGTGCTTGATCAGTGATTTCTTTCTGCTCCCTCAGCTGCTGTCTATATAATGACATGCTTAGACACATCTGAGAAATTCAAGTGTCTCATTCTCCTCACTCACGTCTATCCCAATTCAATTCTCTTTCAGTTCTCTTTTCCTCTCAGACAATTCCTTGTTAGTATAAATCACCTGTCATTTACCTGGATAGATTTAGTTGGATCCAAACCGAGAAAGCTGAGCTAATTCGCAGCTCTCACAGCGTTCTTTATTTTACCATCCTGAGGTTCCAGATAGCAATGCCAATTTAAAAGGTTTCCAAACTTCATTTTAATATCAAACGTTGTAAAATTACAGCTCTGTCAGAAAGAGTGGTCTAAGGGAGATTTACAAGTGCATGACAGGTGTTTTCAAGCACTCTTTTTACTCTTTTTAGCCATGATTTTTTATGGCCTGCCAAAGAAATGCCTTCATTCAGGTAGCACCCTTGTAGGGGGGAAATCTACATGCTGAAAAAAATTGTGTGCATGTAGGGGAATAATACTGTTCACTTTTACTGTTTAAAATAAAGAGCTTTTTTTTTTTTTTTTTTTTTTTTTTAAACCCTGAGAAAGGGACAAAAAATATTTCCTACTCAGTTGCTTCATAGCACACAAACAGAAAATTAGCGACAATTTCACCTATAATCGTAATTGAGTCAAGAATAACATATTAGCAATTACAATAGTTGTCTACTTTCCAAGCAGTAATAAAAAATAAATCTAGATATTGGTACCAAAAGCTGAAGTTCAAAAACCTTTCCTTTTCCAGAAAATAAACGTAAAAATGAAATTATGAATCATTATAACATGATTTGGGCAGACGTTAATTCATTAGGCCTTCAGGGAATTGGGCAGAATCCTTTCGGATGACTGCAATCAGAACTTTGGTTATCACACATTCCTAAAATCATGCCATGCTTGTTGGTTCAATTATAATTTTTTAAACATTTTTCAAATATAAAATGATAAAAACTTCTTTGTTGATCTCTTTACCATTGCAGTAACATGTTGTGAATTTAATTTTTGTGCATTCACACTGAAGGTATCTATTTTCACCCTCATTTGATACACTCTTCCCAGCAGGATTCATTTTGAGAGAGAGAGAGAGAAAGTGAACAGCTTCAAAAATTATGATACACTGCAAACAATATTGTTAAACGTGAAAAGGTTCATTGTTTGGGAAACAGGAACTTAATTAAGTTTGCAATTCCTAAAATTCATTGGCTACTACTCTGTTTAAAATCTCCAAGCTACTAAGCTTATATAGCAATGCCGTTCTGGTGGAGCTTGCAGCACCTTCATCACACAGTAACATGATGAACTCAAAGCCCATTAAGACCACTGTTGAAAGAACACAGGAAATCCTGAGCTGAAGAAAAGCCAGAATGGGAAGGATGTCATTTAATTTTATTGACATCTCAAAGACAATTACCGTCCTTTCAAATGCCTTTTTTTTTTTTTTTTTTAATCAGATACCAGTGCATTAACATATGCATATAGCTGTGCAGACCATGAAAAAGAGGAGGAAAAGAACAGCAAGTCTCTGCTTTTAAGCATAGGAGAAACATTGCTTCACTGCAAAACAGTGTGTGCTGACAGTGCAATTAGGGCTAAATTATCTAATATTAGATTTGTGTGTATGTGACACCTGCCATGCACCGGACACTGACTCCGTGAGTATATATATGTACAGGACTAAATTTCACTGGGCTGGTTTTGAAGCTGGCTTTCCAGACTAACTGAGAAGTGTGGCCATACTGGTCTGTGGAAGCAATCGTTAAAATGCACTAACTGATGTCAGTCTTGCAAGACAAAGGAAAACACTAGTTAAGTTGATCATCCACTCTCTAACACAGCAGAGAGAATTTTATTATTTGCAGGTCTCTTTGGGGCAACTTCAGAAGCAAAACTTCACAGCCAGCATCCCTAGGAAATACAAAGTACTGGATTTTAAACTATTTCACTGTTCATCTCCACCTCCTTGCTTTTTCTTTTGCTGCATGTACCTATGTCCTAAAGTACCTTGTGTAAATCCTGAAAAGCAGCCACTGTATATTCATTCTGGGTAAATTGAGCATATTGTGTATCTCATCCTTTAAGTGTATTTAGCTAGTAATTAACAGTACATATAGGGGGAAAGAAGTCCTAGAAGAAAGCAAGACACTATTTTCATAACCTTTTTATAAAGAATTGCTCTAAATGATAACATCAAATAGGATTGTATCCTTTCACTTGGTAAAAACTCCCAAGAAATTATTTGAACATTATCCGAGAATAATGTCTGATTAAAAACCAGATGTTTATGATCTCAGTGAGTTTTTAATTGGCAAGACACAGACTGTTAGCAGTAACACACTCACTGACAGGCAGAGAAACTGTATAGACAAACCAAGCAATTTCACACTGAGAAAGAGGATATCAATATAAAACAACCTCGTAACTGAAAGAATGTGCCTATCTCCATATTAAGAATGGAGGTCAGAAGAAAAAGAATGCTGGTAGGAATATGACATTAAAAGGAAATAGGTATATGTGAGAGCATTATTTTAAACTTACGAAGGAAAATTTATATATGTAATTGGCTTAATGTCATGCCTACAATTTATGAGTGGCTTTGAAAGTTGCACAAAAGTAATACTGAGGTCAATTTTGATAAATGGAAGACCACGAAAGAGAAATTAAAGAAGAATTCACAAAAGTTATTGAGTGAAAAAGGAATGTTACAGTGCACAATTAGAGAAAAAAATTGTAATAGAAATTAAAAAAAGAATTTGCTGATGTTTGGAGAATTTCTTCCTACCTTCCTACCAGAGCATAACACTGGGAAATAGAGGGGATTAAAAATCCCCTCTAAAACCTAAGATATTTCTTAGGTCTCAGCATGGCATATGGATGCATGTGGTATCATTATGATAGTTTCAATTTTGCTTTGCTAGTGTTAGCATTCAAAAATTACTACAAGAACACAAAAAAACCCTTATAATATCCTCTTTTTTTTTTCTTTTTTTTTTTTTTTCTCCTTGAAATAATCTGTTAATGGATTTCTTTCTAAGAATATGCTTTCTTATTTTGAACCTTTAATATTCAACTTCTATAGTATTTTTGAGATCAGGAGGTAACTGCTCTTCCAAAAAGGAAAAGACTGCTATACAATTACCAGATGTGGGATTCAGGTAAGGTTAAAAAAATAAAAAATAAAAATAAAATATTACAAATGAAATACTACAGTACGTAGTTATTAGACTGTCTTTATGCACTCAAACAATGTTTTGAAATTTGTTTAATTATTTATAAGTACCCAAGATTTGCCAAGGCTACCAGGTAGGTACCCTATGCCTATACAATGAACTTCCTAAAACTTGTGACCCAGAAGGTTACTCATTAGCAAAATATCAGCTTACATCAAAAATAAAATCTTCTAGAGCAAAGTTATATGCAAATGTAACAGGCTAGTGGTATTTGGTTCTGAATGCCTCAATAGTGAGGACTGACCTCCTCTCCATAGCAAGGGGAGCAATATTAGACAGCTCTGAGATTGGTCCTTGGGAAAAAAAATAAAAAATATATACACACAACAGTTTTAAGGGAAATAGTGAAGTTGACTAATTAGAGGGGTAATTCATACCATCTATTTTTAGACAGCAGATTTCAGCACCTCTGGGATCTTGCAGAACCACAACACAACCAGATATAGAACGAGCACAGAGATGATCCTGCAGAAAACAACTCAGCATCTCTTAGATATGCCTCCTCCTGCTACTGACCACAGGGTTGATAACACTAACTAGTCAGAAAAGCACTCACCCTTCTCAGAGGTTGGACTTGATGATCTTGAGGTCTCTTCCAACCTAGACAGTTCCTTGATTCTCTCTTCAAACAACAGGCTAAAAACACCCGCTGAGTCAAACTAGAATTTTGCAAACTCTGCAAATCCCCAAATGGTTGACCACCTAGCCTGTGTTTTTGCAAAATTTGCTTTCACTCCCCTCTCTAAATGATTAATAATAATTATAAAAAACACCCATACTTAGTCACGCTAACTGATGTCCAACATAGTGTCTATTTTAACTGCCAGTAAGAATCCTTCAAATGGGTTACAAAGTAAAGGACATTTTACAGATTAGTAAGATGTCACTTCTGGCTGTATGTGTTCTTACATGGCCGCCATTTCATGAACTACATTTCTACGATGTATTCTATTAAGTGCTCTTCATACAAGTGACTGCGATTGAAATATCTGCATTTTGTAATAGAATTTTATTGCTAGTAGGTTGAGAAAATAGAAAATGTTACAATATTTCTGTTGAAGACCTACAGATAACTTTTAACTTTTGAAGACCTAATGATAAATTTTTAAACTGCAGATACATCACAACCTGTGTTAGATAAACATTATCCTTCTCAATAGTCTATCAACGGTAGCACAGCAGAAACATTCTCAGAGGGATCTCCTGGAAAGAGTCCAGCGGAGGGCCACAAAGATGATATGGGGCCTGGAGCATCTTCCCTATGAGGAAAATCTGAGAGAGCTGGGTCTGTTCAGCCTGGAGAAAAGAAGACTGAGAGGGGATCTCATCTACCTGGGCAGCCTGCTCTAAGGAACCTCTTTCGAGGTCCCTTCCAACCCCTTAAATTCTGTGATTCTAATTATTTTTTTTTAAACATCTTTCAGGGCTATATTCTGGTGTTTACATAATATGAATTTAGACATTTGTTCTGCTATGGCTGAACTTCCAAGATGCTGAACATTTAGGCCTTGACTCCAGGAAAGAACAGAAATGTTTTGAAAGGTCCTTTCCAACCCAAACCATTCTATCATCTTTGAAAATTTACTTACATATTTACTATTAAGCATATAACTAATTGATTTGCTAGGTTAAGGTACTGTAGCACTTCAGAAAACTACAGAAAAATTACACAGACCAATGAAAAATTCTGGACCAAAGAGAAGGAGTCTCATGTTCCAGCCAAGCATCCATCTCACGTGATACAGGCTATATCTTGTACTTTATGCACTGGAAACTTCACAATATATATATATTTTTCCCCTCCAGTTAGAATCATATTAACTGCATTTTATAGTTTTTGCATCTTTTTGATCTGCTGCTTTAACTAACAGAAATTCCTTCTGTATTCAGACCATGCAACTTGATATCCTTGACCCTAGTATCCCAATCACATAACTCTCCTTTATTGTAAAAGCCTTACGAAACTGTCCTTACCCATACCTTGACACATTCTGGTGCCTATACTAACAAGTGCTTGAGCAAGTGCAGAGAAGGGCAATTAAGCTGATGAGGGGTCTGGAGAACAAGTCTTAAGAGGAGCGGCTGACAGAGCAGGGATTGTTCAGCTGGAGAAGAGGCTCAGGTGAGACCCTATTACACTCCACTGGTACCTTAAAGGAGGCTGTAGAGGGGTGGAGGTTGGTCTATTCTCCCACATCCCTGGTGACAGGATGAGGGGGAATGGGCTAAAGTTGCGCCAGGGGAGGTTTAGGTTGGATGTTAGGAAAAACGTCTGTACTGAAAGGGTTGGTAGGCATTGGAATAGGCAGCCCAGGGAAGTGGGGGAGTCACCATCCCTGGAAGTCTTTAAAAGACGTTTAGATGTAGAGCTTAGGGATATGGTTTAGTGGAGGACTGGTTAGTGTTAGGTCAGAGGTTGGACTCAGTGATCATGGAGGTCTCTTTCAACCTAGATGACTCTGTGATTCTGTCTTCCAGTTACTTTCTCCCGCTTCCTACTGTATGCCATTTTTTCCAGTTATTCAAGGTTATCAGTAGTCAATCACTTTCCATTGCTATATAGTATCTTCTAGACATGTTTTCTTCTAAAATGTATTTAATATTAGGATGTGTCAAATTTAAAAACATTACAAACCATTTCATTTTAGCAGAAGAAAAATGTCTGAACCACTAGATTACTTGACCACCTGCAAAGCTCCTTTCAACAGAACCCTTCTCAACATTAGAACATCATCCACCTTTTTCATACTCTGTGCACAAATATTTTCGTTGCTGTGTAATACATAGCTTACAGGAAGTCACTTGTTCTATGAAATATCAGACTGGCTGAAAATTACTAATGAATTGCTTTGCTACAAAGCCTCTGATCTCCATTGTGCTCTATTATGCAAAATTCATTCTTCGGATGGAACTGCATTTGACTCAAAAAAGTATAGATATTTTAATTTAAGATCCCTACCTTTCTCCTTGGAAATCTGACTGATATTTAGCCGCAGTGGTGAAAGGCAGAGAGGAAATGAAATGCTGGCAGTAGATCTTCTTCACTGTTACTTAGGAGCAACAAAGTCATATCCATGCAGATTCTGTGGACTCTTAAAGCTGAATGACCTCTTCAACCAGCTGGGAAAAGGTGAGCACAGAGCAATCAATTCACTGCAGACTGCACAGGTTCTGCGGGGAGCTGTTATGGTTCTACCCCAGCACCATGGGATACGGACCTCAAACCACATGCAGAGGCAACCTGCAACAGATAAGAGGTAAGCTCAGGGTCATTTTTGTATTTTTACACTTCTGTGAATACAACAGCAAAATCCAAATGGCCTAAGAGCCTCCCTAACATTCTGGAAGTATACAGAAAGCCTGTGGCACACGCTGAGAAATTCTGCTAGAGAGAACAGCAATGTCTCAAAGAGTCAGCAAAGAGATCATGATTATTACTCCCTCAGGGTACAACAGATTAATAGGAGCTCATTTGAAAGCAGATAAAACTGTTTGGGTGAATGAAGCTGAGCCTCTCCTATGGACTCTGAACCTGTAAAAGACATGGCTGGTCCTTTTAGCAGTATCTGCAGCACAGTTTTATGGTGTGCATTCAGTCTGCCTGTAAAAAGAGATGTTACGGATGAAGTCAAAAAAAGACTTGTTCAAAATAATATTGATCAAATTGCCAGATCAGTGAACAGTGAAACAGGTATGTCTTCCTGTAGGACTTTGTTACTGATTGACTCTGGAACCATTAATGTGAATGTTCTTCCCTAATGGGCTAGCAGAATTGACTTCTGAATGACAATGTTTCTCCTCAGGCTTATACAGCCCCAAAAGTGCAGTGAAGGAAGTTTTGCTGGACTTTAAAGGACAAAGGTCAAACAGGGGCATCAGATATATAATCTGACTGCCCCACAGTGAACTCAACTTCTTTTTGCAAAGGAAAGATTATATTTGACAGTACGTTACCTTTTAATTGTGATAGGTAATTAGAAGGAAACTATGAACCTTGAACAAAAAACAAACCAATATATATTCCCAAGTGGTCTTATGTATTTTGTTTCTATTTTCTTGTGCATCAATTATATGCACATTTCAATTTGTATTTCATCAACAATAGCTTAATAACAAGCAAGCAGGCATGGTAGTGCTCCAAGAGGCTTAGCAGAGGACCTTTAAATGCAGGGAAGCAGATTAAAAGTTCAGTCAATAATGTGAAGAACTGTAGTGATGAGGACTCAAAATGCTTCAGCAAAATTACAACAGTTTATGACATGGCTTAAAAGGACCCTTTGCAAATGGGATTCCCAACACAAAACCCTCTCAGCCCGCAAAATCTTCCCGTTCAGCATCCACATGCACACACCCAAAGGGGACAGAAGTCAGATGGAGGCCACAACCGAGACAAGAGCCATCTGTGAACATGTGGGGGCCACTATGGGAGCCCCAGTGAGTGCTTTCAGCCTGGCACAGGTCCTGCCGAAGTCACTGGGCTCATTGCTGCTGAGGACGCTCATGCATGTGCATGGTTTTATGCACGAGCAATCCAGCTAGCAGTGAATTCATCAGCTCATCTCTGCAACCATACAGAGTTAAGCTATTAATGGAGAAAAAGAAAACTCAGCTTAACAGCCAACTGGCACGGCTGCCGGAGGTTCCACAGAATATTTAACAATCCGGTTTTATTGTAGGAAGAAACCCTGAAGCTTGACGAGGTTTAAAGTCAGTATTTCACCATCAGAGACAAGAAACCGCTCTGGTTACTGGCTTGCACTGACTTCATGTCCAGTTAACAACGACACCTAATAAATTTTCTGTCTCTTCTGATAGTCTTGTCATTAGAGAGGATACTGCAAATTTTCATGTGTTTATATAGCAAGAAATTTTCAGATATCCATATAAGTACTCAATCTAGAAAGAGGCAAATGCTTAGTCACTGCTGAGAAGTGCTACAGAACAGCTGAAAAAGCGGAGAGGAGGAGAGCTGTCCGAACAGCTGCCATTCTGCAGCTATGCCCTGCTGCAATGGGGAAGCTTCTGCTATTTTATAGATTATTCTTTAATATTTCATCTAGTAAGTGCAGTTCAGCTTAATAAACTGATAAATATTTCTGAATGAACATAACGGATCATCATAATATCTGGCACTAAAATTTAGGAGCAAAGAGGTGCAAAGAAAATCAATGAAATTCTCCCCCACCAATATAAGGCAAATAAAAATCTTCATGGCTTTTATCAGAATTTCCCCACATACAGTCTCAGCCAACAAAACATGATATACTGGCAGTGCTATCATTGTTGCCTAAAAACTTCACCATAAAGCAGATGCATCTTAAGATTAATTTAGCAGTTGCTACCAGAATCTTACCATGATTTTTCTCCTGAAGCCATTTTGTTTATTTTTAATACAGCACACTTGATAGATCACACACAATTAAAACATAAGACTGATATAAAATCACTTTTCCACTTTTTAAGCTCGCTAAAAAATAATATAGTGAGCTTTCTTGTCAGAGATGACTGAAAGGAACAGCTAAGAAAAGGCTGATTTTTAAAAATCAACCTAAACAGATTGATTTTATGGTAAATTGTTCAGCACTGATAGTGACCAAGGGGAGCCCAACACAAATAGGAAGTATTTGAACACAGTTTGCAAATATAGAGGTACTTTAATTAAAGATTTAAGAGACATATTCTGCCCATCATTTTAAAAGTCTCCTTCATAGTGCAAAAGGATACACAAACACACACGGACATATCTGCTTCCTTGCCAAAGTGCTGCTTAAGCCAGCCTGAACAGCCAAAGTCAAAAAGCACTAGCTTTAAGTATGAATAGTTGGAAAAAAACCTGTTCCACGGGACATTGGGGTAATAGCATCCTCCCATGAAAAGGGGAGGTGGACCATTAATGAAATACAACATCCAGAACTACACTTCTCAGAAGTCCTATACCCTGAAAATTATTTTGGGGTTGACAGGCACTGATTTTACAAGATTCCTGGTAAAAGATCAGCTTGAACTGGAACAGATTTATTCTAGCCTCTTACCACCTACACAAGGGGGACTGAGAAGCCCATGTAACATGCCCTAAGTACAGCAGCAGCCAGGCTTCACAGTTACAGCCCAAAGCCAAGGCACAAAGTAGAGACTTCTGCTTTCTTAAGCAAAAATCAGAAATAAAATCTCTTCCGTTATCATGCATCTTCCTAACAACTCCCCTTCACTTTTCAGGCTCTTCTACGACAATATATTCTTACACTTAAGAAGAAAAATTGCAACAAGCAAGTTTCTTCTTCTTCTCTTTCAACTCCCTGTTAGACTACTTTCTTCTCATTGAGTTAAAAGAGTAAACAGTTTAGATTTATTACAATACCTTTCCTCCTCCAGAAGGGTTCCCAACAGGCTTTACATAATTTGGCTTCAAAGTTCTGAGCAGTTCTAACTGCTACTAAAATTAGTGAGAAATGAATGTGCTGCAACTCAGAGAATTAGGTCCATTCAGTAACATTCACGTTACATCAAATCACTGTTCTCAGTGCAGAAATGAAACCACCTCCAGGATGAAATATAGAAAAGCAACATCCTTTCTCTTCCTTATCTTCAAACTTCAAATGCAGCAACAGATCTCAAGTGGGAGGGGAAGGGAGAATGTTGGCCAGGTTTGAACATGTCTCTAAAATAGTTTCCTGTTTCCAAATCCCACCCAGTATGACAGTAAGGAAAAAAAAAAAAAGCTGTGTGCCTAAGTTAAAAAAGTAAACTGCCTCACAGTTTGAAATAACAAATACTGTATCTACAGGGCAAACTCTGCAACAGGAAAATGTGTTACTCTACAAACAATAAAGTACAATCCTAGAACCACAAAATAAAATAGATAAGAAACATTATATATCTCAAAATAAGAGAATAAAAGATAGCAACAACTCTTGAACAAATTAAAGTAGGTTCAGCTGGTTCTTTTGATAATGATTTTTGAAAGCAACAAGAAAATCAGATGAAATACATTATGGAATAGATATTCCACTAATGTAAGAGGAAATTGAAAGCAGATATTAAAGGGCTCCATGATACAGAAAATCAGGAGACTGCTACTGATAACTGCTAATTGCAAGTGTTCCCAGTGCTTTATCTTGCATGGGTTATAGGTCAGTCTAACTCTAGGCCTTATTCCATGTTTTCTGTATATGTAATATTGGCATATCTGTATTGTTTTAGGAAAGATTGTATGCACATTATAAACTTCTTCCAGGACTTTAAACTTTTTCACAAAAATGTTCTTCATAACAAAAATTTGCATGGACAACCTCAGTCTAACAAATGCTACAAGAAGAAATTTGCAAATAACAGCTACAGGAAGGCTGAAGTTGGAAGGGACCTCTGGAGATCATCTAGTTCAACCTCCTTGCTCAGAGCAGGGTCAGCTAGAGCAGGTTGCTCAGGGCTGCGTCCAGCTGAAACCTGAATATCTCCAAGTTCTATCCAGGCAACCTGTTACAGTGTTCAATTACATTTACTGTTAAAAGAAAAAAGATTGTTTTTACGCATATATATGATAACTTTTCCCAGTAATCTGCCAGTAATTTGAGCAGAGGAATGTAGTTTCATTTAGTCCTTTTGGCATAAACAATGGAATCATTTTACTGAAATTTAAAAACTAGTAAAAGATGGACAGACACCATAAGAAATTTCAGGCATGATTGCAAAAGGCTAAAATTACAACAAAATGAAACCAAGAATGTATAAAGGAATCTTAGTGCCTAAGGAACTGCCCCCCCCCATCAATATATGTACAATATCAAACTACCAGTACAGATTTCTTAAGTAGAAAAATTAACACAGGTCCAAGACTCCTTCGGAGGATCTTCCTGCTCTGGTACTCTTGGGGTATCTCTACTCATACAATTTTTGCACAGGCTGAAGGAGGGTCTGCTGCAGAAAGAGGAGCTCCATCAGAAAGGGGGACTACAAAAGGGGCTGGGAGAATGAGCAGCTGCAGCCCAGGTAGCCACAGCCTGCTGCCACACATGAGGGAAGGGCACAGAGTGGCCCTGTACCTCTGTCCCCCAGGGCCACCAGCTGTGCCCTGCAAGGGGCCACATAGGTACCACAGCAGAGCTGCACACGTGGGATCATGGTGGGGTGGCACTGCGCAGCCCTGGGTTTCCACCACCTCACCACATGAATGCCTTAAGGATCTCAAGGGAAAACGGGCTTTAGTGTCCTGCTGTCATGTCACAGTATCAAAGCACCGCACATTTTTCCAAGACAATGAATAAGTGGCAGAGATGCATAAGAAACGTTCTCATCTTTTCTTGCTGTAGCCTCGATTCATGCACAGCTCGAGGCATTTCTGCATCCACCTGTCCGCAGCCTCTCACAACAAGAGTGCAAACAGAGCAGAGGGAAGCGTGCAGTTTTCATAAGATTAATCAGAAAAACTTTTTCCCCTAGAGTCCTTTCTAGGTACATTAGCTGAGAACGCGCAAGTGACAGTTGACTCATTAATCTAACCTCCATGCTGCTTTAATACATTTTTACTATGTTTTGATAACTCTCTCAATTTGCCTCAAAGTTCTCAACTTGTTTTTTGTCAATCCACTATGGAAAAGATATTACTAGTGACAAGCTGTTAAATCTTCTAGACAACTGTAGGATAAGCTACGCATTACTTTTTACTTTCTTGTCTATCAATTCAGTCCCCTTTCCAAGTCTTCAGTTACCTGTTTACAGATAAATTACAAATTTTTTTATAATTTTGCCTTTTTTTGTGAAAAGATCCACTTCTTTTGGTCTCTCTAGTTCTCACTAGCCAATGCTCAATCATTAATTCATTAATCACTGATGAATTTTTGTGAGTTTTAATGACAAGGATATTAATTTCTCTCTCTCTCTTTTTTTTTTTTTTGTAAATATGCACATCTCTCGACTCTGACAGCCATTACATGCTTGAAACAGAGTACTAATGCTCCCATGTACTTGAACTAACACACTAACCTAGGACCATTTGAAAATATGGTTATTTATGGCATTCCTTAATTCTGTAATAACTCATATATTTCTTGGAGGTCACAAAGACAATACAGAAACTTACATACCCCAGGTTTAATCATACTGACACACTGGGCTGATAAAACCTCAAAAATAGGTGCCAGCTTTACTGATTTCATACAGGCTTAAGACACTGGCCAAGAATCAGGTATGAAACTGTTCTTTATTCTTGTAGTTAATTCTCTCATCAGCAGAAGAGATAGAGCCTTCTTCCCCAAACACACAAGGCAACAGGTTTGCACTGTCTCCAAACACAATGCTGCTGCAGGGCACTGAAACGGACTTACTTGGTTGCTTTGCTAAAAGACTGATTCCACTCGCATACACACACAGAAAAAGAAAATCCATATTGAGAACGCTCTAATTAACAGATCTCTCTTCAGCACAGATGAGTACCCAGAGATGAAAAAGCTCAGATTACCTACTTCACACTGATAGAGTGCAGAAATCAAACTGTGATCAGCTTTGGAAAGGCATTCCTTTGCATTTAGGTAACTCCTAAGAAATGCACATTTCATAACTGACATCAAAATAAGAATTATGACCTAAAGTTTTGGCACTTCCATCAAATATCCTACACAGTCCTTCATAGGATCAATATTCTCTCTCTCTTTTAATAACCAGGCTACTAAGGATGATGGGTGCTCTTTAGCATCCTTAGTATTTAGCATTATACCAAAATCAAGACCTTGTGCATCCTTTTGCCGCAAACTCAGTGGTAAAAGCATTGGGAAATTTGCTACTCTGCTTCCCATTACCCCAAACTAATCATCAGTCTCCACAGCAAGGTAATGTGTTTTTTTATTTTGGAGTCAGATATGGGTATTTTTGTTACCAATTCACAAACTGAACTCAACTTGATCACTTCACTTTCCTTCCCAAATATCAGTCTCCTCAGTTTAACGCTTGCAAACATATATACAATGGCCCTGCAAAGAAGGGAACACTACAGAGAACACTACAACTTCAGGAGTTTGGCCTGTAAACCTCCTTCACACCTTTATCATCCCCAGTCTGGTAGAGCACAGCATGCTGCTAAGGTGTGTGTGTGTCAGGAAACTCAACTGCTAGAGCACTTCACTTGGTCACATGCTTATTTTAAACAATATGTATTAGTTCTTTAGTTACTCAAAAGACTTCTTTTTTCTTATGTAAGAAGGTATTGAGAATTGCCTTTGTTGATCACAGCATAAGCATCTGATTTCCATTGTCATGCTGGACCTATCCCGTTCTCAGTCAGGCTACAGGGACAAGAGAGTTTTAGAGATTTGTTGAATTATAAACTCCCATCTTAAACATTGGCTCATCACATTTCACACTTGTACTTTTTACAACTGTAAGAAATTTAATTATAAGCAAACAGATGAAAACAATCATTAAACTAAGTGATTCTTCTTATAACCAACATTCAGAATGACCTGCTTTCCAAACTGCTTGGTTTTCTGCATTGTCAGTGTAAAATAGCTTATCTTGTGCAGGCAGCTGAATTCATTCTAAATTCTGTCAAAGATATGCAACAAATACAATTTAAGAACCTTATACAGTTCTTGAAAAAAAGCTTTGTTCCCTGCATTCCCTACCTAGCTCTGATAAAGGAAAACACATCCGCAATGTTGAGTATGTTAATGAAAGCTTTTGTGAAGGTGAAGCAGTTCCAGGGGTTGGGATCTTTCAATGCAATGTAACTTCGCGTAAGCATGTGTTATTTGGGGCTAGACTGGTTTTTGTTTCCAATGCTTGGCTGCCCAGACACTTGCAGACTTCTTCAGAAAAGAGATGTGTGTAAACCCCCTGAACCTGGAGATGCAAGCTCAGACTCCCCTCATGCCAGACCTCTTCTCCAGCACAGATCCCAACAATGTCTAAAATAACAGTAGTATTCTTTCTCCAATTCCTTATCATCACAGCAGCATGTCTTGATAGGAAAATTGGATCCCATTTAAATTACCTTTACTTTTCACTCTACATCACCCTTTATCCATTTCACTCTAGGTCTTCCTCTGTTTAGGCACTTTGGGGGTAAATATCCCTGTGAACCCTTCTCACATCAAGGTGTGGCCTCGGAGCACAAAACAGATTCCTTTTGGACAAAAGGCAAGTGCAAGACTGCCACTAATGTACTCCAGCCACTAATCAATGCGATCCATAGGACCAGACAAAGCTTTTCTGAACTGCATGTAACACAGGCAAAGGGACCACTTAAGCACTCTGCTTTATAGCCCTTCTGTCACTGCACCACACTGCCCAAAGTGAGGTCTGTGTCTCAAAGAGTCCCCTCAATGCTCTTCTCCCTTGAGCGGTCTCAGCCTGACCCTTCCAAGGACCCCGCCCCACTGCTTTATGATTATACGTAGGGCTGGCCAAGAACCATGTTGCTATTTTTTTTCAACTTAATTTTAGTTCAAATACCATTTTTATATAGTGATTTTATTTTTTAATTAAATATACTGGAGTATTTCATCTAAACACTGCTTCAGAAGAGAGAAGTTATTTACTTGAAGAAGTCCAAAGTAATCTTACCATTAGGACAATACAAAATTTGGCTGATTCAGGAATTCATCATGATGGATTTTTATTTTATTTTATTATTTTAAGGACAAACTCAAAACTGTTCATACAAGATGTAACATTTATTTTCAAGCTTGTTATAACTCTGATAAGTTTTTCTTACCTGTCTGCTTATCTGGCCACTACTGATCCTAAGGAAGAGCCTCATATGCTCTGTTTAGCTCTGTAGGCATAATTCTTCAAAGCATGCATTGTTACTTTCCATCAGCCTCAGATTCCAGTTGTTTACAAGCGCAGCTCCCCACCGAGCTACGTATTACCTTGTTTGCTGTCTCACATACATATGGGACTGTGGAAACAGATCTGTGGATACAGAGGAGAGCTGTGGAAAAAGTCTTGAGATATATAAAGAGATCTTCAAGATCTCCCTCTCTCTCTTCCCCAGAAGAGGATTTTTTGTCTGTTTCTTCAGTACTCTGGGCTCCTGTTTGCACCCACATTTGCCTGCATCCATGCACTATCTACCCTGTTCCAACGGCCCCTACAAATCCTTTCCAAACCAGATGCAAAGGGATAGCAAAAGTGACACAGAACAGTCCCACAGCTGATAGGGTCCCTTCAGCCTGGAGCGTGACATTTGACAGAAATATTAAATCATAACAGTTAATAGTTCAATGACACCAAGTCCAAGAGGGGCAAATTCACCTCTCTCAGTCCTTACAGAGACTCTCCCAACTGTATGCCAGCTGCTGCTAACACTTAACAGATGTCTTCTAAACACCGTGGAAAGAAAACACCTTCATTGATATGCTGTTCTGATGGATTTCTAGAAGTAAAGTCACTGTATAGCTGTGTTCTTGAGACACGTTTTCTATATCATTAATGCAATACATAAGCTGCACAATTATACATCCATGTGTCACTGCCAAATTTATACGCTTTTACATACAGTTAGATTAGAATGGTTTCATTTCATTGCTCTGTAAATGGTCTTTTGAAAGTGTATTTCACTCAAATTTTTGTGCAGAACTAATAGGGAAAGCACACAAAAGGCATGAGGTCCCTTGTCTCAGTGCAGCACCTCCAAAATGCCCCCTCCCCCCCTCCCCCCCAAAAAAAAAAGTGGCATTGGCAAACACTGAATTTTTTTACTTTTCCAATAAAGTGACGTTTTCTAAGGGTAGGATGCAGCCCAGAGTCCCCTTCCCCCACTGAGAGGGGCTATTTTAGATCCAATTCCACTGGATTAGGCTATCATGTGCCACATCACCCCTTCATCTGACCCACTTCAAGTCTGATGGGGCTGTGTTTACACTGCAAGAGATCTGATCCAAAGCAGCAGGGGATTACAGTGCTGTCTAATTAGAATATCTTCAATTTATAGTGAATAATGAATGTTGGGCTCTGCTGTCTTGTGTACTGGGCAAAGAACCAGCAGATCTGGGTTGTGCCCCTTCAGGCAGAAAGGGGGGAAGGGGAGGAAGGGCTTTAGGTGGTACTACGTATCTGTAATATATGTGGATCTCTGTCATACAGCCTGCATTTACTCCTTTGGTTGCCATTTATTTCCCTCCTCAAAGGCACTGATTTATTGCATGTGCTCCCATATCACGAGACCAGACCATCTCTTGATAGCCCTGAGCCTAGAAAGGCACAAGTCTCACTTGGAGAGGAGCAGTTAGTATAAGGCAACCACAGCCAGTATATGCAGGACCACAGTGCTAGAACAAGCAAATTAAAATTATTCTCCCCACCTAGTTATTGGTGTGCTGTTTGAACTTAAACACAGAACTTCTGGTCCTGTGTTTTAGTGCTAGGGAGTCTGCCAAATGACCCCTGGAAGTCCCAAGGCTCTAGTGAGGTTCACATTCCCAAGGCCAGGTAACAGAGGCTGGCTGCTGGTGCTCTCACTGCCCTTAGCTCCACACTAACTGCCATCCAGGCATATCCAGAGGTACAGTCCTTTACCTTCATCAGACCGAGACAGAGCTACAGGTTTCAAAAAAGCAATGGTGCCTTCACCTTTTCCCTTTTTTCCCCCAGAAAGGCTGTATTTAAAGAATCTTACCCAGGCTCCTAAAATGTATCAATGCATAATGTCTGCATAGTTCTGGCAAAACTAAACCCATAGCTTCCCATAGCTTTTTTTTTTTTTTTTTTTTTTTTTTTTTTTTTTTTGTAGAACTGTTTCAGGAAATCCTGCAGGATCATACAACCCTGTAACAGCATCAAACTACATATAGGATGGTAGTGAAAAGAGCTAGGGAAAGAAAACGTACTGGGTATTCAAGGGAAGAAAGAAATAAATATTAGCGAAGAAAACTAAAAGGAATTATGAAAAATATCCTGGACAGATTCTTTCCAATAAATGACTGCAGAATATCTCTAAAATTGCTCCCACTTGTTTTAAAAGCACATGTGCATTTTTTTTTGCATATAGCGTGTTCTTATGGCAAAGAAGAATGGGAAGCATGTAGGGCTGTTACTTAATACTGCTGCTTACAGATGAAGGTGCAATGTATGAAAAAAGCTGCATGAAAAGGACCAAAGTGGTTAAATGCACCTTGCTTAGCACACAGCAGTAAATATAAGCAAATATATTATGATAGTTCAATTACTGGTAACATACCAGAGCCTATTCAAGACAATGTTTAATTATCTCTGGACTGTATCAGTTGTTAAGCTGTCAGCAGCATATGCGGAGGGTACGTAGGTGGACATCTGCTAGAGATTAGGAATGCCATACACTAGCAGAGCTGTTTTCTACAAATACACAAAAAAATCAGGTGTTGGTATTACAGCCACATTTCCCATGTAGAACACAGTTTAAAAAAAAAGAGGGACATGGCTTGGATTGCACCGCTGCTGGGAGTGTGCATGAGGACAAACTGTGCTGACTGGGGGATTGCTACAGGTGCTGCTGGAGAACAGTGCACCCTGGAGCAAGGGAGATGGAAGAGCTTTATTTAAACTGTCTGCCCTCAGCCACCCAGAAATCCAGTTGAGACTAAGCCTGCCCATCTCTCTTGCAAAGAAACCCACTGTAGTAAAAGATCATCAAGGTTGCAAAGCCAAGTCAAGTTTAATTCTTCTCCTTTGAAGAGATGCATCATGACACACTAATTATGTGAGCACATTATCTGCTCCAGGAATGTCACCTCATGGCCAATGCTCACAGACAGCAGCCCTAAATACTCTGATCTCTGTTACTGCTGTCCCAAGAATCCAGTGCCCACACCAAGCCATATGGAACTTGCTTGCTGAGTCTCATACACACTCCTTTCCTTACAGTCTTCTTCCAGCAATTGCATGTCACTCCTCCCCTCACCTGACTTTCTTTTAGCTTCTACTGTCCTTTGCTGAGCAAAAGCACCTGCCTTGAGCTCCAGCCTCTCCTGTGCTTCTCTTTGGGGTCTATCAGTGCCCCAGCTAAAGCTCTCTCTAAGGCAGGATGCCTGGAACTGTGACCACAAAGCAGCTGCTGCTCTGCACATATCCCAGAGCTAGGGCACGTCCAGGAAGAGTGACATCTCACTTTGAAGCCCACTCAGCCTCTAGTGAAGCATGTGTAAATAAAGTCTAAGTCAGTAACATGACTAAATTCAGCTGGATTCTTACAAGAACAAGATGACTATCCCCAGCAACAGAGCAACCCTCTAGACAAATTGCCTGGTCTGAAATATGAAAGTGCAAGAGTTTTTCAGCCAACAATTAAAAATCTAGTCTCCTTCCAAGAAAAAAGCTTCATTATTTCTGCTGACAAAGTCTCAAATACATCCATAGCAGTAGCCAAGCACATTTCAGCTTGACAAAGCTCAACTCAGCAGAAACAAATCTTACAAAACGGACACAAAAGGTAACCTTAACTCTAGGAAGCACAACAAGCAATGCCTACACCATATCTTATAGGCTTTCATTCTTCTGCACTTAACAAAGACAGTAAAGCACAGTATTGCTAATTGCATCACTTCTTAGTGATCTTTGAGAAGTTAGAGGACAATGAATTTCTTCCTCAGTCATATCTAATGGTGACAACTGTGAACACCTAGATTGAGAAGTTCTTCTTGCCCTCTAGTATTTACAGAAGGCTCTTCTAATAGGCACCAAGTAATAGTGATACTGCCTCATTACTGTTCCTTTGCATTTGTGTGACTGATTAATTATTGGCAGCCCCAAAAGCAGTGACATTGGTTTTCAAGTGGATTCTGTCATGATACTAGAAAACTAAAAATGAAGGCTTTGCGCTTGCACCCTGTACACAGTTTGAGTGCGGAATCATCCAAATCTGGTGTGACCAGTAATCTTTTTGCCATCGCAAGTCAGTGTACTTTATTCACCTAAGCATGCTGGAAAGATTTATAGTGATTAATAATGGAGAAGGTGACTTTGTGGGAAGAGGATGAAACTTTTTGTTCCTTCTCTTCAGGTCTCAAGAGTCATTAGGATTTTGTATTGTAAATGAACCTTAAAGATTTGTTTGAACTAAAACTGGATTTGCCCGAGTAATTTCTTTTCTTTTTAAATACAAACCATTTTCTTTGTATTTCTGTTCTACAAGGTCATGCAACAGTTTTTGTTGTTGTTTGTTTTTAAAGAAAAAACATAGTAGCTTCTTCTGCATAATTTTTGGCACTAACCTTCCAGTGTGGGTTAAAGATACAAAAATTAAAATACAAAGTCAAATACAAGTTATTTTCACAAACACTAATGTAAAAAATTGTCTACTTTCCCATTTTCTAGACTAGTATTTACCATCTTTGACAGCCTTATTGCTGTGCAGATTGCTGCATATTTCAGTATTATCTTTTAACAACTTGACAGAACCACCTATTTTCCTGTGATTATTTTATCCCAAGTTGGAAGTGTAATAGTCCCTTTTCAACATGTTGAATTGCAGGATCTGTAGTGCAGCATAAGAGTCCTGGGATTTATTGTTAATATTTTGATAATGGTTTACACAGCATATCTGGATTTCCAAACGTTGCTTTGTTTTTTTCTGATTTGCTCAAAAATATAGTCAGCAACCTCAGGAAAATATATTCCACCAGCAGAAGCACAGACAACCATCTGAAAGATGTGAATTGAAGACCAGACAGTCACTTGGGAATCACTAATGACTACAACAGCAAAGTATTGCATGCTTTCTTAGAAGAAAAAGAAATCTTGGATAGGTCAATTCTGGATATTCACTAAATACCAGCAATTGCTATTGTCATTCGTTTTAGTCACTTAAACACAGAGCAGAAACATGGAATGTGTAGCTAAATATGCACAGAGACACAGTACAGAAGAAGGGGAAATATACGGTGCCATACAAGAAGTTCTATTATAATTGTGATGCAAGTTTTTTGCTTTAACAGCAATTAGTCTTTCAAGGAAGTAAATCATATACATTTTTGTCAGCTAAATCCACAGAGCAAAAGACTGTCCACATTGTTCTTTTGTTCACTTCAGCTTTCTGTCTCTTCAGATTATAACTAGAAGATCTATTAATTATTTCCAGTTAGTTTCCTAGGGTTATTATGGAAATGATTTTGCACCCAGTGAAGCACACCAGAAGCTTTATTTATTTTCCTAATGATTATACATTCATAGGAAATAAGACTAGAAGGGACATTCTGGGTCATCAAATGCAATTCCCTGCTATAACAGTCAACCACATAACGTAAACTTTTCATAAATTAGCAAGATCCATCTTAGAAGTAATTTGTTTTTTTGTCCCTCATACTCAAGTTAGAAAGTTGTTCTAGAACTTCACTGTTCTACTGAGTAGCAACCTTCTCATTACCAAATTAATTTTATTCACGGACAGTTTATCCTAGTTCTGGTGTCAATGTTGCCTTCTAGCTCAAATGAGATTTCTACCTTTTATTAGGTCCTTTTATAGAGAGCAATCATAACACCTCCCATTCCACCATTGTAGGAACTTATAAAGTGCAGTATATTTTCACATAACTGCTTACATACTAAACGAGGCTCATTAATTTGCAGTCTTTTTAAAGCCCTTGGAAATTCTGTGCCACATAAGAATATGCAATTTTAGGTTCTTTTAGGGTAAGACATCTTGATCTATGGGTGTTTTGTTAGCCATACCAATTTATAACCACTGAGAAAGCATAAAAAGAAACACAAACTACTGCTGAATCTCTAATGACATGCAAATAGGTGCTGTGGAGTTTGTTGATGCCTAAAATGGCAGTTGTAAAGGGTGGAAACAGGTTATTGCTACAAGATGTTAAGCAGAAGATGTATTTCTCCAGGTCCCTTGTCACAACACTGGGTATGAGAGAGGTTTTTATTAGCCTAACACATTCATATGTAGGCAAATGTCCGGTCAGGGCACGTATAGGGAAGAGGAACACTTACTACGGAGACCCCAAAGCCATACTTGCCTCTCCAGGAGTGGAGGCAGAGGACAGGGACATGAGGCAGAAATGTGCCTCGTCGTTGTGTGCTTGCTCTCTTGCACTTTGCTGCAATTGATGCTGACCACAAAGCAATGTGAGATGGAAGTGGTGTCACTCCTCAGACCAGAACTCCAAGAGAAGGAAGTAGGAACTGCACTACACTGGGGCATCCAGCCTGCACTCTTGAAAAAGATGTGCCTTTTACAAGAACTCTGAATGCTTGAGTGCATTTCCTGGGTGGACCCATAGCTCCAGCCCCACAGCTGTGTTAAGGTAAGAAAAACAGTTTTAAACTCACCAAGGTGCAACATAACCCCATAGTTACAGAAGTATCAGACCCATACATTATTTTGTTGAAACTCTCATAGGGATAATAGCAAGGAAATAATATTTTGTGATTTTCTGGCACAAAGGCATAATTCACATAAGAAAACAACAACACTAAAACAATGAAAAACAAGTCTTCACTGTGTTTTTCAAGAGAGACTGTCTTACTTTTCTTTTCTGTACTGTAGCATAGAAGATGACATATACCTATGCAAACACATGTACTCACATCAGCACTTCCTGCCAATTTTACCAAAGTATAGATGTTGCAGATTATGTAAATATTTCAGATATTATACAACAGTTGCTTCTCAGAGATACTTGATGTGGACGGGGAAGTCATACAACTGAAACTCTTTATTACCTATTTATACAAGTATAAAACTGCATATTGGAGTCCTGGATACCTTCAGAAGAAAGAAGACTCAGAATAACACTGGCAGACACATTTATTACTTAGGAAATATTAATCGGCTTAGGAGGGAATTTTCAGGTATACCCTACAACCGTATTGTAACATGAGAGATTCTGGTTACAAATACTTCAATGCTCACATAAAATCACAGAATCATCTAGGTTGGAAGAGACCTCCAAGATCACCGAGTCCAATCTCTGACCTAATACTAGCAAGTTGTCCACTTGCTAGTATTGCGTCACGTTTGCTATCCGCCAGTCGATTGGGACCTTTCCCCGATAGCCAGGACCGCCAATAAATGATGGAAAGCGGCTTGGCCAGCTCCTTCGCCAGTTCTCTCAGTATCCTCGGGTGGATCCCATCCGGCCCCATCGACTTGCATACATCCAAGTGCTGTAGGAGGTCACCAACCATTTCCTGATGGATTCTGAAGGCCACATTCTGCTCCCCATCCCCATCCCCATCCATAACAAGAGGGGAAAAAAAAAAAAAGTATTTCCTCAGTTACTGACTTCAGCTCACACAACCTCAGAGGCTATGAGCTAAATGCCTGGCAGCGCCTGAGGCAGGACTCACTGGAAGCCACACAGCAGCCAGTTCGTGCTGCTCCTCTGCAGGACAATGCGGCCGCAGACTGCCGGGGGAGAGGCACTATGCAGGAAGGTGTCACACACAGAGCAGCTCTCGCTGAGTTCACGTGGGCTCAGGCAGCTTCTGATCAGGATATAAACAGCAAATTGTAGGATACTAACTTTGAAGATATCAATTTAAATTACTTGCTTCACAATAGGATTGTTAGGTAACCTTGGGTGATTCATTTAAGTTTATGTATTACAGCTCAGGTAACCAGAAACAGGAGCCCAGATCAGGTAAATCTTCACACAGACACCCCCACAGCAAAGCCCAACACATAAGGTTTTGTATTTCTGGGGTACTTCAGTGCACAGAGTGATTGGATTTGCCACAGGTGCAGTTGGACAAATACAAAAACAGAGCAGCCACTTATTCAATTGCAGCAGTGTTTGTCTTGCCTTGGGCTGAAATTATGGAAAATGTTTCCAAGAGCTTTCAGTGCACTTGTTCTTCCTTACCTTTAGGTAAAATCCTAATCGGGGAGAGAGTCTAAGTTCAAAACTATGACCATATTGTCCTAGAAGAGACCGGGATTTAATTAAAGTACTTTCAAAGTTTTCTAATGAGTTTATCTGCATGGACAGAGAGAGGTGCGAAGTCAAACCACAGTAACTGAAATAATATACCAGGAAAAAAAGGAAAATACACATTTCCTGCTCTGTCTCAATTTCAGTTGACAAAATGGCATATCATCTAATCCACAGAGAAGACTGAAATGATCCAGGATTACTGCAGTTATGAACTACATGACAAATGGCTATCATATTTCCTGCAATCTATCATCACCACACACAGCTGGATAAAAGAATCTTTGTTATATACTTTTAGCAAAATTAGTGCTAACTATAGCTTTCAGGCAAAATCACAAGTACTTTGGAAGGGTTCTTTCAAAAGAATAGTCAGAGAGGAAAAATATGTTCTTATGAAAATCAAAGGAATTTTCAAACTTTGGTTTGGTTGACATTATACCTCTTTGATCAATTCAAATGTTATGTTTCTACAAGATCTTTCAAAAAATAGATCGTGTTGTATTTGATATTGATGTTTATACATTTGTAATTGAATAAATCTCGTTCTTAGAACATGCACGATACGCTGCAAATAATTGGACCTAAATAATCAGCTCTGCTTGAGGGTAGCTTGCATATGTAAAGAATAGTGTTCTATAGGTTGAATAACTGTAGTTCATAATTAAAAATCATATTTTTCAGTAATGATAGTTGTCATCAGAAGACACCTTAAAAGATTAGAAAGAGCATTTCCCAATTTTCCCTAAGGCATCTTCAGGAGCACAGAGAAGTAATATTGGTTGTGAAACACGTATCTGTACTTTTAGCGATTCTACAACCCATCTTGTATACACCCACATCACACATGTGGTCTGGGCTGCTAGATTACTATTTATTCTTTTAGATTAACTGGGAGGTTTCCCTGGTGAACACAATTTCTGCAGCTACAGTACAAGTCCAGGTTGCAATCTCAGTAACACGTCCTGCTATAATTATATTTAGACTAGTTCTTTAAAAATTATTCATCACATTGAATCTCCACTTGGAGCCTGAAGCAAGGAGATGAACATCTTACTGTACACTGAATGGCTGAGAGAACAGATATGAAAGTCCCAAATGATTTTCTTCAAAAAGCAACAACAAAAACCCCACCTTCAAAAGGTACCTTTTCCAAACATCATACGTCAGCCCTTAAATTAAGGATGAAATTGCTAAGGACCCCTCATTATATGTAAATGTCCTAAACATTTGAGTATTCAGTCCATCACATCCTCAAATGCCTCAGAAGGGAGAGAGGGAAAACATTTATTAACTTCATAACACGAAGTTAATAAATCTGGATTTTAGCAAGAAGAATTTGATGCTTCAAAAAGATGCCCTTTTTACTCTTGATGAGAGCAATTCATCTAAATAGACAAAGTAGTTTAGAGGGCACAGAAAGGAAAAGTTCTCAGAAGTTAAGGAGAATTTAAATCAGACTTTTGGTTGTAAGGCTAATCCACTGCAGAATGTGCAGTTTCGGAGCTACCAAAACCACACAATATTCTTGTGAAGGAAGAACCCCCATTAAATCCATAAATCGTTTTGTTAACTGCTATTCATCTAAAACATGACCAGAATTCTGGAGACTATTAGGAGATGAAGAAGCAATGAAAATACAGCCACACATGCACTGAAGTTGCACAGTATAGTCACACTCAGAACAGTTTTATTAAAAGCAATAACCTTTTGAGGTTACATCCCTTACACTAAGAAAGGGCTTGGTTTTCTTTGTATCAAATAACCTCAACATGGAAAGTTTCTCACTGATTGAGGTCGTGTGTGTTCTGAGTGTCTTCCTGCAAGAACTGCCAAACGGGCTGCCAAAACATTGCTGTCTTCTCCCTGCTGCTGCTGCAAAACTCCTTCCATCATTGCACAGGTAATTCTACCACTTTTAAACTTGCAAAATCAAGTCTCAAAACCTTAACCTTGATATAACTTATGTATGAATGTCTTAGGTTAAAAGAAACGGAAGAAAAATAAATAAATCTGAACTTGTTCCTTCAACTCCCTCTAAAATTCTGTAATTCAGACTTGCATTAAAATTCTTCTCAAAGCTCAATAAGCACAGTTGGATATGCAGCACAGAACTGTGTAAAGTAAGCAAAGGATTTAAACTTAGAAAATACCTGTAAACCTACCGGGAAGCCTTTATCACTAACAGTAGAGAAATTTCCCACGCAGGAATTGTTTTGCCCCATTTCTGGTGAGGCTTATGCTTCTCTTTTCAGCCTCTGTCCTACCCAGGGTCTTCCAGCATTATCTCTCCCTCTTCCTCAGATCCATGCTGTTGCAACTGCTTTACTCGAGAGCCCCATATGGCTACCTGCTGCCATTAGTGACCCCAGTTGATCTGAGGCTCCTCTTCCTTCTGCAGTGACAGAAACTGGAGTCTTCTGTCCAGGCAACTCTGGTCTTCTTTGGCTACACCAGATTGCATTTTTCATCTTACTTTTGTCCTTCTCTTGCCTGACTCCTATCTTCCCTGCCTTCACTTACTCTTATTTCAGCAAGGACATGAAGGACATCTGTTTTCTCTTTAAGGTCCAGTCTAATCCAAACCCTGAGCCCCAGGGAAAACGTGCTGGGATTGCTCAGCTCAATCCTTGCAGCCCTTGGCTTGTGCGTGCTAGACCTGTGCAGAATCCTCAGAGAGTTTGACAGCCAGTTCTGTTAACTCTTATGCATAAGATAGGTCTGCCAAAGCTGAGCAAACTTTCACACAAATAGCAGAAAGATCATTTCCTGCATTCCCATCAAACTTTCATCCCTTCTCTAGGAGGACACTACAATTTAATGAAACATCTGCAATGACTTGTAACCAGGACAAAAGTGAGTGCCTTTCATGCTCTGGAACAGCTGACTCTCTTTCATTCAAAATGTAAAACAAAACTTTGTTGTTGTTGTTGTCAAACACAAGGGAAAGAGACACAATTGGAGATAAGTTCATTCCTTCAAATGTTTGGTTAATTTTTATTACATACAGTTTGGAAGAAGTACTCTCCAAGATATTCATGTACTCTGGTATTCAGTATTAAACAGCTCAGATACCATTTCTCCCACAAGTTTCCAAAACCACACAAATAGGATTTTTACTTACAGAATAATGAGATACTTTCTATGTCACATTAGAACTATGTACTAGCACAGAGCTTTATCATTACAGTAATAAGTAAAGAAAATGATATATATTTAACTCTACTGTCATTAAGGATTTAAGAATATTGCTATAATTTTTTGCTTCTCCTTCACTTCATTGAGCCTAGTCAAACTGATATATTGCTGTGTACTTCACTCACTCCTGCTGATGGATGATATGAAGTACGCAGACAATGCCAATGTCCAACTAAAAAGAGGAATTACAGAAAAGAGAAGATAAGCAGTTGTAGATGATGAAGTGCTGATTAATAGATAACCCCCTCCCCAACAAGTCCAAGCCCATCTTTTAAACTGCCAACAGCATTGCAACTGAATGAACAAGTATTTCTGAAATCCAGAAAATGTTGAGGAGCTGACCTTTTTCAAAATTAAACCTTAACAGCTTCTTTCAAGATTTATTTCTTTCCCTTAGCTTTGGACAAAATTGGTAATGGCGTGACCTGAGCTTCATGATTTCTAGCTGTGAGTGTTTAAAGTACTTTCTGGATTAGAGATTTGCTACTCTTGCTTTCATTTCTGCTGAAGCACTTCAGGCAGTACTGCTGACTTAGGACCAGTCATTCAGAAGGTGACATAACATTGCTGCTCACCTTAAGTCATCGCATCAGCACGGGCTCTTACTGGCAGGAGCATCTGAAAGCTGCTGTTCGCCTGGGGCTTTGGGGAAATGAGAAGGTACACCTAGAGCTCCAGCTCTTCTTTTAATTTTACTGCAAAGAACACAGTTCTTTTATATCATTAGAAAATAATCCCAGTTTAGCTAGTTATGAGCGAGACAGAAGAGACTTAAAAAGAAAGTCTTGTAACTATATATATATTTCTGTGGGCATTTTATCTTACACAAAACCATGGATAGCTTGTGTAAGCTATCCAAAAATTCCCTGACCTCACTTAGTTTTTTTTTTTTTGTTTGTTTGTTTGTTTGTTTTTTCCCCCTTCCTTATAATTCTAGCAGGAGCAAATATCATTACATTCAATTAACTTTAAAGTATAGAGTTAGCCTTTGGATATTCCTGTCAGCATACACTGAAAGGGATGGGCAATCTGAAAACAAACTATCCTGCATGCTGACTGAGCACAGAACAAAAGAAAATGTATTTTTCCGGAGAGTACTTCAATGACTTGAAGTTCAACTATAAATACAATGAACATGGAACAAATAACAGTTACATCATCCAAACTGCATCAAACATTACAACTGGACATGTGAATCAAACATTACAATTGGACATGTGACTTCCAATGAATACAAAATGATTTGCAGAGTGAAGCAATGCATTCTCAGCTATTCAAACTGGAAGAGGAGATTTAACAAAAAAACACGATCAAGACTAATTCTGAAAAATAAATACTGCTTGTGGGACAACGGTAAAGTAACTTGATAGGAAAGTCATCTATTTTCAACTACAGCAACCACTGTAAATATTATTCTCTTATCTCCAACTGTTCTTCAAGCAAGTGAATTTATGCAAGTTCAGATACAATCTGTGACCAACTCCACTTCAACTTTCCACACACACTTGCTTTTAAAACATAACATTCACTTCTAAATGGAAAATAATCTTTTATCATCAGTTTTCCAAGTGCTGACTCTTTTGTTCTACTATACATAAAAATTCAAGTCCAGAGGAATATTTTTTAGATGTATGTGAACTCTACCAGCTGCTATTTAAAACTATTCTTTTAATACATTGGCTATACTTTAGCCTATGTTTGCTTTCTAGTATGATAGATGATGCCATATAAATGAACAGGTGTTTTTGTTTATATTTTAATTGCAAAGTCATAGCAACTTGCCACGCTACAGTATAGCATGTCATACAGCACATTGCCCATATGACATGGCAAATAACTATCCCTCAGTGATGATGTGAAACCCTTTAATGCCTTACACGTCTCATATGGTTTCTCCTAAGAGAACCATATCCAAAAGAACAACATTTGTTCTGTTGGGGAGAGTTAAAGGAAATGCTGACCTGCTGGTCACTGATAGGCTCAGATTTGGTGCCCCCATGTCCATGAGAGCCTTTCAAGGAAGGACACTGGCTGGCAACCTGGCCAAAGGGGTATCAACTCTCAGTCCCAAGGTTGTGATCCCTGTTCTGCTTCTTCAGTCTGTCACTGTACATCGCTATTCCATAAACTTTGCTTTTTGCCCCTCTGCAGGTCTAATTTTATCATCCTCATCAACCCAATACTGGGATAGTTATCTAATTTTGTTGAAAAATCCTTTATTTTTTCTTCTTTTAAGCAATGGGTCCGGACTAAGTGGGGCTGAGAAGTCTCCTGTAAGAAATCAACTGATTAATTTCTATTCCATTTTGAGACCAAGACGACATGCAAACTGACTTTGGGATTAAACAAAACATTGCCATAGTACTGTGCACTCCAAATAAATACTTGGTAGTACAGCTATATGCTGTAGTAATGAACAAGGGACATCACTCAAAGGGTGAAAAGGATAATTTAAGTTCGGGAGATGTGTGGTGATTTCTTTCTCTAGGTTTTCAAAGGTCAGTTACATTGAGCTGGATCACCAATCTCTAACTCACTCTCCTTCAGTTACGGATAGAAAAGGTATATAGGGCAGGGAAGGCAGCAGGCCAACTGGATCTCAAAGACAAAAAGAGAGCCACTATAATAATACACATTTAGCAAGCCCTTGTGTGGGGACAGTAAGCCTAGCACAGCTTAGTTCTGTTATTTAACTGGTGTGAACTGATGCTGACCTTTATCTCTGCTGGTATTATTGAGGCAGAGAAACTTCCCAGTGCCTCCTTGCCATCCTCAAGGTGCAGGATCTGCAGCCCAGATCTAGGCCATCCCAAAGGAAACATCCCTGACCCACACACCCTGGGTACACATCTGAAAAGCCACATATGTTCCGAGGAAGGACCCAGAGACACCTTCTACAAGCCAATGTTCTATCTGTTTCTAACTGATTTTGAACACCCACGAGGTGTTTGGCTGGATATGCTCTCACTCTCACTAATAATTATTACCAGGTCAAGCAGGACTGGCATTTTAATCACAAAGGCTTAAACAAGCACATGTGCTAAACACCTGAGAATAAAAAGCCTGCAAGCATGAGTGAGGATAAATTAATATTCCCCATTTGCTAGCACTTCAACGTTTTCAAGTGAAAACTAATTTTCCCCATAGACAGCAAACCGCAAGTATATTTATTTCTTCTAATTTACCAGATATATTCATTTTAGCACCATTAAAGCAACATTGTCAAGTTTCCACCTCATCTTTAAGCTATATATGTTGTTTTTGTGACACAATTTCTATCTGCTATTTAATCAATACATAAAAAAAGCTACTAATTTGCTCTGAAAAAGCATGTGACTTGTAATTCCAAGTCCCCACAGCACGGCCTCAGCCAGGGTCAGCAGGTCCCTGTGCAGAGCAGGGCTAACAGCGCACGGAGTAGACACGTGTACCCCTAGCAGGAGGCCACAAGCCCTCAGACGCTGGAAGCACCCCCACGGCATGGCGAGATGTAACAAACCCACTGCCTGCTCTCCATCACCTTTAAGGATTTCTAGTGTTAAATTACAAAAGAATAGGTCAACAGAGAACATTTTGCAGAGAAAAAGACAGACGACACACTGTAATAACAAGAAGAATGCTTCTTTTCTGTCGAAATTTAGTCCAGGTCAGCAGGCTAGTACAAGGACTGTCCTGCTTCAGCCTCATATAGGATTTCCTGTTAACAAACATAAAAGGAGCTCGACGCAGTACTACACACAGAAGTAAAGGGAAGCCTTGAGGACTACACTGCACAAAAACAGATGTGAATCTGAGCTTCAAGAGTTCTTGGGCAGAATTGCAAGCCAATGAGTAATTCCAGGCTTGCAAATTCTCTATAGCCCTACAGTCAGCCTCTGAAACTTCTGCTGGTGGTATTTTGATTTTTGTTAAACACTATTTTAAATGAAGGAAAAGGTTGCATGACTGATTTAAGAAGATATGTATATACAACTTTCCCCCCCACCCCCCTTCTGGGGTGCCATTTATATTATATGTAGTTTAGATGAAAACATTTATTAAATTTGGTGGGAAATAAATGCTCTTCAGAATGTCTCTGATTTGCTCAAGACAACCTGATACCTTTTTAAGTTCCCTTTTTCTCAAAATACCAAGATGTTTCAACATTGTGGGCTGAGCTATAGAAGATCAACTTTTAGTTGTTTTTGGTTTTGAACCGGATGTCTGGAAATACTAAACCAACAGCCTACAGCAAATGTCTAGGACAATTCATAATGAAAATATTTATAACCCTCCTTTTGATACAATGCTGCCAAAAGATACCATTAACAGCACTGCTTATACTGTAAGGCAAAGAGAAGCATAGCACATGAATTTTCTCACAGAAACTTAATTGCTCACACAGGTTAAAAGCAAACAATACCCACCACATCTAACCAATGCTGCCTTTAGAATCACAACACTAGAAATGCACAACCTCAAGAATCCTTTACCAAATACCTTGAAAAGAGGACAAGTACCCAGACTCCTTGCTCAAACACAGTTAAACAGAGAGAGAGTGGTTGCACACTGGAACAGGCTCCCCAGGGAAGTGGTCACTGCACCGAGCCTGACTGAATTTAAGAAGAGATTGGACTGTGCACTTAGTCACATGGTCTGAACTTGGGTAGACCTGTGCGGTGTCAAGAGTTGGACTTGATGATCCTTAAGGGTCCCTTCCAACTCAGGATATTCTATGATTCTATGATTCTATGACTTCAGCTAAACACAGTTTTGAGTAAACAAATTAAACACATCTGGAAAAGATTTCAGTCAAATCATACATTCACGTATGCAACACATTACAAACCATGTACAAAACCATCTGAAAATAGCTTATTCTAAAGCCAGTATAATTAGCGGAGGCCCTGAGTACAGAATAAATCGCACCAATACAAAATCCCATGTGCCAGAGCCTACCGGTCAGTATCTTTGTGGCTGCATGAAGTGTTTGATGCATACTGACAGAGTGAATGCTAAGCAGTACTACGCTGATTCATTGATGTTCTTGAAGAATGGTTTATACTCATTTTGCATTTCAAACTGGACTTGAGGCCAGCTATGTATTACATATGTGATGAAAACAAAAGCAAGTAATGCTCTGAGCTGTTCACAGTTAACCTAGAGGCTGTTCTCAGCACACAAACACACTCAATGATTAATCAATAGCAATTGACAACAAATGACTTCCTGTATGAAGGACGCCTCCAGGATCCCTGTAGCACCCCTCTTCCCATGCAGAAGTCCCCAAAACACTCTAAAAGCAAATTCAGGAGGGAAATAAGATGCAGTTCAAAGCAACACGAACAAACACGTAATGTACTAATGCTTAATCTTGTTACTTCTCATAGGCACAGGCATCCTGTTACACTACCACTAAAGAAACTGTACCCCTATCTCTTGTACAAGGAAGGGATGGGGATGGTACCTCAAGCCTGAAATATTTCTTTGGCCTCCTCAGAAAACTGAAGGAAGCCCATTATCTGATTTCTAAAGTGGTCAGTCGTAGCTCACAGTTTGACATTGAGAATTTTCCGTATCAGAGACTTAAGTCTTTATTAGACTCAGAGTAGCAGTCATTTTTGAACACTTCAGAAGTTAGGAAATTCTGTTATAAGTAGAAAAACTATAGTTATTGCAAAATGCATTCCTCAGATAAGTGCAGCTGCTTTAATGCACTCAGTTTCTTTTAAGTGAAACAATTTCTTAAAACGTTTGGCTTCTATCAGCAATATTAAGTGTTTCCTTTTGACTGCAGTTTTGCAGGCACTAAAATCCTATTCCTTGAGCACAGTGGGGGTTGAAGAATAAGAGTCTGCAGCCTAATTCTTACAAGACTGTCCTTCCTGCCACCTTCCAGCCTTCTGAAGTCTACAGAGTTGCATGAAAATCAGCTGGCATGGAGGAACCTTGCAGGAATGTGTGTCCTTTTTACTCCATTTGTTGTCAAATCATGTTCCACCCCCCCCCCCCCAAGTAGTATTTAGCACTGTTTCATAAAAAAGAGGAGATAAACACACAGTCTAATATATTTTTCATCCACAGGAATAAGATTCAAAATTAGTAAAGCTAAGATCAATTTAAATGTCAGTCTAGTAACTCCTAGTCTTTTACCAGAGCTTTAAATCATGGTGATGATATTGAAAATAGTTTACCAAGAAATTTGAGATAATAGAAGAGTGATTAAACAGATGTCCCTGAAATTAAAACTGACCTTTTCCGTACAAGGAAATGCTCAGACATCAGAAACATTGTGGATTTACTTCCACAATTTCAGTGAGAGCTCTCCAATACTTATGTGCTGGGGAGTCGTTGGCACCTTTTTCCCCTTTGTATCACTGACCGTGGTGAACCTTAGATAAGCAAGGGAAATACACACCAGCCTTTTCTGTAAAAGCACAGCGGGTGCCACTGGGATGCATCACCGATACATTTCCAGGACTGTGTGTATTAACAGGGGGCAGATAAGTGCCCATGGCAGTTCCTTTGCTCTGCAGACTAAATGTTGAAAGGGCAAGAGTGGAGCTTTCTCCTCTGCCCTGAGTCACCAAACACAGAAGGAAGACAGCCAGGATTTGTACTGGCATCTGATTGCCTCCTACATGATGCTCCAGAAGACAGGTGGTCACTGCACACAAGTGGCCAGAACTTTATGTCCTCACGGGCTTGGTATTCTCCACAAAGTTATTTCGTGGGTACCAACTTCCAGGCTTCTTTGCAAATCAGCTGCCTTGGATCCTCTGCAATTGTTTCTGATGGGGTCTATCAATCTTTACACAATGACTTCTTACTATAAATCTTCCAGCAGTGAAAGCAAAATAAATGGTGTCTATAACAGGGAACATTCACAAAGGTCTCAAACAGTCTCATGGCATTTATTTCTGGAGACACATTTTAAATGTAAAGAACAAGTGAAAAATTTCAACCTGACATAATTACTACTTTATGTCAATATGAGTGCTCACAGTACATATCTCTATTGGAAAGCAAACGTTGAAAAGCACCACAGTTGCACTGAGCACATCTTCCCTGTGGCCCTCCCAGGAGAGGCCAGGACAGACAGACAGATATGACAGCAAATGCAGGTTTGTCCCTAGCTGCCAGGAGGCACCCACCTACCCCATGGCTTTGGCTGAGCTGGGGCTGGAGGCAGGTACAGGGAGGTTGGCACGAGACCAAGTGCTGTCTGTGGCTTGAAAGTACCTTCTGAAGGGCCTGTCCTAGGCATAGCAAAGCAGGGAGAGCCATGGTTTTTATTGTGTTAACCTGACCTTACGCTGGTAGGTAGTCTTCCTTTAGGCATACAACAATCCTGCAGATGCAGAGAGAAGGAAGGCTCTTTTTAAAACATGTTTTCCAGTTTTGTCTTTTTCACGTGCAGAATGGTCTGGACCAAATTTTACATCAAGCAGTCAAATGATGTCCAAGTTACCTGAAAGTTTCCTAATACTTGCTGCCAAAAGCTTTTCTGAATACAAAATCAGTGTTTCCATATGAATTACATTTTAAATAAACAATATAATATATATATATTTTAAGTAACCTGCAGCAACTCTTGTTGATTTATTTTTTTTTGTATCACAGACTTATTATCTAAAGTTCGATAAAAATAAATAAAATTATTTAACGCCTAGAAACAAACCCTGAAAGCAGAAAATATGCACAAACTGGAAAACAACTTCACAAGACAAGAAAATAGACAAAGATGTAGCTTTTCATGTTCAAAAGGAAACTTACATTTTTGATTGCAACTGTACCTCCTGCACACACTAAGTTGTCAAACAGCTCAGAAAGAAAATGATTAAGTATAAACTTAAAGAGCTTGACAAATCCCTACCTAAATTCAGTGGAATACAGAAATACAGACAGACTGGATGAACTAAATGTGAATTAGACTGGCTCTCCAGTTAATGCATCTTTCAAAAGTTCTTGAGCAATCTTTTCTCCACCTAGCTTTATTTGTAGTAACAAAGATAATGACAACCTAGATAAATGAGAACATGTTTATTGTTACAACCACTGTCATTGTGTATGTCAGTTAAACCCAATGGTTTTGATCACATGAAGACCAGCACCATGGTTTACATCCTGTGTTTAATAAAAACTTCATTTCACATTTAAACACAACCTTAATGTACTGTTGGAAAGCACCTCCAAATCCAATAGCTGGCATACAGTTAGAGACAATAGAAAAGACCATTGGAACTATTTTTTTAAACACATCTAGAAAGAAAAATACTAATAAAATTTAAGTTGCAAATCTTTACCTTCACCAGGACACCTGCAAACCCAACAGCTGCCCTGGGTGGGCAAAGGAAAACAGTGAGAGCTTGTTCACAGCAGGAGATAACCTAGTGAAAATGCAGCTCCCACACCTTTTCTGTGTACTTACTCAACATGGATGTAGCATTTAGAGAAAGTAATTTGAAACAAAGGCTACACTGCAAGAAAGATGGTTTTGATTTTTTATGATGGAAAATAAATACTTAAAAATACTATTTCAATGAATTCCAATTTCGGTGGACAAAATGTAGCTGCAATAAAAATAGGTGTGTGTTTTTGGTGTATGTTAGAGCAGAAACTAAGAGCAGGAGGCATGAAATCTGCAGAAAACATCCTGGTGCAAAAATAATTGCTTTCTTGTACTATACCAGTCAAAAGATGAAAGTATTCCCTAATTTACATTAAAATCACCATGTTTATAAAACCAGGAGAATTTGCCTGGGCCACCACTTTGAGCTTATTAAAAGCATTGGTAGTCAGTGGTGGGTCAGATGAGCCTTGTGGCCCTTTGGCCCTCTGAAAGCACACACAAGCAGAGAGCACGTGGCAGGAGCTATGCATGAGGCAGATGAGTCCGCCTCTGCTTCCTAAGCAGGACGCAACCCTACTGTGTAAGTCCTGGTTCTAACTGGTATATTAACCAAAAGTGTAAGGTGTGACAGGAAAACTGGTATACATCTTATTTCTAACATAGAAAGCAATGATTTATAATGTATTATCCCTTCCTTACCTTCACATTTACCATTCCTGCCCATTTTAATAAAGGAATCTACTCCAGTTGCAGAAGGTTCCACCAGTGACTATCCAACCCTTTACAAAGGCAACAAAGAAATAAGGCAGCAGTCCAAAAAATATATGTATACATACAAAATATATATATCCAACTTATTGCTATAATGAATAGAATTGTTCAGTATTATTATTTTCTTTTTATATTTTATTTTTTAATTGTAAAAAATGACCAAAGTTCTGTAAAATAAGTACAGCCCTGCAAAGCAATTTTACAGGAACACTACATTTTTATGATATTACAATAGTACAACCCTAACAGTTTATAAATTGAAACAAAGTGAAAATAAGGATTTTATTTATTTCCCAGAAACCACATATTGTTGAAACCCTAGAAGTGTTTTTTACTGAAGAATCAAACCAGGTACATCTGAGCAACTTCATTCTCTTCAAAAGTATGCTATGCTGCTAAATATACATACCAAAATGTCAAGTTGAAATTGACAGCTTTTAAACTTTTCACTTTAATAAATAAGCAATTTTAAAGTAAGTGTTTGATCTCAGTTTGTAACCAGCCTTAGCAAAAACAATGATAGTAGTAGTAGCTAATAGTCTGGAGGAGAACACTAAAACTGGGCTTCTCATCTCCTTAGGGAATTGCACATTGGTCCTGTCCTCAACAGAAATAAATCAATGTCCTGGAAAGACCGTCTTGCATGGTAGCTGAAGACAAACTGCAACTGGAAATCAGCAGTAATAATCCAATTGTGACTTCTTTGTTAAGAAATCCCAATAACCAGAAAAAAAAAAAAAAAACTCTAAAATGATCAATTCCATTAAAAGCTTAAACAAGATTACCAAATTTAATTACTTCGCTGCATTAATTTATAAAGGGTGGGTCCTCAATCTGAACATTTAATGGTTTCCAGAAATAGCAAATGCCATTTGAAAAGAAGCAGAATGATTATGATTATTATTTTTTAAATTGAAATAATCTAGCACCACTGTAAGCCCTTTAGACAAGATTTCTAGAAGTACTTCAGTGCCTAAAAAGGCACTGATAGTTTCCTAGGTGTCTATTTTAATTGCCATATGCTGAAAGACCTTTGAAATGTTCAACCTCTTTATGTTAACTACACAAAAAGAATGAACATTTAGGCTGTTTTGGTTTTATAAATGTGATTTTACAAATTATGCCACTAGAAAAGATAAGTGGAAGTCATTTTTAATACACAGCAAGATGCATTTCTAACTAGATTAAGCAGCTGTTAACATTATTTTTCTGCTCAGCAAGAGCAAAAGTCTACGATAACTAGACCTTAAAGGAAGAGGCGATCCCATTCGGTGCATGTTGTATGCATTTGATTTTATTCCCCAAAAGCATTGAGGAGGAAATAAAAAAGAACTAGATAAGGAAATTAATTTGCAGCAGCACTCTTCAGACACGCACAGCCACAAATGCATAAGAATTTTAAAGAAGTTAAAAGTCTGTAAGAACTAGGAACAAAAGAATAACACAATTCAACTCCACCACCAACTTTTTCTAATCTGAGAGTGGCAAGTAGGGAGAAGAAAAACAAACAAACCAAACATGAAAAGAACAACCACTACCACCACCAAAAAAAAAAAAAAAAAAAAAAAGGATATAAAGGTATAAATATATAAAAAAGTACATAAAAAAAGTATTTAAAGGTCGGCATTCACAATAGTAGCTGAAAATCTATTGCTGAAACAGAAAACTATATTTCTCGGGATTTTTTTTCCATACACCCTGTGCTTAATTTTCCAGCAAGACATCATATTGCTGAAATGCAAAGTTAAATCAAACAGCACCTGTTCCAGGAAACCCAACAACAAAAGAACTGCCAAGTCAAGGCTGATATACAAAAATAAGTTGAGAATTAAACATTGAGGAAGCTGCTAAATGGCAGCTACACACCCTGTAGGGCTCAACCCCTACTAAGGTGATTCTATCAAGCTAGAAGTAATGAAACAGCCATAACTTTTAAAAAAAAAAAAAAAAAAAAAAAAGTCAGGCAACAGGATTCTATGGTAATGTAATGTATTACATTAACCAACACAAGAAATACTCAAAGGATTTTGTGAATGAGCCTGTTTTTACAGGTTTTCTGAACTTTGTCTTTCTTTAGCATTAATAGGGTTATAATTCTCTATGGTGATTAAAATAGTTTATAGCCAGGAATTGATTTCATATTAAATGATGCAAGACTATCCCCTTCACACCATGCTGTGAGTGTGCCATCTCACAGGGCAGCGCTCAGGTCCCACAACAATGTGGCCTGGTGGTCACATTGAGTACCATGTTCTGCAGGATGGAGCAGCACCCTGATGGGCACGCACGCAAAGCCTTCCAGAGTTCCCCCATTAAAGTATCTTGGGCAACCGTAATAATCACCATAACACCTTCCAAAAAAAAAAAAAAAATCTCCAGCAAACAGATGGCTTTGTTCATAAAATCATGTATGAGAATCACAGATTGGAGTTTTCACCTTGCCCAAATGATCTTTCTCTGCAAGGTGTACTGGAAAGGCACTTGCATAGTGGCAATTTCAGAAATTTGACTATAAACAACTATTAAGAGCTGCAAATACAATGGCTAATTAACAGTGATCCTGAAGTTATGCTCCTGCATAATAGGATTCAGCCTGCTTTGGATCACTGCAGGAAATTTGTTATTTCAGAAGTGCAGTATAGGCTATTTTGAGTATAATAGCTAATTAGACAGTTGAACTTAATTAGCTTTGTTTCTAGTACAAAGATCTCTGTATCTGTATAGGTCCAAGCTCTTTCTCCATGAGCACCATTCCTTTAACCTCTGTCCCAGGATGGGTACCATTTGCCACAGTCCAACCAAGAACAGAGTAATCTAGAATCTGTGTTATAAAACAGTAAATCCTGCTGCAAGACATTAAGGTACATCTGTCCAGCTGAAATCCTCTTACAGCATGACATTTATTACTGCAAGAAGAGCGGGTGCTTAACTGAAATTGGATCAAGATCTGGCAATCTTACACAAACAAAAATCCATGGATGAAAGTTGTGGTAAGAAGGTAAAATATATAATGTTCCCCAAAAAAGTCTTCATTACTTTTAAACCTAGGGCATCAAATCCAGCCTCCAAAATATTAGGAAACATAAATAATCAAAGCTAAATGTCAGCTGCCAACGCAGCAAATCCTGCATGGAGAAAGGAAATGAAAGGTAGATTCATGAACTGGCCCATCGCAGGGAGGACCATGCTGAACCATGCCACGTGATGGAGATCAAAAAACAGGGGCAGTAGCAGACCGCTTGCACCAGTCCTGTGGCAACCCTTCCCTAGCAGCATTACTGGAACCAGTACCAGGTTGACGGGGCCAACAACAGCTGTGGAGAAGTGATGTTTTCCCCAACTCCTGGGCTCAGAGCAGCCCTCCCAGCTGTTGGTATGAGCAAGCAGTTCTGCTGTATGCTGCTTCAGTTTGGCGCAAAATAAAAGACAATAGTCTCAAAGAAGCTTTGTAGTTTCTCAAGCTAAGATGAAAATGAACAAGACAAAGGAAAACAAAAGGGCACAGAAACCCCTGAAAAGAATGAAGAAACCAGTGTTCCCTTCATTGTCCCTGTACTGTGCTCCCACCAAATATCAGAAGTGGCTTCCTTTGTTCACAAAAACATTTGTAGATTTGCTTTCACTAAGCAACCCTCTACTCCATCTGGCACCAGCCTAGATGAGTACATTGAAATGATATTCTCTATGCTGCTAAATATGCCTGCTGATAGAGGGCTCATTGGAGAGGTGCCAGCATGTTTAATTGCAAATGGAACAGGCGTTGGCCAAATGATTCCTTTATTTCCGAAAGCACAGATGAGGGTCAGCTCAGGAAACTTCTTTAGGCTGTAAAAGATTAACTTTCAGCATGATTTTGAGTTCCTCTTGTGTCACCTGACAGTCCATATTCATCGCATGAAACTGAAGCAAAGGAAACCCAACAGTGCTTAAGTTCAGCTGTGTGAAATCAGCAACAACAGGTCTGTCAAATTCAATTCCCCTGTATTTTACAGCTGCTCCTAATGACAATTGGAGTAGAACTATTCCCCACCAATGTGTTACAGGAAGCAGCATCACAAGTCCCTGCTGTGACCTGCTGCCCCCCCAGGCCTCCAGGCACGTGCCCCAGCTCCCCCACCACATGCACATCCATGACAATATTCCAATAGCACAAGAACCAAGTAGGAATTTTGTTTGAGGGAAAGGACTGGAAGATGGTGCTGGATTTTTTTTTTTTTTTTTTTTTTTTTCTCCCATAGCAGCTATTCATAACACTTGCCCCTCGCTAATCCATTTTCATTTAGGTTCTTTAAGGATTTGAAGCTCTCTAACAGCCCAAAGAGAGAGCGAAATGGTACATGTATTTGTTTGGCCAGAACATTTTCACTCATATTTCATTGCTACTTATTTCCTGCAACTTCAGCTGAGTGTATTGGAACTTGGCCCTCTCAGGAATGCCTGTTCCTTTGTCTCATGATCACTAAACAAATTTTATTGTTTGCTGTTATGAAATAGCCAGAAGAGAACTGAGGAGCCACAGTACTACTCCAAGGTATTCTGTGCCATAAAAAGATACACAGCCCACAGAAAGCCCTTTAAGTTAAAAAAACAAAAAAACACAGAACATCACCAAGCTGGCCAGACCCCACAGAGACAGACACACACAATTCTCTAGAAAAGAAATGTGTGTTAAGTGAAACTTCTTCCATAGACCATACCAACTCATCATTTTTATCCCAGGAAAAAAATCCTCCAAGGTTTAATAATAATAATAATAATAATAATAATAATAATAATAATAATAATAATAATAATAATAATAATAATAATAATAATAGTGGAGTTTATAGAAATAAATATTTTTAACTACATTTTGGTATAGCTTTTGTTTTTTAATTATAGTTAAATATCTGTACTTGCACTATTTTTGTCAGTTTTTATACCTTCAGATACTCTTACCTGCCTGAAAAAACAACTTTATTTTATCAACACCTATTCTGTATCGTGTAAACAAAACAACTTATATAAGGAATGCAATTCAGCTTCTGAAAACAAATTCTATCTTGAAGATTTTACATTTGAATCACTTCTCTGCTATCTCCCCTTCCACTGATCATAGACAAGCTGATTTTAGCAACATTTTAATAATCTGCTGGGGACACCAAAAACAGTAATGGGGAGACACTCAATGGAGAGAATAGCACCTCAAAAATGAAACAGCAGACACATGAATCCAGCAGTTTTGTTGTTTGAAGTGAGAAGTATATATTTATAAACCATATGCATTCTACATTATTTACTCTAAGGCATTCTTAATCAAATCCAACTTCGAGCTAACCTAAAATAAGACAGGAAAAAAAATTACAACTCATGGGAACATAAGAAGAAAGGAATTTTGGGTTTATTTTATCAGCATGATGTATTTTATTTGGGCACGTAGTTAATAATGACAGTAGATATAATCCTCTTTGAAGCTATCATGTTGACCATTTGCCTTCTGTATTTGCTGTCTTGTTCAACTCCAAAAGCAGAAAGAGGGAAAAAAATCCTGAATTGCTTCACAGAACATCATTAAAGCATTTTGAATGCATAGGATAGCAACAGCAATTTTGCTTAAATGTACTGAACCATAAGTCTACCAAACATTATAGTTTCTTAATGGTCAATGTTTGCTGTTTTTAACTCATGTGATTTCTTTTACAGCTCCCAACAGACGTTGCATGAGGTATTAATATGGCATAATATACCTTGGAAACCACAAACAAAAAGGATAAAAAAAAAAAAAGAGCAAAAAGGAAAAGGGGGGAAAAAGTACTTTTCAACACCTCTTACACATCTTTCTGTCATTTCAAGTTCTGAATGTAGGAGCTAAAGATTGGAAGGCTTAAAAGTATGTCATTTCTGAAATTATTGTATAGCCAACTCGAAAGGAAGAGAGAACTTGACATCTGCAGAGATGGAAGCACTCATATGTTTTGAAGAGAAACACTCCAAAAGCACACAGGTCTCAAAAAAATTTCACATCCTTCGTTTTAAAGGGGAGAAAGTGTGAGGTGGAATGGTATCCTACTGTAATCCCCCACTCTTAGGTACCTGTAGCCTTAAAAAAAAAAAAAAATCTGTACCATGTTGCTCCTAAGATGTTTACCCAGAAAGTGAAGAGAGACAGACATATGTTGAGAAATGAACTTCCTACTGAATGGTCGATCCAATCCATGGTGTTGATTAAGGACTGCTGGCAAACATTTATAGGTATTTTTGGCTTGTTATTAGGCATCCTTTTTTCTGCATGTGTTGGAAATACACTTTGCTGTTTTCTGTGCCTGGAGCACAAATAATTGATCCTGCTTTACTGTTATCATCTGTGTGGTTTGTTATGAGCTGTTTATGTAGTGTACATTATCTGTTGTCTTCCTTACTTCAAGCCTGATCCTGCGTCTGCCCCTCAGGTAAGAGATCCTCACTAATATGAGGAACCCAGGCTGCAAAATCATGTTTCCCTGTTCAGTGGATTGTTCCTGGTTCACCCTGGTTACATCCAATGCAAATGCAAATTTCCATTTGTGAATTGAACCATTTTTCCAGGGTTATATACAAAGCATTCAATATTTATTAACAAAGACATGATGGTTATTGCATTGGTGGACTTTGGCCCTAGAAAATCTCGACCACAATAGCTAACTTAATTGATTTGCAGGCATAGGGCATTACATGCCATCTGTATTCAAAATGGAAAGCAAGTTCCCTGTGCCACTATCATTTACATTGGGAAGTCCATTATCCCTCAATAACCAAGTTTGACACCAGTATGGATGAACACCTGTATCCTATTTAGAGCAGTCTACTTCATTTTCACAAAGCATTAGCAGAGTCATGGATCTGAGCACTCATTTGGAGGTCCTTATTAATGCAGATTTGTTTATTACAAGAAAGAAACTGGATTTGCGGAAGCTGTGTCCTACACACAACACCCAGTCAACCTTGGGGCTTCTGGCAAAGCTCAGGTTCTAGCATTCTGAGGGAAATCTTCTTAGAGGAGACTCTTCAGTTTCAATACATCAGAAAACAGTATTTTCCTTGATCTATTTCTACCTACTACACAGCCTATATCATTGTACTCCCATAATTCCATTAGCAATGCATAATTAAGAAGACTCTGTACATTGGAAGCTAATGGAAGCTAATGCTTTTTTTTTTTTTTTTTGGGGGGGGGGGGAAGAGGGAAGACAGGTAGTCTTTAACGTATCTGTTTATTCACTCCACTGTGTCAGAATTAAACAGAAAAAAAATAACTACCAAATGTAAAAAAGGTGCCACCAGCTTTGTGCCTAGCAGAATACTGTCAGTATTCTAATGCAAACCAAATGCACATTCACCAACCTTAAACATTACACCCTTTGAAAATATAATTTTAAAAAACAAAGCCAACAACAAAACAGTAGAAGAAGCATGGTACAAGCAGACAAAACTGGATTTGTTCAACCTGTGGAAGCCATGAACATCTTTGTGACAGGCTTATTCACTACAAAAAGCTACAAAGAGGAAATCATCCAAGAGCTCTTCAAACAGGTGAGCAATTTTTCAACAAACATATTCCAGTGCTAGCATAAACCTTGCTTCCCCTTGCACACAAACTCCTTTCTGAATCCAACTTCACCATGACCTGTTCAGTGTTTTACATATTTCTCTTTAACTCCACACATTTGAGCTTTAAATTGTTAGTTGCTTTCCCCCCCTTACTCCTCAGACTCCGAGTAGCACACCAGCATCACACACATAGCAGCATAGTAATGCCACTCTACGCGAGCCCAAAGGTACAGTATGGATTGCAGGTGAGAAGGGCTTAGGAGCAGTACAAAATCAGGAACCCATGTGCAAACAACAGGGTATTCACAGAAGGATCCCTGTAAATAATTCTTTAGATGACAAACCAGCTTGATTTCAGAAACAGTACATAAAAACATCCATCACATAGAAGAAAAAACATTAAAAATACTATCAACACTGAACAATAGATTAGGCGACTTTTACTACTATCTAACAGAAATTGGAACTGCTACATGCAGATAAAGCTGAGATAGGTTTAAGATCATTACCATAAGCTGTATAGTGCCAAACTGCTAAAGAACATACAGTTCATCATGCCATCAGGAAATCACTGATGGAGAGAGACAAACTAAATGCAAAGGCTAACACTAAATGCAACATGTAAGCCTGCAAAAGATAAAGCACCAGTCTCTTTGTAGCCAAACAGCATCAGTAGGGGCAGTTTCTGCATCCACCTTGGTTCATTTGTTCTTCCAGGGCAAGAGTAAGTTCTAAAAGGAGCAGGGTGAGCACAGCTTACTATTAGATCATGGCTTATACACAGATCAGAATTAAACAAATCTCAACAGTGATTCAGATCATCTCAGGGAACAGACAGGATTTTGAACACTAAACAGGCTGAAAGCTGGGCTCTTTCTTCCAGTGGTTTGTTAGGGTTCCCAAAGGGCACTATTATAGAATTTGGGATCTGAATATACATTTAAAACATAGATTAAAGAGTCACCGTATAGCAGGTATGATTTTTTTTCCCCATGTACATAATGCAAAGATAAAATAAAAACATCTTTGTAAAGATGACTTCTCCTGTATTATGAAGATGGTCATCTTAGACAATGCTTATTTGTGAAAAAAAATCAAAAAATGCCTTGCTCTTTCTACTTGTACTTATTGCATCTAGAAGTACAAGAGAGGTCAGGTACGTGGCTTATGCAAGAACAGACATGCAAGATCATCTTGAAAAAGCACCAGTATTATCATGAAACCTGGTTCACCTTTTTATTTTGATGATTTTTCATGTGAATTAGTATGAATAAAGGTATATTAAGGATGGAGAGAAAAGCAATACTGCATCTGTATATTAAATATTTTCCCTGGACACACATTTTTCTGAACTGCATCAACAGTAGCTAATCCTGTCTCTAATAAAAGAAAGAAAGAAAAGTGTTAACAATCTTCTTCAAGTAAGATGCAGAAAAAAAATGAAAAAAAGAGATGCACAAAGGGCTAAGATTCTCCAACACTGTTTCTGTTAAAGGTGTTTTGCAAGTCCTGCTGCTTAAAATGCACAAGACTAGGGTTAGTAGGAAATATTTAATGTTTTCTATGACATGATTTTTGAAACACACCACTCTTCCCTGGAACAATCACCTCTAGCTGAGGTTGCTGCTTACATGGCCAAGCAATTCATTACATGTTCCTAAACCACTACACAACCTCCATCAGCTGAACGCGTGGCAGCTCCCTGCACCCAATACATAGAGGTCCCCACTGGCTTTGCACAAAAGTTACATTCTCATGTTAAGTGACAAGTGAAATGGGCATGAGACTTAAACTCTGGGCTTTGTTTTCCCACATTAAGACATTTAAGACATTTCTGCCCCATGCAGCAAACTGCAGTCATTTAGTCACTTCTGAAAGCAAGATGCAGCTGCCTCGACACTTTGGTCAGCAGAGCAAAAGATGTCCAGCAGCCTCCTCAAAGTGCTTTCTGTGGGGTCAGGAAACCCAAGGCTGACAAATCCCACTGCATACCTGAACACTGCAGCTTTTTCCTTGCTGCAATATGGTGAAAGGTATCCTAGCTATTTTATATTTCAATTTTATTTCTGTGATTGTTTTTAGCTTTGACAATCTGTTAGATGCCTGAACAGCAAGGTCCTGGTGCTGCAGCTCAGCAAACGTCCCCATTAGTCTGCCTGCAGTTATTTTAGGGGCTTGCAGTGTTTTAGACTGAGGGTACTTGTTATTGCCAACCACGACATTCATTTGTCATTGCCTTTTACCTTCTAGATACAGTAGAGTGGCATTAAGTCTGACAGCACTACGTGTTGTAATGGTATTACTGCATAGGCCAAGAGTGTCCCTATAGTTTAAGGCCTGTTGGTATTACTATTAGAAACAACAGTTTTCAAAGGGCTGATAACTTTGCCACTTGAAATTGTGCAAGGCTAAATCTCAAAATAGAAATAGTCATTTTCTCCCCCATGCTTTAAAATGGAGAAAGCTCCCAACCAAAATGAGAGGTTCTGTTGCAGCTTGACAATACATCTATGTCTGAAGTGTTTTCTAGGTACTTTCAGATGCTGTTTTGCCCCCCCTACACTAGACAAAAATATCCCTGTAGATGTCATGTCTGCCTTTCTGACCCACACCACTCAGAACATCTGAAGGCAGTTCAAAGATTACTTCTGCAATTTACAGGCCTACACAAACACTGCAACTTCTGATTCAGGTTAAATATACTTCCCTGAAAGTCTATTTTTGGGCAGTTTGACAGCATATAGAAAAATTGTCTCCTCTTACATTTCCCACAAAAAATAAATATAAAAATTGTGCTTAGAGTTATTGGTTCATCTTGATGTACTGCTCCATCCTCTTTTCTAGAGAACTTTGGTTATTTATTTTTTTCTTCTTTTGTTTTAAGGAGCTACAGACACATCCCTATACAGTGCTCTGGGCAGGTTTTCACAAATGAGTAGGAGCTAAGAGCCCTCGACTGAGTGAGTTCCTCTAACTGTTAAAAAGTCTATGTCATAAGCAGCAAATCTAAGTAACAACAAAAGTCCTTCCCTTTGGGTGGCTGCACTTTCTGTGATTTCTTAATATACCAGGGGAAAAAAAGGGCCTCATCAGGAATGGAGACAAACCACAAAACCCTTATTCTAGTCCTCAGGTTCAAGGAGTCCAACGAACCAGTGTAGCTGGTATTTTCAACATGAAAGGATGTCACCATAGCACCTGAGAACACTGTCAGAATGCCATGCATTTTTTCTAGCTCCTCAAATCTACCCAAAAGGACAAAGACAACCACAGGAAAATTCTTCATACATGTAGATCATGTACGTGCAGAAGTACAGCCATAGACAGCTGGATGTTTAGAGACTGTATACAACTCATGATTATTCCCCAGAAACTTCCCTCAACAATGCAAAATTTATCCAGGGATACATTTTAAACAGCTCTGCATTAAAACTTTTGGGTGCCCATAATCAGATGGATATAAAAAGATGTTCATATTTGAGTAACAGATTAAAAACTTTTAACACTGGAAGAAACAGGTGCAGAACGTTAAAGATAAATTCTGTTTTGTTGGAAAACTGGAAGCAAGTAGGAGGCATCCATATTTGCATAAGCAGATCAGCTAAATTGATGAATTTAATATGTAATTGTCATTCCTGAAGCACAGTTACTTGTAGACCATGTCTAATTGAGACGCACTGTCTTTCTATAAGCATGAAGGAAAGGGCTGTGCAAAATTTAGCTTTGCATTAAAATATAAATTCAAGAGGTGGAAATTTTCAGAATGAAAGTTCTACAGTAAAAACTATACCTTGCAGTAAGTGGGTGGTGGTGGGAAATAAAACCTTTAGAAGACTCTTAATCAATTTTAAAACGAGACAAAAATAGTAGCAAAGCACATTATGTGAGGCCAAGGAGAAACCATAATGCAATTGGGACAAATATGGCAAATGCAAGAACTGCAGAGTTATGAGAAAGTGATGTGCTGTTTGGCAGACTGCTGCAAAAGCCATGTGTAATAACCAAATCAAATGTCTGAAACAAGTATCTAATCAAAATGACTGTTACTGTTTTTAAGGGTCTTTTTCAGTTGGCACTATCTGCTGTCATTTAAGCCCTTAAAAGCTTCAATTTTATAAACCCGTACTTTTGTCTTAGGTCTGCAAGGATGGATGTGCTCTCCCAGAGGAGTGCAGAGAACACACACAAGCTGCTGCAGGCATCACTTTCTGTGCATCTGATAACTAAATAAATTTACCTTTAAAAACAGAATTGATTCAGCATGTCTGAAAAGTGAAAGAAAGTGGTTGCTGTTCTGATCCTTTTCTAGTCTTGGAAGAAATCTGTAAATCCGTGTTTGTCTGTTTATTTGTTTAAACACATTCTCTCTCAAATATCAAAACTTTCAAGATCAATTAATTCTCTTCTACTTGTCAGGCATACAGCTGAAAAGACCTGTAAACCATCTTTCAGGTATTGCTTTATGTGGGACACTTAGCTCTCAGTATTTGCTTTTTAAAGTAAGCAGCTTTAACCCACATCAAGCAGTAATTAAATATGAAAAGTTTAGATAAGCTGTTGAATCTTAAAATTTTTGTTTCCTTTTGAAGTTCAACTTTTTTTTTTTTTTTTAATGAATCTGATCAAAATAAGAATTAATATTGGTTAGCACTTTCACAGTGTCCATCAGGGTTTAACATAACATGACCCACTTGGTTATTCATTGCGATATCATTACATTTTTCAACATAATATTTTAAAATGCACTTTTAAGCAAATCAACCTATTATAATACCTCTTTCAAAATCATTTTGGAAGAAGGTGCATTCAAATAATGTTTGTCGAATTACTATGAAGTAAAAATGTATTTATTTTTTTTTCAAAAACTTATCACAGTTTTCCAGACAGAATTGTTACTGAACTCAAAACTTACAAAGTTTAAGAGTTTACAAGGGTATCCCATGTTTGGAAGAATCTCCCCTTCTTAAGGATTTACAGAATCACAGAATAGTTTGGGTTGAGAGGGACTTTAATACTCACCTCGTTCTAACGCCCGCCATTGGGGGGGACCCCTCCATTAGATCACGGTTTTGTGATACTTTTGAGTGAGTAACTACTGAATATAGTAGGGAGCAAAAATTGCACAGAGACGGTTATTTGGAGAGTAATTTATTTAACTAGATCCCTATACTTTCATTTACAAATTATCATGCAAAAAGGAGAGACAGGCCACTGAACAAAGTTACTAGTCATACAGAAATTATTGAATACCAGAACATCAATAACTTAATTCAATTTATAATATCATTACTTGGCGTGCTCTGATACAATGTAATATGTAATACTATTCCTAATTTCGTAAGTTATATCTATAAAGAGTGCCTTGGGACTGAAGTCAAGACACTTCCACATACTGTATTGCATGCTAAATGCTACTCCCTTTCCTATTTGCATAGCAAGAGAAAAGAAGAAAATTTGATTTAAGCAGATAGAAAGGAAACTGAAACTTATGCCTCTGTATATGATGAGAATAAGTTGTATTCACTCATGTTCACAGCTTAAAGAACAGAAGAAACCCTGGTGGAAAGACTTCCATTTTGAGCAAGCATGCATGCATGTGTGTAAAGCTCTCATTCTCCTCTTTCCTTTCTGCCATTTTGATACGAACACTTACAAAAAAAAAAAAAAAAAAAAAAAAAGGAAAAAAAGAGGATCCTGTTTTGAGGAACAGGCTTCCACTTCTCCTGCAGTTCCTCCCAAATCTCACGCTCTTCTCACCCCAAAATTAGAATTAAGATGTATCTGCCTCTTCATCCAGTATAAACCCTTACACTAAGCCTCAACATGGTTACTGTATCTCTTGTAGCTTCCTTATTCACCAAATTCATCACCTGTTGTTTACAAATTGAGTTTCTGACACATGCAGATGTCTAGGCCCCTCACATCTCCAACCTGTTTAACTTCCCTCCCAACAACACCTCCAAGAGGGTTTCTCTCTTTGTTTGCAAGCCAAACAGCTATGATTCTCTCTTATCTCAAATACTGCAGCACCCTAATGCATGGGAAATACACCTTCTTGCAAAATAATTTTGGAATCATCCCCAATTTTTAATGTGGGATTTGAAAGAGAGAGGTTCTTAGAACATTTCTTTACCAATAACTGACTATCCTTAACATCCTTGCCCTGTACTTCATCACTAGTTGCTTATTCTGCTGCCTTCCCCTGCAATACTGTGCTGCATCACCCCAGGGCCTGCTCTGCCACGTGCACTGGCTCTACCTGCGGGTCTGGGGCCAGCCACTGCCTCCCAGAGACAGGGCCTATGAGGCTGCATCACACTCACAGGGCAGCAGCTATCCTCTGCAGAGGCACTCTGAAAGAAACTAGCAATTAAGAAATGAATGGGGGGAGGAATAATCCCAAAGGCTCCAAACTCATGGAATTCCATTTGTCTTAAAATTAGCCAGTGCACCTGAGAGCTTGGGAAAAATGACTATTTTTTGTAATATCTAACTGATAGATAAGGTTGGACTGTGTGTTTACACTAGGTTTAGTGGTTAGTTTGATAAGTTCATTGCTTTTGTGCTTTAAGAGACTCTTCCATAATAAGATAGTTTGGAACTTCACATTCAAGATATTTCATCATAAACCAAAGTCACTAAAACTGCAAAGCAAGTAAAGAAAAAAGTTAGCATTAAGCTCGAAGATCCTCAAAATGGAAACTGGTATAGGTACCAATTAACATTTAGATTGCCTGTACAAAGGGATGCCATAAATTCCCACACCTCAGGTACAATAATTCGTTTTAATATCTCTTTGTATTGCTGCCAAAAGTCTGTCTCTCTGTTGTGTACCATTTCAAGGAACATTTGTGCACTCTTTGGTTTCCAGAAAGTACTGGTGCACATGAATGACATCAGCCAACATATTTGACTTTGTAACCCAGCTAACCTGCAGTTGTTTTCTTCACACACAAACTCTCCAAGAGGCAACCACAATTCTTTTGAGCATTATTCAAAAGGAAAGGTACCAATTTAGCAGCACTGAGTAAATGCATTGTTGTTAGCAGAAAAAGGTAATTTCCTACATTTCTACCACTAAGTTCTGCATAATACACCCATAAGTTTCAGCTGCAGCCTGCACTGAAAACAGAAATTGGCTCTGTCTATGTATTGAATACATTAGACCTAAAAATGAATATTTGAGAAGTTTCTCCAATGTTTCGTTTTGTCTCTCTATTAGTTTTTTTGGCACTGTAACAAAAGTGCTATTCTGAGCATTTAAAGAACCAATCTTTAGTTACCACTTTAAAAAAAATCGGACTTTGCATGCAATGGAGCCTCTTGGTGGAAGTTTTATTATAAACTCATAAGTTTAAGCCACTCATTGTGGCTTAAAAAGAAATACTTTGCAAAAGGGCAACCTTACTAGCAACAAGCACATCAAATTATACATCTTTGGTCTTACTGAACTATATTGGTTTTGATGCATGCATAGAGGTATCTTTATAATAAAAAAAAAAAAAAAACAAACAAACAAAAAACAGAAACAGTGAAAAATTGAAGAATTCAAATTAGTAGCGAAGTAACACAAAGGTACCTTTGTACCACAGTAATAATGTTCACAACAGGAGTAACTCAAAGTCTCAGGAACATATCTGTCCTGCAGTTACTGTTCTTCCAACTACCCATAGTAGTGACTGCTAAAGAGGAACAGTCAACTCAAAGCCCAGTTTCTGGAAAAAAGGTTAAACTGACAGGGACCAACTCACAAATGTTCAGAAGCCAACAATGAAATGAGCAGAGTGAATACACAAAACAAGGAAAAAGTGAAAGAGCTGAATTCTCAGAGTGGAACAGACAGTATTATGCTCCAAATACATAAAGGATTGCTGTAGGAAAGAGGGAAAGGAATTGTTTTTAAAGACTACTACTGGCAGATGAAAACTTAAGTCATCTTTGTATGAGTTTAGTTCTGCATATGGAAACTTCAAGGATAGTGAAGCATCAGAATAGATGGGCTGGGAGGTTTCCATAGCTAAACGTTTTCAAGACTGCTTTAGGTAACATCTTGTTAAAAAAAAAATGACACCAGGTTATTGCCCCTGATTTCTGGCATGACAAGCACTTCAGGTTTCTTCCAACCCCATATTACATGATTACTGGGAAACATTTCAGGAAGCAATTCAGCTGTCAGCTGAATACCCAAGCTTACAGGTGGTGTGGCTGCAATGATGTAATTCACTTCAGACCTCTGTCTTAATCTTCAGTTCTCTGTTCATTTGCTTTTTTCCAGAGATGCTGGAATGAGACAACTCATACCTGATGAAGATGACATCTGATGCAGGAAACCCAGACAAAGTACAATGAGAGTTTCATCAAAAAGAACATGCTCAAGATTCTGCAATCAAATACTACCAACAACATCTTCAATGCAATGATGTGATTGTAGAAACTGCAGTAGCTTTTCTAAGGATACCTAAGCTAAAGAACAAAGAGAAGACAAAAAAAAAAAAAAAAAAAAAAAAAAAAAGGAAACCATGCAAAAACACTCTCATATATCTTAAGCATTAATCTAAGATATTTGTTTTTAGAATGGTTCTCTGCTATTGAAGAACCGATATGAATGAAAGAAAAACAGAAAAAAATATTGTAAACTTACATCTATAATAGTAATTCAAATAAAATTAAGTCTTAGAGACAAATTAAAATGAGCTGGCAGACAGGAAAAGTGCTGCATACTGCATTTCCGCCTGGTCTCTGTCTCATGCAGAAATAGGTTTTAGCCAAGTCTGTAAGATTAGCTTTTCTATTTCCATACCAATACTTTGTATCCTTGCTTTCCCAGCTATGTTCAGTTTTGGCCTTCATTGAGTCATTTTGACATTCAAACTTCAAGAATCAAACCTATCACTACTCAGCCTAATCACTACCATCTCAGATAATCACCCTTTCTTATCTTGAACACAAAAACATCAAGCTTACTGACTCACTCTTATTGTTAGCACTGAATACGTGCAACACAAGAATATTCTCAATGATTTTTGCAGTCTCTGGAAAAGGACAGGTATTTTACATGTACCTGTATAGATGTGAATGCACATAAATGCATAAAATATATTCAAGAAATAAAAATCATATATCTTAATTTCTCAGATAATTGCACCTTGATTAGGCAAGAGTCTAGAAAAATCATGACACTTGCAAGTAACTGAACACAGTCTGTGCTATTCTAGCACATTAAGTTTTCCAGAGCCACAGACTACCCATGATGTGAGCAAAGTTGTTCATGGACAGCATCAGCAAGGGAAAGTTACTCCAGAAGAGTGTATAACAATTTTATTTTATTAAACCATTCACTTACAAGGAGTTTGATTTGCAGTCTCCTCATTTCTCCATGAAACAAGTACTTTGTACTTGAAACAAGTATGCTCTGATTTCTGCCCCACACCAAGAAACATTATTGCAACCAGCACTGAAGTCTCTCTGAAGGGCAGGCCAACACAATGCGATGAAAAGCATAGTTCATAGTTAGAAATAAAAACCAACACAGGCTATTGCCAACAGTGATACTAGTTAACTGAAATATTGAGACAACACCTCCAAAACCTTGCAAATTCTGTTTAAAACCAAAAAAAAAATAAGAATTAAGACTTGTGCTTAATAGATCTAAGGCAAATCTCAACCATTTTCATATCAAATAGTACATTGCTTCCATACCTTGCAGAAAATAAATTTTACCAAGAATGTGAAAGAAGAAACACTCTGGGCTGGATTAAATCCCTTATGACAACCAACATTTTTCACAGCACCTTTAGAAGCAATTGCTGCCCCAGCTGCACAACAGGGCTAAATTCTCTTTTTCTCATAGAGTGCCAAACAGTGAAATGCTAACACAGGTGGAAAAAGTGCACATTCACTGCAAGCTGGTTTTCCACATTGGGAGGGGGGCATGTATATTAGCTGCAAGAATTGAGAGTAGTTTAGCAATATAAGCACAGAGCTTGAAAAAGAAACAGTGAATGCACTGAGATAAGGTCTGAAAGAACAAATCAATCCAAAATTAAAATTACAGATTGTCCTTACTTTCTCTACTGTTTACTTAGAGTAGAAAGATTAAGAAATACTATTTTATTATTTCCATTCATAGACTGCAGTAGCACCAGACAGTAGTGTAAAAACCACGCGTTAATTTTCTATCCCCTGCATTAAATCCATGAACAGATTGTGGAAACCTTTGATATTACAGCCAGGAAGTAAAAAAAACACAAGTCCTGTCAGAGGTCAACAAGAGGCAGCTCTAGCTTTCAATCCAAACCCAAACTGCACAAACCACAGTTGTCTGGACACCACCAGGCAGGGCTAGATGCTCTGTGCCTCACACAGCCGTGACTGCTATTTTGACATCAGCAGAGTAACAGCTTCTCAGAAAGCAAGGATGTGACCTCCAGATCCCAAGGCTGACTAAAACCAACACTACTGACACTGGTGCAGAAATCACTTGTCCAAGTGTTATGACAGAATGTTGTTAGGAAGTGAAAAGCAGAACCGAGAATGGAGAGATCTCTTTTCCTAAAGAAAATGGAATAGCCAGACAGTCCCATGCTAGATGCCTTGCTCTGTTATTGCTCTCTCTATTTTAACAGGAAGACAATTCAAGAAACAATATACAACATGGAAATGGACAATCCAAAGAAAATCATATTTATACACAGGAATACATTTTGTACATAAGCAGACATGATGCAGAAATACCTTTCTCATTCTCTATTTTTGTTTCATAATGACTAGCTTAAGTCAAGAATAAAATAAATTATCATATGCATCTGCATGACTAATTCCCAGTGTTAGTCAGCCTCAAATTAACTTCATCAGCTTCACTGGAGCTGCTTTTACTGATGTAAGCAAGATCAAAGTCTGACCAAAAATATTCTGTTTAGCCTTGGTTCCAGTTCAGAACTTTGCTTTCTGAAACATTTGTTCCATTTTTGCCAATAACTATAGTAGGTTTTAGAGCAGATAGTTATTGTAACTAATGTATATTTAAATGAATAATTATGAACAAGAATGCTCGCTTACGGTATTTCCTCACATCTGGAGAAGACCAGAAGCACAACAGCAGCTGTCTGATTACTGTCATGAATTTGTTGCTATTTATTCACTGAACGCTTATTCTTTTCTCTCCCGATGATAAATGGTCTGATGGAACCTCATACATTTCCCATCAACTTGCGTCATTGGTTAGTGAATTATTGAACAGGCAAATTGCATTCACTTGAGAAAGATAGTAAACAAAGTAACTACTCAATACATATTAATACCTTCATATTAATCAATACACATAAGCTACCTATTAAAGAAAGCCTGCTTTTTCATACCTCTATAAGTTCACACGTGATCAATTACTGCTTCCTAGCAGCCTGAAATAACTTTGGGACAAGAATGACTGCTTTACAAGTTTCCCTGCTCTTATCCCCACCCAGTTTCTTTGTGTCTCCCTTCCCCAGTTTTTGTCACAAATTACGTCTGGGACAAAACAATTGCTCTATACCTCCTCCCCCATCTCCCTGCTAAACACATTAGCATTACTACGATGACATTTGATGGTCTCAGTTTAAAGATTTGACATGATAATGGACTGTGATAACTAAGTATTTTTCTGACACTTTTCAGGTTTTCTTCTTCTCCTTGGTCACTTTAATTTATTTTTAGTCATTTTTCTCTTGATAGAATATGCAGAATTAGGTAAATGCTGTCTCAATTCCTTGATTTATAATACATACACATTCAAAAGCTACTATACAAAGCATTATCATCACATACAACACCGCTTCAAAATGAATAGGATAGCATTAGGTTTGTTTGCACATTTAAAGGTAATCAACAACAAAAAAAAGAGTGTTACAAAACCAAACATACTTTGGGCTTTCACCAGAGAAAACAAATAGCTTTGAATGACAGAAGTTTAAAACAGTGAAGAATATGCAATGCTTTTCTAACACAGTTTAGAAGATGACTATTACTGAATCTGCAGTCCTTGAAGCTGAAATTCAAACTCTACTACCCCAACCACACAGCTCAAGTCAAAAAGTAACAAATCAAGCTGACAGAAAGCAAGTTGGTGAATTCTTATATGATTTTACATCACAGACAAACAAGCATAGATGCTAGTATGCAATAAAATGCATCAGATCTACTACTGATGATGCAAATATATTTTATTGCTGTCACTGGCTTTCACAGGTATGGTATGCTCACGTATTTTAATTCATTGGTCTCCCTAGCCCCTAACCGCTTTTCCTGCATTTCAGGGTATGATGCACTACCATTAATGTACTGCCCATGAGAAGTATGCAAGAACCAAAATATTCATAAAGAAGAAAAAACAAACACACACCACAAAACAAAAACATCACAGCACAAAACTATCTGCTATCCACCTATGCATTCACAGCAAGCAAGCTGCATTGTGCAAACTCAGAAAGAGTAAGCTCAGGGTTTAAAAGGTGACTCTAGTTAAAGGCACCAGACAAACTTTCACATATTACTATTACAAACAAGCCATATATGTATTCATATTTGGGAGTTCCCCATTTCACACTACTTAAGAGAAAAAAGGTTATTCAAGCAAACAAAAGATCGGGTTGAAATGTGAGGAATTCCTGCATGTATTTACAGTACTACTGCCATAGTATTTAAAGAGAGAGGCTGAGCAGTGGTCTTAAGTTGAAACCTCAGATGCTGTGAACATCTGCAGATATCCTTCCGATTTTCCCCAGCCACCCCGACAGGAACTCAAAGTGAACTCTCCCCACCCGTGCTTCTTTCCCATAAGCAGGATGCAGGCCCCTGATGACACGGGGCCATCCTGCTGCAGTGCCCAGCCTGACCCCACAGAGGGGCAAAGGTACTCCTCTCCACCTCAGGGAATCTTTTCTACTGCACTGCTGTTAAGCCTACATTATCTTCTGTGTCTCTAAAGAAGGGAGACAGAAATTTAACCTTTTGCTGTGCAATCACTTTTGCATATTTATAAAGCTTCATGAAACTAGAAAAAGAGCAAAGTACAGGGACAGAACTGTAACTCTGAATGTTTGCCAATGATTTTTTTTACAGGCTTCTGATCACTTCTGTCACTCTCTCCTGATTTCTGTCCATTTGGACTCTAAATTTCTTGTGGCACTGCATCATGCTTACTCTGAGTCTCTAAACAGCATGCTTTGTATCATCATGTTTCTATTCATATTTATTATTCCAGCACTTCAATTCTTCTAGTCAATCTCATGGAAATAAAAGCTCATATTTCTCAAGGAACAGACTGGACCAATACAGACTTACTATTAAAAGTACAGGTATTCAGACCTTTACTTATCTTTTTCATCTTGAGATAAACTGTCAGACAACCAGAACTTCCAGTCTAAAGCACAAAAACACATAGAAAACAGAAAGAATAGCGCACACAAAGCACACAGGGTTAAACCTGAACTATAATGCAGAAGTTTAACTCCAGCTCATATGGAATGGCAGTTTCATGGCCCAGAGACTCTATCCAACCCTGCTGAATATTAAACAAGTCAACAAAATTAAAGCCTTGTAAAACTAGCATGAACAGACACTTAACCTTATCATTTCCTCTACAGCTAGGTATTTGCAAGAAATGGTTTCACTAACTCAGTATTAAGGCCTAGAATTTACAGAGTGCAATTGAAAGGTTTTCACATTTGTTTTAAAAATAGCTGTCCAAGGTGCCAGTGAGGCTGCTATGAAACAGCTTCTCAGGAAGGTCTTAGGCTAATAGCAGAGTATTGCTTCCTACTGTGTTCACTGCAGCGATAGAAGAGAATATGTACTTATTATTTAAAAACAGCTTCAACCTGTACCATCCTGTCCGCATGACAGAATCATTTAGAAACATATCAGTCTATGCAGAATCTCTAAAATGGCTTTGAATCCACTTCCTCTTCTCTGCATTAGAGCACCACGTATATTTCAATCTACTCACACTGTCCTCTGCTTCATTAGCATGTCACAATAATTTCAGAAACAATATTCATGTCACAGCGTGCAATGGCAGAAGAACCTGTGTAAGAACATTTTGAGCTACAATAAACAAAAGCAGTGAAGCGGACTGAACAGCCAGGACAGAGCAGCTACTGGTGCCACTGCTGCCAGCTGCTGTGACAAGCCCTGTACAGAGCAGCACCTTCCCCCAGCCGGCACACAGCCGACCAGCCACTGCTTTGAAGTTCATCACAGCCCCATAGTTACTGATCCATTGTTTTCTTTTTCCTGAAACAAGTTTTCTTGCCCATTTATGGCTTAGGTAACCACAAAAACAACCAACATTAAATGGCATCATTTCTCACCTCCGTAATATTTACACACAAACTTTGAGGTGATGGCTCGAATGCAAGATGTTTAATTTCTTGAAGTTACCTGTGTGTGCTACTAGCACTCATTAACCCCTAAGCAACTCAATATTTCATTGCATTCCAATAAAGAACAGATAAAAACAGAAAGTATTTACTTCTTAAACTTGTGTTTGCAAAGGAGACAAATGGACTGTAATGTCTAAGTTTAGGCTTACCCCATAAGCATTCTATTACAGTGAATATAGAGAGCACACACATGTGTAGTCACTGCAAGTAAAGTATTCCAGTATACTGCTTTGGAAAAAAAGGTCTCAGGATAGTACAACAGTTTGACAGATGAACATTTAAAGAGACTCAAATCTCAGGGCCCCAGATCGTTACAGCTATTTTAAATTATTGCTGTAAACATTTAATATTTAATGAATAAACCTAATTTAACAACAATAACACCACTTATTTCCTTAGAGCTGTTTTGTATTCAATTATTTTTGATAAATATTTCTCCAGAGGTCTATAGAAACTCTCTGCAAAGATCCTGATAGGAATTTAACCTTTCACCCCTTCTCACACACGATTCATCTCTCTCTCAGAAGCAGGACGCAGGCACAGAAATGCAGGCATCAGCTTCCAGCTGGAATCACTGCTGGCGAGCCAGCCCACTGCTTCAGCCTACCAGGCAAGTACCTGCACCAGTTACCCCTCCCATTCTTAGCCCAGGTGCTAATTCAATAATTTGACGTGGTTTCAGCAGTTCTATCACACAAGGAAAAAATATATCTACAGTATAAAGAAATAAAACCTCTAAGCAGAAGCATAGAGCTTTCAGATGATACCCCCCCCCCAAAAAAAAAAAAAAAAGAAAGTCTAGTGCAACATTGCCATAGGTTTTAAGAGGAGATGCAGCCTCAAGAGCTGTCAGAAACAGACAAACAGCTGCCCCACTCCTCTCCCTTTCCTGGGCAAAATTAAAAATAAATAAATAAATAGAATCAGTCCCTTGGGAGACTTCCAGGTATACAGCAGAGGTCATAAACATATGGATAGGAACATTTCCCTGAGAGCCTGTTGTGAAGAACCTCCTCACTAGATAGCCCATACTGTTTAATTTACGGTAGATTAGCCATACTTAATTCACCTCCTAACAAAGGATGCTCACACCCCAAAAAAAACATCCAGCCATCATGGCCTTAAACACCTGCACAAATGGGAAGTCCCCTTCCTAACCATATCCACCATTTCCCCTAATATAGCTTAACTTTTTGGTTAAGCTGCTCAGAGCCCACGAGGCCCGCTGGTGCCTCCTGTCACCTCCAGACACAGCAGAGCGGAACCGGAGCTTTCTTTATAGAAAGCTGGAACATCAGAACAGGGTGCTATAATGTCAGGAGTCACCTGGCTGGTCTGATCCAAGTTCTCCCATAGAATTCAGAACTGCAGGAAATTTGATCTTCCTACTCTCTCCAGAACCATTGCATCTCCCAGCACCCATTCCCATCTAGCTCTATTGACCAACTTTCCTCTACTATACCTGCCCTGCGGATTAGCTACAGAAGGGACCAGGTGATCTCCCTTTCCCCACCAGCCTTCAAAGTTTCTTCAAGATAAAATCTGGGGATGTATTTTAAGGTACTGATTATGTCTTTTCACTGGAGCTGAACAAGAGGTATTTGAACTTAGTAGAAACTGATAGCAAGGTTGCTTGCAGAATAACTAATTAGGCTGCATAAACAGTGACATATATGATGAAAGTAATATCTTTGCAGGGGAAGAGAAAATGCAAAGAAGAGACTCTTGTTATACTTACATATATATCTCCTTGGACTAAGTGTACGAAAGAATCACACCAGGATTAATACCATTTAGATACCATACTACAAATAAACAGATCCCTAAAGAAGTACTGTTGTGAAATTGTACAAATGGCAAATGTAACACCTTTAGCTACAAATTTTCAAGAACTTTTTATTGTGTTATCAAAAACCACTAAAGGTGAGATTTGAAATTTGAATCCAAGTTGCCATATTTAATTACTAAATAAGTCTTGGACTAAATCCTCTGAGCTGATTTTAATAATTGAAGAATTTCCTCCTACAAATCCTTCCAAAGGAGAAAACTCATATTTAATATAACTGTATGGCTTTCTGATCTCTATAACATGGAAGAACAATTCATAATTGCAAAAAGTTATAACAACTCTGGAAAAAATCTTTGTTTTATTTATTATTTGTATTTGTGACATTCCTTCATTGCTTATCTTGCTGCACAGTTGCCCTCCTACAGTCACATAGTTCCAGAGAGGCTTCACAGTTTTGAGTAGAGTTAGGCTTGAATTAAATCCCCAGATTTTACCACTCCCAGAGTCTGACTTTCATTACAGAGCTGAGTTTGGGGTTAAACCTCATTAACAACACCTGAGACTTTAAAGAAGCTGAAATTCTAAACTAGTGAATGACTTACAGCTAAAGCTCAAGCCTAGTTTTTCAGCATGGTCAAGACAAGACTTACTTATTTGAGGGTATTTTGCTATAGCAGGATCAAGATATCATTGTTAAACTGGTTTTACGCTTTTTAAGCAAACACAAACTTTAGGTTAGATTTCTTCCAAGGTATGTAAAGCAGAAAAATACCTAGGTATTCTAAAAGTTAAGCTATGCTAAGCTAAAACAATCACTTCCATCTTCTGGTAAATGGGTCTCCCTCAAATACACTTAAATGCAACTGCTCAGACTGCTGCTGTCAACTTAGTGCTTTTTAGATTAAAAAATGAAATATTCTGCTTTACTTCAAAATCCGTAGAAGTCAGTGAATGATAGTTAATTGCTCAGTCATGTAGTGTGTACAGCTGGAGAGCCAATAATGCCCGTTCCAGTTTCCCAAGCTTGTTTTAAGTATGTTCTCATGGGTCCTTCTCTAATTCCCTCCGCTCCATCCCTTCACCAGACATGCATCTCTCTGTCTCCTGAACCAATTTGTTCTATTTTTGTTAGCACTTTAGATTTAAGGTAATGATGAGACTTTTGTCTATGGTCTCTAGGCAGCTGAAA